>NC_141696.1:1187636210-1188218810 GCF_964263255.1 Lissotriton vulgaris | reverse complement strand
AGGCGCCAAAAACAGGTCGACAGTCAGGGCATCAGTCCATCGCAGCCGTCAGGAGGCGGGAATCTTCGCGGGAAAAGTCTTCGGACCACTTATTTCGACAACAGGATCGATGAAGCGGGCTGCACCTACCCTCGGAGATTTCACACGAAGTTCCTCACGATCGTCGGGCTTTGGACCGGTACCGCTGATGTCGCCCTACGTTGGGCGCCAACTGAAGGACTGGGCTATTCTAAGGCCCAGCGGTGCCAGGGGACAACACCTGAAACCTTCGTGGAGGGTTACCTGTTCCGGCGTACAAATCACAGAGACACGGGACACTTCCTTCGGTGTCAAAGATCAGCGTTTATTTACTGCAGGGATACAGAGACCGCAAGAAGTACAATCAAGTGTAGGTTCTGAGAGTCTGCTTCCAATTGCAAAAGTGGATCGCTCCTTTTATACACAACTTCGTCATTGTACAACATAGTGAACAAAAGGTTACAACTCAGTTCCCACAGTAAACTTCAAAAAGGTTGCATTCATGTTTTTAGGAGCCCGGAACATAATTACAGTAGCATTGCCGGTTCCCAACTGTAAAAGTACGTTTATCCCACATTAAACACATTCCACTCTAGTCGTAAACGAATTAAGAGAAGAGACAGAAACAGGTGCAAGAGAGACAAAGACAGACAACAGATTGAAAAGAGTGTAGGGGGCAATATCGGAAGCGTGATCACAGGATCAAAGAATTCGTGCCTAAACACATGCACGGCTGAAACAATAGACCTACATGGCAAGATGAGCCTCGAGCGGAGCCATCTGCCTTTGCCGTATCATCCCCCTAGTCATAAAGACACACTCAAAGGGATATGCATCTTCCGCAAGAGCTTGGGAATCCCATGGTCACGAAGCGAACACTGTCCGTTCGCCGACTACGTGAGGGCAAGAAACAAAATGGATGCCGTATCTAAAATGGAACCCGTGGGTTCAGATGGAGAAACCCACGAATAAGACGAACGCTGCAAAGTAGAGTAGCGAAAACACGTACACTCACTAAACTCGTCATTTGCGGTTCATAGATACCAAACTCGTTCATATTCGAACAAGTCCAAAACGTCATTACGATTCTCACGGAACCTCAGGACATCAGGATAAGCAGGGCACAACTCAGCTCCCTTTGACTTTGACTGTCTAGTGTCAATTCACAAAGCCCAACTGTCATCAAACCCAAACGTGTATTCAGAGGCAGGCAGAGGCACAGATTGGTTAAAGTAGGAAAATTCCAACTTTCTAAAAGTGGTATTTTCAGACCCGCAATTTAAAAACCAACTTCACTAAAAGATGTATTTTAAAATAGTGAGTCCGTAGACACGAAACCCAATTTTCTATTAGCTCACAATTGGAAGACACACTTTTCTTTGTTTTACAAGGCAGCTCCAATGCTAACCTATGGGAGGTATAGGCCTTGCTGTAGTGAAAAACGAATTTAGCAATTTTGTACAACCAGAACATGTAAAGCGTAAACAATCATGTCCTACCTTTTGCAAACACTGCACCCTGCCCATGGATGCTACCTGAGGCCTACTTTAGGGGTGTATTACATGTAATAAAAAGAAAGGTGTGGGCCTGGCAAGTAGGTGGATTTGCAAGGCCGACATGGCAGTTAAAAACTGTGCACACTGGCTCTGCAGTGGCAGGCCTGAAACATGTTTGAAGGGCTACTTATGTGGGTGGCAAAATCACTGCTGCAAGCCTGCTAGTATTTTTCATGTAAACAAGGGAACCCAAAAAATACCTTTGGACACTGGGTAATCAGTTATTAAAGAGAACAAGGGTCCTCAGGGAATTCAATAAACAAACAAATAAACTTATAGACCACAATCAGTACTATAGTCCAGTTTCTAGGCCCAGCCGGGCGAGGAATGTTTAATTTAGAATCAAAAGGAATTTGATTGACTTAGAGAGGGTCACCTACAAACATTTAGATAGGGCACAATCCTGTACCTATCCCAAGAGTTGGAAAGATCATAGGGTAGGAAAGTAGGTGAATCAAGAGGAGAGTTTTTTGCAGGCAAAAAAAGTTTTGGAGCCAACTGTCGCTTCCAAATTAATAATCAATTACAGCAAGTTTCGACATACAGTGTCTACAGAATAATATACAAATGGATTTCCTGCAACACTGTTTTTAAGCGCTTAAAGTTTATTTGTTTGTTTATTGAATTCCCTGAGGACCCTTGTTCTCTTTAATAGCAAGCCTGCTAGTAGCATTTGATTTACAGGCCCTGGGCACTCACAGTGCACTATACTAGGGACTTATTAGTAAATCAAATATGCCAATCATGAAGAAAACAATCATCCCATGTTTTAGCACTTTAGCACTGGTTAGCAGTGGTAAAGTGCCCAGAGACCTAAAGCCAACATAGAGAAAGTCACAAAAATAGGCAGAGGAAGGCAAAATGTTTGGGCATAACCCTGCAAAAAGGGCCATGTCCAACAAGATACCACCTACAGCTTTGCCCTGCAGGAGGATTCTGAGCTAAAGAAAGAGATATTAAGGGGCTGATTACGACTATGGCGGTCCATTGGACCTCTGTAGACGTGGTAGCAGTCCAGCCGCTGTATTCTGACTTTGGCGGTTGAACTGTCACTGGACCTCTGCAACCGCCAGGATCCATGATTGTGCGGAAATGGCGCAGCGGTCAGGCCGAGTATTATGCTGGCGGTGCCGCTGCAGCACTGCCAAGCAAATTACGAGTTGCCTTGTGCCAGCCTTTCCATGGCGGTAAGTCCGCCTTGGAAAGGGTGGTGGAGAGGCAACTCAGAGGGTCCTTGCAGTGCCCACTGCTGCCTCTGGGCCATGGGGACATTCAGGCGGGTACATGGTGTGCCCCCCTGGTATTGAACCCCCAAGTTCCTGCGCGGAAAGAATTGCATGAAATGGTGCATGTCTTCTGGTGCAGGAATGTGCTGCGATGGTCCCACAGCCGTGCCTTTCTAAGGCTCTGCTTTGAGCCTTAGAAAGGCACAGCCATGGGGCCACTGCAGCACTGTCCACTTGACCTGGATTCCAATAGGAATCCGGCGGGTGGTCTCACTATGGGTTTGATGATTCTACCACCAAGCACTGGCATGGCTCTCCGCAGGAGGGCCACCAAACTTGTAATTAGGCTCTAAGTCTGAACAAAGAAATCTTGACTTCCTGAAAGTGCAAAAAGTTTCTGGCAGATAAGCAGGTTTCCCTGGGCACATAATTTACATTTTTCCAAGCAAAATCAACAGCTTCAGCTGAATCTCATTCAACAGCTTACTGGCTTGGTAATGACTTCTTCAGATACAGTCTGCAACTTTGGCCCACTAAAGGATTTTGACTTTCATTTCATAGACTAATGGCCTGATTTATATAACAGCAAGTGGCCCAGAGTTCCGCCATGAGGTCCAAGTAAACTACTCTGTCCCCATCACTGACAGACCACCCACCAAATGTATTAATGACCCCCAAACAGGTGGTCATTCATAAGGGCATTGGCAGGAACCGCCATCACAGCGGTTCTTGTCACTGAATTTTACCATAGACGGTGGAGCCAGTTGAGGAGCTTAGGTGTTTGTTTCGTGCCCTAATGTGCGAGAATGCTTTTTAATGCTGACCCTAGTTCCAGTCCAATGTGCCGCCCATGCAGTTATTTCAAAGGGTAAGTGAGAGGATTAGGAAGACCTAATAGTATGTAGAAAGGGAATCTGGGATGCTGGGTTTCTAAATGGCGGTGAATGTCATCCAGAATTAGTGTCCAGTACGGTTGAAGCTGCGGACATTCCCAAAAATATGTGTGTCAAAGAGACCAATCCACCACAGCCCCTCAAGCAGTATTCAGTTATGGATGAGTACATCCTATGCAGTCTCTCGGGGTGAGGCACCAATATGTCACTATTTTACTGAGTGTTTCAGTAAGGGCGATGTGGGTGGCTGTGTTGCGAGCTCTATGATAGATCTGTCTCCTTTCTGCGTCTGTCAACTGTCTCCCAATCTCTTTTCCCTGGTTAGGTTTGTGAGCATGACACATGGGCTGGAGTAGAAAAATATACAGATCAGAGATTGTGCTCTTTTCCGAGGTTTTTGTGAACAGCCATTTTTCATAAGCCGAGAGATGTCTGTATGTGGCGGCCTTATTGCCTGGATGCAAGATCCAGTGGCGGTATTGTAAGTAGCGCATGCGCTCGGTCTCAGGGAGATTGTAATCAACACATAACTGAGGAAAGGGAATTACACTTTCCTCATCCATCAAGTGGCCCATTGAGGGACATTTTGTTTGCCGCCATGCCGAGAATATCGAATAAGCGGGGATGGAAAGGATCACAGTCCATGCCGTGTGTTGCACCAGTCCCAGCTATCTATAGTCACCTTTGTGCATAAATTAACTATAGTTATTACATTTTTTTGTTCTAATTTTGCATTTTTAGTTACATGGTGGAATGTGGGTTTATAGGGGAATATGGTGAGATGATATTTAATTGCCTCAAATTGTAAAGCGCTCTGATATCCTTTGGGATGAAGTTCGCTCTATATAAAACTTTATAAATAAATTGGTGATAGATAAATGCTCCGGGCCGATGTGGTTTCTTCAAGAAGGGGATCTTCCATGAGAGGTTCCAGCCACCATCCGATCTTGAAATAACCAGTGAAGCTCCTATTTGTCCCTGTTCCATTCAACCAAATATCGATGGGGCATATTATCAAGAACGGCGTTAAAAATTATCCCCAGTTTAGCTGCAGATAACTGCTACTAAAACGGCGATAATGGGCTTGATAATATGCCTTTGAGAATTCCAATAGAAGTCCATGTTCTGGTGTGAACATGGGCTTCTATTGGAATTCTCCAGGGCATATTATCAAGCCCATTATCGCTGCTTTAGCTGCAGTTTTATGCCGCTAAACCGGCGATAATTTTAACCTAAGTTGGATGGAATAGAAGTAGAGTTGGAGGTTAGGTATGCCCAGTCCCCTGTCCTGTGGGGAGAGATAACTGATCTCTCTGCACATAGGGCTGTTTCCAGGCCCAGACGAGCGGGGAACTCAGTCTGAATCTTATGGAGCATACTGGCTGGTGGTGGGAGGTGAAGGGTTTGGAACACGTAGAGGATTTTAGGGAGGATTGTCATTTTGAGCACCGCAATTCTTCCGAGCCATGATGTCTGGAGGTGCCCCATCTGGATAATTCTGTTTGGACTTGTTTAAACAGTGCTCAATAGTTAAATTTGATTGTTCTCTTGAGAGTTGGTGCAAGCTGAATGCCCAGATATGGGATCGAGGTCGTAGTCCACTGAATGGGGAACTGGGCTGATAGTCGGGTTTCTGTCTCTTGGGAAAGGGAGAGACTCGGAGCCAGGGATTTCGCTACATTGATCCGGAAGCCTGGGGTGCAGCCAAACATTTCAAGTTTGGCAAGAAATGCGGGTAAGGCCGAGGCTGGCCTGTATTGACCGACTAAGACATATGGGCATTGGCGGCACTGCCATCAGTTGGATCGAGTCCTTCCTCTCAGGAAGAAGTCAGAGGGTGCTGTTGCGGCCTTTCAGATCGGAGGAAAAACCCTTGTCTTGCGGTGTGCCACAGGGCTCGGCCCTCAGCCCTCTGTTTTTTAACATCTATCTTGCCCCACTGGCCGGCGTGGTGGAGTCCTACGGAGTCAGGGTGGTCTCTTATGCTGATGATACTCAGCTAGTGTTCTCCTTTAGAGACCACTCTGACTCCGCGTTCTCCAACTTCCGCCGGTGCCTTAACAACATCAGTGGCTGGATGTCTGAAAACCATCTAAGACTCAATGCAGACAAAACAGAGGTGCTGTTTTTTAACCAGAAAAATTCCATCCCCTCCTCCTGGTGGTGGCCCACGGCACTCGATCCCGCTCCCTCTCCCGTCCACTCGGCCCGTAACCTGGGCTTCCATTTCAACGACTCCCTATCATGCAAGACTCAGATTCAAAAAGTGACCTCTGCCTGCTTCCTGAAGCTGCGCATGATCAGGAAAATCCTCCCCTATCTCCCTCTGGATTCCCGCCGTACAGTTACCCACGCTCTCATCACGTCCCACCTGGACTATGCTAATAGCCTCTATGCCGGAGCTCCCCAATACTTGATTGACCGGCTGCCGATTGTCCAGAATGCGGCGGCGAGGCTGATTGGTAATATTTCTTATCGTCAGTCAGTTGCCGCATATCGTAGGGAACTGCACTGGCTACCTGTGGCCAGCCGTATCCAGTTTAAGATCCTTACTCTGACTCATCGAGCCATTAATGATCGCGGACCAAACTACCTAAAAAAACGTGTGTCTACATCCCGCTCCATCAGATCTCTGAGATCCAATGACCTATGCCTTCTGATCTCTCCCCGCTTCAGACTATCCAGAATGGGTGGCAGAGGATTCAGTGTCATTGCTGCAAAGCTATGGAACGCGCTGCCAGTCGATCTCAGATTCTGCCCCTCCGAATCTATCTTCCGGGCCAGACTCAAAACTTGGCTCTTCTCTAGACTCTGATTTATTACGCTACTCCCCCTCTCTGTTCCTTCTCTCCCCTCTGAGACTTAGGTTCTAGCGCCGGGACACCCCTTCGGGGGTAGCTGTGCGCTTTATAAACTACATAAAATAAAAAATAAAAAAATATATAGAGTCACCAGCATGGAGACAAATTTTATGTTGGCCGCCTCCGAATGTAATGCCAGTGATTGCAGGGTCGTTGCGGACCCTCTGGGTTGAAGGGCTCCATACACAGAGCAAACAACAGGGGAGAGTGGGGACACCCCTGCCATGTGCCCCTATTAATGCGAAAGGAAGTGGATGTGTTGCCGTTCACCCTCACTGAAGCTGAGGGGAGTGATAGCAATTAAGTATTAAACTGCTAAATCTATCGGCTACCTCAAAGCGTAGCAGCACTTGTTCGAGGAAAGGCCAGTGGACACTGTCGAACGCCTTCTCAGCATCGACTGTTAACAGCATAACCTCCTCTTCCATGCGCAAGGCTTTTTCTATGATGTGTAAGACCCTTTTTGTGCTACTGCTTGACTGGCATTGGGGAATAAAGTCTGTTTGATCTGGGTCTATGATGGCCAACATGTAGGGACCAAGTCTAGATGTAAGGATGCTAGTGCAGAGTTTTAGATCAACATTTAAGAGCGAAATTGAGCGATGCAAGCTGCAATACTGACTGTCCTTGCTGGGTTTAGGCAGAACAGCCAGTGAGGTGGTCAGCATCGTGGAGGGGATAGAGCCTGAAGTTGAGAAGGAGTTGAAGACTAGAGTCAGGAGCAGAGCCAGTAGAGAGCAGAACTTTTCATAGAATAGGAGAGAAAACCTGTTAGGCCCCTAGGATTTCGACTGCTTAAGTCATGAGATGGCTGTGATAACCTCCTCTAACCTGATGTCTTGTTCCAGGGCTACTGCTTCCTCTGTAGCAAGCGGTGTAATTTGAGCATCCTCAAGATATGATGAACCGACCGCAGGGTCCAGCTGTTGCTTTGAATATATCTCAGAGTAAAAATCTCAGAAGGATTCGGCAATCTGGGCCTCATCCGTTATAGTGACCCCATATGCAGCTCGTAGTGTGTGAACCCTCATGTTGTGCTGCCTAGTGCGCAATTTATGAGCTAAAAGGCAACCACATGTATCCCCTCCCAAATATAATTATGGCGCTGGTGAATAGCCGCGTACTCCACTTAATCTAGGTCGATATTTGCTAGTTGGGCACATGCACTTGATAGTTGCTGCCATATTCTTGGGGACCCTGTGCGTTGATGAATACTCTTCAGTTCATTCACATGCTTCGTTAATGCGTCCCTTCTCTCTATTGTCCACAGCTGAAATTGCGATAAATTCCCCTCAGATGACTGCTTTTAAGGCCTCCAAGAGTGTTGAGAGTGTCCCGTAGACGCCATGTGCCTGTAGGGGGGTGAGAGGGAGGGGAGCTAAGGGACAGTAAAACTGCAGAGTGGTCTAATAAGGTGGCCGGGATCATCGCAACGTCGGAAGTGAGATTGAGAATGTCCTTTATGCCTAGAAAGAAGTCCAGCCATGCGTAAGATTTGTGTGCATGTGATAGATAGGAATGCTCCCTGGTGTGCGGGTGGAGTTCCTTCCAGATGTTGTGAAGGCTCAACTCCCTGTGTTCCCTGTGTCCCTCTTTGGTGAGTGCACCCGTCTGCCCATATCTGGAGGTAGACCGGTCAAGGACATTGTCTAATACCAAATTAAAGTCCCTACCAACTATGACTGTCCAGTTGTGGGTCGAAAGGACCTCTGTGAAAGCTGTCTGTATGAAGTATTCCTGGCCTTCTTTTGGAGCATAGATGGACGCCACTACCAAGGACCAGTGACCGAGGGATAAGTGCAGTGAGAGAAGGCAGCCCTGCACCTCAGCCACCCTTGTTCCGATAGTCCCACGGAAGGTGTGTGAAAACAGAAATGCGACTCCTGTTTTGTTGTTGAAGTATTGGAGTATTGGTGTGGAAAGGATAAGGATCTAAGTCTATGATAGTCCTGTGGGAGGAGATGCCTCTCTTGGATTAAGCAAACATCTGCCCCTGTGCTTCCCAAATAGGATAGGACAGCCCTGTGCTTAATGGGGTTGTTGGGACCCTCAAGGTTTAGGGTGATGACCTTGAGTGGACTAGTCATTCGGGGAATTTGAAAGGGGGTAGTACTCTCAGCCTTGGAGGACGGGCTGCATCTCAGGCCTGCCTTTGTAACCCTGAGTGACATCGGCCGCGCATGTGTGAGGAACTGTGTGCCCGACAGGTGAGTATGGATCCCAAGAGAACAGACCCCCCCCCAACTGCTGTAACCCAACAGGGGTAGAAAACATTCAGACAAACAGTAGGAACTTACAGTCTATAGTCCAAGAGTCCCTATCGGGGTCGTATCGTGGCCAGTCCCACCAGCTCCCCCACCCCACTGCCCAGCTGCCATCGCTTCTGAGTGATAATGTACTTGTCCATCTGCTTTATGAGATGTCCGAGCTAGCCAGAGCCCCGGGAATGGCATCGATGGTGGACTGCTGGCCCTTAGCGATGGTGTCCGGGTCTGGTTTCGTAATCCGGTTTCTTGATCCACTGGTGTGCAAATGAGGGTGCCCGGAGGCCAGGAGTGCACTTGAACGGGAGCCGAAATCCGCTGGTGTTGGGTCATTGCCTAGTAGCTTGCAAGTGTCTTCAAGGGAGCAAAGTTGGTGGAACTTTCACTCTAGCCAAAAGATTAGACAGAAGGAGTGGCCCCAGGCATAGGGAATCCCCATGTTCCGGAATTGTGCAGTTACTGTTTTGAAGGCCTTCCTCTTCTGGAGGGTGGACGCCGCCAGGTCCTGGTAGAGAGAGAGCGTCTGGTCACGGAAACGGATGGTTTGCCTCTCTCTGGCTTTACGCAAAATGTCCTCCTTCAGCTGGAAGTCATGCAAGCAGACCAGGCTATCTGCTGGTTGGCCGGAGCCCAAGCGATGGGGGCCCACTAAGTGTTGAAGGAGCATCCAGAATTAAGCAGAAAAGTTCTAAGACATAGCCCCTGTGGTTGGAGCCTTCTGAGGTAGATGATACCCCTCTGATCTGGATATTGTTACACCTGGAACTGTTCTGCTGGTCCTCTGCCTAGTCCTGGAGATCCAACTGCTAGCCTTGGAGCCATAGGATTTCTTGTTGCAATGTTTCCATGTCTTCAGCATGCCCGTTGTTTAGATTCTCCAGGGCTGAGACCCGATCCCCCAGTGTGTCCACATCTTTCCTGATGTCGCAGATGTCTGAGGAGAGATCGCACTTGACCTCTTGAAAATCGTCTCTGAGCGTGGTAAAGAGGGATTCCAAAAATACTCGAGTGACTGGCTCCTCTGGGCCTTCCTCCTCCTGTAGAGATGTTGTGTTTTGCCATACTGAAAGGTCGCCGGGCTGGACTTGAGGTCTGGAAAGCATTTCTTTTACGGAACGTTCCTCTTAGGTTCTGGCTGCCTCCATCTGGGCAGAGGGGTAGTGGATGCCCTGGGGTCTGCGCGTGCTGGTCTGCTGTGATCCTCTGAGAATGTACCCTGAGATCCGGCTGCACCACGAACAAAGTCAACCACGCTGTGTAGGTCCTAGTGTGCCAGGTAGGGAAGTAAGTCAGCTGCGCAGTGAGGCCAGCCAGTCCCTCGAGTCTCAGAGTTTCACGGACTAGGCCCATGTGGTCCAAGCCAGGACAGATCCGTGCAGGACGCCTGTGACTTCCCTTAAAATGGCCGGTTAGCACCCCTGTCAAATGCCCTGCCTGACCTCAAGTCTTTTTTGCTCAGTATTGCCAGGAATGTACCTACGCGGGAGGACAGCATAGCAATGTCCTTGGTGCGATGTTGGCTCACTGTAACCATGCCCGCCGGTCCCCACTTCTCTGTCTGGGGGTTTCCCACGGTGTCGCGTTTCCCAGCTGAGGCTCCTCCGTGCTGCACTAGGCCTGCTGAGTGTCCTGGGCTGCTGGAGTGATGTCTTTGCCAGGGGCACTCCTGTGTGGAGGCTGTGATGATCAGGGGTGTCGCCGCTCAGCCCTCCACACGCCCCCCCATCGGGGCCCTCCCCAACGTCTCCACTGAGATGCTTCTGGGGAACGATTCGCCCCCCACGTTGTCTCAATAGGAATCGCAACCCCCTCGTCACGGGGGCCGACCACCGGATTTGGCACTTGGACTGACCCGCGGTAGGCCTCCTAGTGGAGCTCACCCTGAGGTGGGCCATAGCAGTGTGTCCGCAGCTCCAGAGGCTGAGACACAGGCAATACTCGGCCCCAGTGGAATGGACAGCTCCCAGCCTGGGCTCCGATGATCAGCGTGATTATTTCAGGATGCAAAAAAGCTCTGATGGGTTGCAGCGGCAGTGATTACGGCATCAGCAGCAGCAGGATGGAGTAGATGAGAGGAGCACGTTTCACTCGTCTGCCATCTTGGCCACGCCCCCGGATTTTCTATTTTAAAATAAAAAATATAATGCTCCGCTTTCCATGGGATAATTCTCCCATGGCAGGGGAGCATTTTATTGATTTTACTGGGCCTTAAACCAGATACAGTAAAAAATGGCTACATGTTTGCACATCTAAATTGGGCTGGCGGACATATAGCCATTTCTCCCATGCCCCTTATTCGCCAGGCTGTCGGAGAAGTGTTGATACATCAGGGACAGAGTAGTCATGTTAAACCTGTAACAAAATAGAACCAATATGTCTGGCTTCAGAGCCCTGAGCCAGTATAATAAATGAGTTATAAATACTCATCATTTAAAAAGGGAAACCATAATGACGATGCTACAAATTAATGAGTAGGATGGTGGTTGCATCGACTAGTAGACGGTATAAACACTCCTTTCTTGTATTTTGTAGAGAAACCAGTGTCCTCCAGGACCCTATGTCCTGATGAAGACCCTACTCTAAGGTGTGACGCAACCTAGTAATACATCTGGGGGCGAAACGTCGACAGCTAATACCTTCTACTAGTACATATTGGTTGTTTAAGAATCATCAATTGTTATTTATGTCACGAATGACCTACCTTGCATATTCCCCTCCTACCTTCACTGTCCCTCACCTTCCCTCTCCTGGGGCACTACAATAAATGTGTTAAAAATATTGGTTATAAAGAAATATGAACATGCGCATTGTGAATAAACAACAGTGTGTCCAACTATTAGTTTTTGAACTTTTTACATAGTATGATATTAAGTGTTCTGTATTGTTTGTCGATTTGTGATACTTCAGAAGAATGACAGTGTGCACATGAGGATGGAACTAGTGACTCACTGGTTCTACTGATTCACCCCTTATTCTGTACCATACAGCACCCAGGTCCCTAGTGACTTGATTGGGTAAAACCCCCCTTATTTAATGAGATTAAAAAAAGGACACTTTACGTAAAAAGAGCAACCACCCAGAGACTCCTTCAACAGACAGGGGAAAATAGGTGCAACGAAGTACTGGGCTAACAAAGACCCAATAAAGAAACAGCCAGCTTGGTACTGCTTCGTTTGGAATGTATAGAACAGAAAACATCCCTCAGACAGTAAAGCTGGCAAAGTGGCAGTTAGTGTAAAAAGCTCACAGTTGACATCTAGACACTCCAGGATTTCGCGGGCACTTTTGTAAAAATCGCGGTATTTTTACAAAAGTGCCGATTTCGCAGGCACTTTTGTAAAAATCGCAGCATTTTTACAAAAGTGCCGATTTCGCGGCAAACCGCGAAATCGCGAAATCCTGGAGGGTCTGAGGTAGCTTATATGGAAAATTTTGTTGCATGTTTTTCGTTGAGAATTGACTGCTGAACATTTGTAAAAAAATGAAATGTAACGATCCATTCAAGAGTTATGAGTGAAAAATGTATTTAAGTGACCATATTCAAATATGGTGGGTTATGTTACTTGGGATCAGTGCCTACTATACTAAAAAATCTGCACTTTTGCCCTGTTTCATGCTTTTGTTTAAAAATGCAAATTGCAAGACACATCCTTCGAAGTATTTAACAATGCATTATAGATATACAAGTGGTAATGGGTTCTGAAAAAAATACTTAGGGTTTTCACTCAAGTACTGAAGTATGCTCACGATGGTATTATCATGCTAATATATATATATGTATGTATATGCTTCTTTTAACCCGCTTAAGATGCTGTTATTGATTTGTTTGTTTCAATTTAAGAAAAAATATTTGGGGAAAAAACAGGAACTGCAGACAATTAAGCAAAGAGGATGATGATTTCCTTGTTGTTTCTTTGTAGGCAGTAGCCACCTTCCATCTTCAACTTATCATTTCATATGAAAATAATGTGTGTAATCATCCTTGGGCAACTACCACAATCAGTCTTCAATATACATTTGTTTTGCTGTCTCAATCATTACTCCAAAAGCGGTTTCTTAATCTTTGTGAACATTCACATTTATTAAAACAAGCATTAGCAATGCCAATCGGTCTGGCTTATACATGTATTGTCAAGCTAGACCTAAAAATCCATTTACATTAAGGACTGCCTTCTCCCATCTGTGCTGCTGCCAGAGAAAACATACATTATCTAGATTTCTAAGATACTTTACTAGCATTACAATGGAATGTGTGTGCCTCTGAAAGTTCAAGCTCATGCAGCTGGAAAAACACAACGACCACAGTTGGGTGCAGGGCAAGCAATTTTTTGTGGAAGCACAAAACGTCCGCCCAATCAAAATACTCTTGACTCCCAACATGTGGGTGGAGCCAACTCCCCTCTCCTAGTAAATCTCACATAACTGTCTGGCGACAACTCTGCAGGCAAGTTAACACATAAAAACACACAAACAATTCCCTGTTTTCCACAGATTTTAATTTAATTTTATCCTGTATTTGTAAAGCACACAGCTACCCGTAGGTTTCCCAGTGCTGGGGGCCGTCGGGAAGATTAACCCCTTGCGTGCTCCCGTCGGCCGACGGGAGCACTACCTCGCTAGTGCTGCTGTCAGCCGACGGAGCCCCGCCCACCTAATAGAACGCCCACACCGCGGCAGATAAACCACCGCGGTTAAGGCGTTAAGCAAGCTATTGCCCAGAGTCACATGATGCTGGGCAGACCCCTACCACCGGTGCCAAGGATCGAACCGTGATCCACCAGTGTCCGGCGCCAGTCGCCCAGCTGCGCCACACCTCTTCCACACAGATCACTGGACATAACTCATAAGGTGCTACGCAAACTTGTAATTTATAAGGCAGCCACAGT
Source organism: Lissotriton vulgaris (assembly GCF_964263255.1). Classification (NCBI taxonomy): domain Eukaryota; kingdom Metazoa; phylum Chordata; class Amphibia; order Caudata; family Salamandridae; genus Lissotriton; species Lissotriton vulgaris. The sequence goes on along the minus strand of NC_141696.1, from coordinate 1,188,205,106 downwards.
ACTTTATTTTCTGTATCCATAAGTAGAGGAAATTAGAAACAAAATTTAATAAATGGTTCCACAAGCCAGGAACTGGACAAAAGGCTTCAAGGATGGACACTCCTTCAAGATTACAGTGTCCCTAAGGAGAACCAGATATACATTTTGGGACAGTCGTTGGGATTATGGCCCCTTACACTGACCAAAAATAAGGAAAAATGTCATGACATGCCAGTTGCACAGATGACCAGGGTCTTTCCTGCTTATAGCATAGCATCACCTCACCTGGCAAGACAGACTAATGATTATGGCAACACTGAATACGAATGTAAGCATTGATCTTCTTATATAGATTGAAATGGCAAAATGCAATCACTTCAGGAGGAAACAAAGGGACTGCTAACAAATGCATCAAAGTTTAAGGTTTGAACTTTGTAGATACCACAAAATAGTTGTTAAAAATGCCATTGAATTATGAAGTGACATACAGGGCTATTGTATACAAAAATGATGTTCATTATTTAAACGTGTATGTTCCAGTCTTGTTATATGACATATGTTGTAGGACATTTTATACCTGTAATGTTAAAAATAATAGCAGTAACATTCGCTAAAAAGTCGAAAAGTAATGCTGTTTGCAAATATTTGCGTGCCACATGAATCCTAGAAACGGGAATAAGTCAGGTGTGGTATTATGTGTTCATTTCTGTATCTTACTGTTTCTTTAATTTACTGGAATGTATTCTTTAGAACTCTGTTATGTCATTCAGCCACTATGTTCTAGCCTGGTCAGTTGCTGCCTTGGATCCTGCTTCTGTAGCTGCTCATTCCGTGGGCTCTGTCCTGCATACTACTTTTCCTGCTTATTTTAAAATAAAAGTCGTTTTGGACATTACCAGCGTTTCCTGATATTATTGGCGTTCCCCTTTCACTACATAAGGGACAGGCTCGACTTGTCATCAGAGACAGGGTTGGACTTGTCATATGAAACACATAGAAACCTGTGCCCCACATTCATTTATCCCTGAACCCTACTAGGTGGAGGGACAGTTTTAACAAACGTCAGGCATGGTGGTAAGAGGAGTTGTCAGGCCACCCAGTCAAAAAGCAGCTGAAGGGACAGACCACTTATTTCTCATATTCTAGTGCATGATTTGCTGTTGTGGAGAAAGAAAGTTCATAATTACTGTTGCAGATCCTCAACTATTGAAATTTTACCTAGATTTTGCCCAGAGTGCCTCTAAAACTTATGGTCTTTTGCAAATATATGTGCTGTAAACTTGATTGCTTTACCCATTTGCTGTAAAGAAAAAATATTATTTGCGTGGAATCCCCTCCGAACTCCTGGAGCTGTTTAGACATGCATGCTTATTAGGAGTGCTATGAAGGTCTTAAAGCAGTTTGCACTGCCTCTTTAAGCAGTTAGTCTAGACCTGGACACAGCTTCAAGTGCTTAATTCTGGCACACACTATGGGGCAGATTTACACGCCCCCTGCGCCAGCAGTATGTCACTTTTTGTGACGTACTGGTGGCGCATGTTACTGCTCCATATTTACAAGGACAGGAAAAGCCATCCTGCGTGGCTTTTCATGTCCTTGCAAATATGGCCCCTTTACACACAGCCCTTTGCGTGAAAGGTGCGTTGCATGGGTTGTTGCTGTGGGTGGTCCCAAGCAACAACCATGGAACAAGACACATTTTCAGATTCACGAGGAATCGTAAATGCATATGAATGCTACACCACCCTAGGGCTACACTACCCTAGGGGTGGCGTAGCGAGGTGATATGAGGAGACATGTTTTAATTTCTCCTCGTTGTTTTCCTCTTTCAATGCGTGCTGCATTCTACAGCATGCATTGAAAGAGGAAAATGCCTGTAGTGATTGTGAATGTCCCCATAACACAGGCGGGTGCAAGGGTGCCGGCGCATGGCAGCAGTTTGTGCGCCAGTGCAGGGGAGAGCACAGGAATGCGACATATTATAAATATGTTGCATTTCTGTGCTTTGGAAGTGCTGCAGCGTGGCGCAGCCAAAGAGCTTGTGTTGCCGCGCTGCTGCACTTCCTTGTAAATCTGCCCCTGAATTTGCTGCTCGACATTGACCTCCAACCTCAATAACAAAATCCAAACTGTCAATCAAGTCTGCTCTTCTATCTTGCTCCTGGGCTTGAGTTTAACAACGATCAGTGCATTACGTCCTTATTTTTTATTTATATAGTTCTATTTATGTTACAGTGCATCTGAAAGGACACTTAAGTGCCATTAAATGTACCTTGATGTTGATTCCACTCAAGGTAACAACATGAGGCCAAAGCACCAAGTCAAATATAAAACACAGAACCAGGAGAGACAGTGAGTGAAAAAGGTAGAAGTGACGCATGGGATTGAAGGTAGCCTTCATATTATGCATCAATGTAGGCTAATATAAAAGCAAAGAATTTGAAAGGTGACATTGGCCAATCACATCTAGAGTGCAGTGATCATGTTCACTGAGACTCCCCAGACACCTCCTTCATACCTCACTACAAACAGTGAAATAGAAAATGGCAAACTGTTGCAGGATTTCTGTAACCTACTTTTGATCGATGAAGCATTTTCCTGCTCTATGTAAACTACAAGCTGGTCAGGTTGAAAGCCTTATTTATCAGAGCAACATGTTGAATTAGACATAGCAAGTTTCAGGCCTGTCATATTTTACATAGAAAAGGTGCCATTCTAAGGAGTAATTTCTGAGATTTCTAGTGATATTATCCATTACAACTAAGTCGATGATACCCAGAAGGTATTAGATGGAGAGTTCAGGGCAGATTAACTCTGCAGCTTTCCGGCTTAGCCACGTGTCATCCGATGTGGTGATTAGCTGTAATGGAAGTAAACAGTAACACTTACCGCCCTGGGCATTACCAGGTTTTGAAGTGAGTCACAAGTGAGGTGTCAAACACGCCACTCTAGTTCCCTTCTTGAAGCCCCGTGTTACATCCCCGCCTTGTAATCTTTCAGCTACAGAGTTGGGTTAGTGGTATTCACTTCTGAATTTGGTGCATACCCTGATAATGTGCACTTTGGAGAACTGTATACTTTATCAAGGAGATGATTGAGTTATATTGTCGCACAGTAGGATTTTGACGGATATTTTCAGTGGCTTTATAAGTCGCTGAAGAACTGGGGCATGGAATAACTTCATTTCAAAAGGGAATAAATGATTCTGGGCAGCAAAGGCAATGCTTTGTGGTTTTACAGTGAAACTACTTTCACAAATTACTATTATTATTATTGAGTTCTGGTATAGCGCGCAGATACCCGTGGGCCTTCCCAGCGCTTGGAGGACAAGCAGGACAGCTTGGAAAGGAGACTTACAATAACCAGGCTTTCAGCTCCCTGCGACAGGTGGGTCTGGAGTTGCAGCATCCCAGGGACTCCGGGAGAAGGTTCCTAAACGTGGGACCCAGAGATGAGAAGGACAGCGTAATAAAGAATAGCATCTCATGTTTATAGCCTCTTTACATTTGTTTAATTCCAGAATCATGTTCTTCCTCTGGCGAAATGAAAGTATATGTAGCATTCGCAGGCAGCTGCCTCTAGCTTGTCATTTCCCCTATCCGTCTAGAACAGCTAAGGCGAGGCAGAGCTCTGAGCAAGGATTGCAAGGGGGCGTGTTGCCTGACGTCACTAGTCAACGATAATGCATGCATTATTACTAGTGATATTGTTTTCTTATTACGGACGAGTTGTGGCGCCCGAACTCGCGTGCAATACAAAAGAGCAGCTCTTCATAGATCTCATGCATTACACCTGTATTTTAGTGGGGGGTCGTGTTATTCAGCTCTCATGTCCGCCATCTTCCGTAGTTCGTGTTTTTCCTTCCCAGTTGCCCTGGTGGTGCTAACAGCTGCGTTTCCATCTCTGCGTTGCGTGGGAGCGCCGTAGCCGCCCTTCATGCATTAACCAAAATGTCTCAAATTACACTACGCACGCAGTTTCGTTTATCTTGCTTTGCTCTTTATGGTTGATTGCTTGCTCTTCTGGTTTTCTTGTTATCACGAGATCATTGTGAAGCCGAGGCACTGATTGCAACCTAGAAGCACGGAGGACATGCAGGCCCACTCTTTACGTCTCGCCATTGGGGAGTGGCGGAGTTAACACATTCTTTGAAACTGTAAAAATGTTATGGTATTACTCAGACAGGATAAAGCTCACAGTGACACTTCCTCATCCCTGTGCAGTACAAACTTATGTGACCCTAAATGTCAGCATAATACAAAGTATTCTCTGAGTCACCCTGAGTCACTTAGCACCAAGGTAGAGCCTTTACACAGGCTTCAGTCACCCACTCACCGGCGTTCCCTTCCTCTGCTTCTCCCTATTAGTCTCTTTGATTTTGGCAGGGCACAAGTCCTAAATAAAGAAGTGGGGGGACGCTCAAAGACAGGATGTGACGTCACGACATGAAGTGACGTCACAAAATGTAAAAACATAGAAAGTGGGGGGACGCTCAAAGACCTGGCGTGACGTCAAGACCGGAAGTGACGCCACGAAGGGTAAAAGTTAGAGCACTCTTCTCACACATATCTGCACTTCCAAAACACATCTATGTAAATTAGTCCTATAGTACAGTACAAATATGTTAAAGAAAGGGAGCCATGATTTGAAAATGTATTTTGAACAAGAATAAAAAAGAAAAGATGTTTATGTAATTTCACAGGAAGCCTAGCACTGTGGACCCAAGGGTTTTTTGCATGGTGTAGAATCAACTCTTGCAATGTTATTTGAGCAGTCCTACACACATCTGTTAACATGGCATTACAATACGTCACCTACGTCTGTCACATTAGTGAGTCAGTTAAAAACGTAAAATGCCGCACCTGTAGGCTGTTCAAAGAGCCCTTCCCAGGCGGAGGGTGGGGAGGGGATGTAGCGTTTTTCACTAAAGAGCACAAGGAGGGACGTGGGTCTAATGTGAGACAGCCTTCTTTCCTTAAGTGAGAAATCCTTCCTGCCCAGAGGCGGGGGCCGTCCGACCAGCACTGCTGGTTGAATCCCTGTACTTGGGAGATGGCGGAGCGGCCGTGCGGGCAAGTAAGGCCATCATTTAAAGTCCAGTTTTTGGGCAAGGGGGACGGCGTCCACCCGGTAAAATAAGTGGGGGGACGCCGCCTACCCGTGTGGTATCCTGACTCGAGCCCTGGATTTTGGAATGAAGACAAGGACAGCCTCTCCTACTGAAACTTACCCCAGGACCATATTTGCCCCTGCTGCAGAGGTCAGAACCTATGGCCTACAATATGGGATAAAACACAGGATGGAGAGGGATTTACAGGCGACCGGGGAGCTGCTGACTTTGGAGGTTCGAGTCTCGACGTCGGCTCAACATCCTACGATTTTGGGCAAACCACTTAATCTCCCTGTGTCTACCAAAAAAGGAATGTGTCCTTGTGTAATGTAAGTGGTGCTCATGTAAAGTGCTCCAATACATTCAGGTCGAGTTCGCCCTTTAATAATTGCAAAACAAAATACACACTTAAGAGGTCATCTTGTGTCAGTGTTAGTGACGGTTCTTTTTTGAACAGTTTGCATTCAGTTATGAAGTAACTAACTTGGGGGCATATTATCAAGGCAGGTGAAATGAAATTATCGCCACTTTTGCGGCCGTTTTTGGCCGGAAAGCGGCAATAATTTAATCGCCCTATTAGCAAGCTGTCGCTAACATCAGTTAGCGACAGCTTTTAGGTGATAGCGAGTGGTTTGGGGCTTGCTGTGCATGTCAGCAATATTTATCGCTAATGACATGCAAAGTGGGCGTACCCAACCAGTTAGCGACTCAAAGCTGTCACTAATGTCGCTATCGCCTAGTAGCAAGGCAGGCGTAGCGATAAAAAAATTCATGCTAAGCGCGAATATCGCTAAAAAGTAACGCCTGCTCAGACCAGTTCTTAGCCATTATATCCAATGGGAGGTGGATATTCTGGCTAAGACCCTATTGGTGATAATGCGTGAATATCGCTGGTTTTCCAGCGATATTCACGCATTTCGCCGCTATCGCTGGTTATTTTATCGCATTGAAGATAAACGTTGCTAATAGCACGTTATCTCTGCGATAAAATCCGGCGATGCTTGGCGATGAAAAAAAAGGTTGCTAAGCTTCTTTAGCAATAAATATCGCTAGTTGTTGATAATATGCCCCGTGGAGTATCTGAAATGTTTGCTAGTAGAGAGGCTAGAGGTGGTCTGTGGTCTCGATAAATAGTGCTTGAAAGTTCTCTTCAAGCAACAGCTTTAGGAAGCACAGCTGTGGTTTTGGGCAAATTTTGCCTGTTGGCTGATGATATTACTTTTTGTAGGTCATGTAAGTTACCAATGTCTGAACCCTTTTGGCTCCTGATGGATTCCAAAGAACTGTAACGTAAGTGTTAGAGCGTAGTGAAGTGAATGCAGGTTTAGAATGTTGAGTTCACGGTTACACGCAGAGGAATAAAGACGTGTAATACTAAGCACCGTGTGTGGCATAGTAATTGGTGGGTACACAGGCTGAGGAGGACGCTACAACTGGCAATGAGATAGGGGATAAGTAACCCGATGATAAACAGTGCTCTCCCAGAGAGTTTGACGCTGTCCAGCAACCTGCTTGTAAGTGCCATGTGGGCCTCAGTCGAAGAGCAGAATTGACATTTGACGTATGTGGAGTCAAATAGGAACTCCAGTCAGTGTGAAGCATTTGAAGATAATGAAAGCTTCACTTAGAAGTCTAAACATCATAGGCCAAAGACCTGCTGGAAAGGCTGTAGAACGAGGTACCTCGCTACCACGCGACTTAAAGATATGCATCACATGGACTGATAATGTTAAAGGCGTACACAACAAGGTTTAAACGAGCATCAAATAGCTAGATAAAGCTGTGATCAAAATTACTGCAAGGCAGAGATCAACCAGGTGTCAGACAGTGCAAAGAGGCACCTAAAAGCAAAGCAATTCAAATACAAAAAACGGTCATCTACTTACCAGAACTGAGTAAAGAGAGTCATCATACCACAATGATGGGTGAAGGGATGCCAGGGGTTGTGCTGACAGAGCGGTTCATACTCAAAGCAGTACACCACCAAAACTGCCAGTTGGCGGCTCAGAATAACTCCAAAGGCCCCCCTAAAAGTGAAGGGCTCCAATAGAGACCAAGAGGTAGGTCAATGTTCCACAGACTGTCCTAGATGACCCAGGGGCTAGCACAGCACAGGGCCTCAGAGATGGAATGAATGAAGTGGGTCCTAGTGGACAGCAGACAGTGTCAGAGAGAACTCCATCCTCAGTGTCAGACAATCTAATAAATGGTTACAATGCTGCTGTCTTTCTGAAACCACCACCACCATTTGATATCGCCAAAAAGCAAAGTATTGGCGACAGATGGACTGCTTGGATAAAGACATTTGATGATTTCATTGATGCAATAGAAGAAGCAGATAACAAGAATATTATCAAATTCCTTAAGAATCTTGCTGGTGAAGGTGTAAAAAAAGTCATAAAGAAAATGCCGCAAGCTGACAAAATTGCATACTGCCAAATCAAAGCAGCCTTGAATCTCAAGTTCAACCCAATGCCAAATGTAGATTGCGAAAGGAAAATTTATAGTCAAGAATGACATGAAGTTGGTGAAACCATCGAAAAATTTGTTGAGAGACTACGTACACTCATCAAACACTGTAAGTTCAACTAATTTAATGAGGAAACTATACATTTTAGAATTATTCACGGATGCCCGTCAGATTCATTCAGACGACGAATGCTGAGAGAAACTCTTAGTCTGGAGTGAGTTCTCATGACTGCTAGAGCTGAAGAACATGTAGGCCGAAGGCGCCCAGAGTGAGTCAGGCACGAACATGAAAAGAAATCAAAAGTACAAGGCAGAAGGACACAGAGTGATGTCTCCACAGGAAAAGAAGTTGAGCTTCAGGTGTGGATATTCGTTTTCACACAAAGGTAAATGTCCTGCCAGTGGACAGATCTACAAACGTTGTGTGAAGGAGAACCATTTTGTAATGTTTACAAGGAGAAGGAAAATGTAAGTGCGTCACGGAGCAAAGACAAAATGGCCTCCCGACGTTCTAGAAGCTACGTTCAACGCATGCCCACGAGGCCAAACAACCACATCATTTGTGGTAAATCAACACCAAACGAAGTCCATCATCATCTAAGTCATCGTCAAACAGTTCTTCAGAATCATTGTCAAGTGAAAGTGAACGAGAGGATTGTGCATTGTCGTTATTTACCTCAGAAGAGCGTGTACATGTTGGACTGGGCGCATGAGAAGAAAAATACAGGTCAAAAAAAGTCGACATGAAAAAGCACCAAAGTCATTCAAACATTGTCTGAAAATTACACTGAAAGTAAACAGTGTCTCAATATCTTTTACTATTGACAGTGGTGCATTGGTAAAATTATGCCTGAGGAAAAATACAGTGAACAATTGCCATGACTTATGCCAGTAAAGACCAAAGTGTATACATGGACTACATCAAAGCCATTTAAGAGTCAAGGTTCATTCATAGCAAAGATGAAACACTAGAAAACAAAAGTACAAGTACCCCTTCATGTTCTTCAAAGTACGGCATCAAGTGTTTGTTTAATCAGCTGCAGCACAGCTACTGATATGGGACTGATATCAGTGAACTATAACATCAATGCTCATCACGAGATAGTAACTCAGTTCCTTTCATTGTTTCACGGTTTAGGAAAACTCAAGACTATGAAAGTACAATTACACATTAAGAAGGACCTCCGTCCTATTGCTCAAAGACACAAACAAATTGCATTTCATCTAGAGGAAGCTGTTGAAAATGAACTTGAATCCTTACTCAAGGATGATATCATTGAGCATTACACTGGTCCAATGCCGTGGGTTTCTCCCATAGTGGTGGTACACAAAAAGGACAGTGAAGGAGCAGTGCCCATCTGTGTTGATATCTGTCAAGCGAACAAGGCAATTGAAAGAGAACGTCATCCAGGTCCGCCCATTGTAATCATGATAACACAATTGAATGGTGTGAAGGTCTTCTCTGGCCTTGATTTGAATAAAGGATATCAGTTGGAACTCGAGGAAACTTGCAGGTACAACCTCCTCTACACATATTGCTCTATGCCGTTATAAAGGCTAAGTTTCGGTGTGCCATCAGCTGCAGAGCTTTTTCAAAATGTCATTTGAATTATCATACAGCCTGTCGTAAATGCTTTCAGTTATAGTGATAACATTTTGGTTTTCGGAGCTACAAATAAGTAGCACGATAAAGCTCTCAAGCAGGTGTGTTGTTTGCTCAAGCAAGTGTGTTGTTTGCTCGCTGAAGCAGGTTTAACTTTGAATGCTGATAAATATGAGTTCCATAAGACAATGTTAAAATTCTTTGGTCATATCTTTTCTGATAGGGGCATGCCACCCAATCCAGATAAAGTGCAAGAGTTGTTAACTGCCAGTCCCCCACAAGATGTTTCCATGTTATGTACATTCCTTGGTATGGCTAGCACCTGTTCTAGATATGTACAAGACTTTGCCACTGTAAGTGTTCCATTAATAGGCTGGACGAAAAAGAATGCTTCATTTCATTGGGTACATGAGTGCAAACAAAGCTTCAAGAAAATCATACACGCAATTGAGAACAGCTACTGAATTGGCATACATTGATCCAAAGCTTCATAGGTTGATGTTGTTGCTAGCCCTGTCAGATTAGGCGCGATCCTTGCACAGCACAGGGAACTCCCACATACTCGAAGACATATTGTGGCATATGTAAGCTGAAATTTGTCCCAAACCGAACATGCTTATTCACAACATGAGAAAGAAAGTTTAGCAGTGGTGTGGGCTTGTGAACATTTCCAAATATTCTTATATGAAAGCCTTTCATGCTTGTGACAGATCATCATGCACTGTTGACAATCTTTAGCAATCCATAGGCAAAGATGCCTCCTTGCTTTGAAGTCTGGGGGCTAAGATTACATGAATAGAACTACACAATGGTGCACTGGTCAGGGAAAGATCAAAACCCTGCTGACTATTTCTCAAGAGTGCCTCTGCAGTGCCCTGGTACCCCTTCCTACATAAATTGCACTGTTAAATCAAACGCACTAGCTGTCATTTCATTATTGTCACTGCCACGAGTCAAGTTAGTGACATGGTTTTAATAAAAAGACATTATTACACATCAGTCTTGGAAACAGCACCCTCGACCTTTCACCTGTGACAGTGAATACCACATGTTTAAAAATGGCAAAGATGAACTGTCCATTACTCAAGAAGACATTATCCTGAGAGGTTTGAGATTTGTTATTCCAGAGAGTCTGTGACAACAGATAATTGAAGTGACCAATGAAGGATATTGTGGAATTGTTGCTACAAAACAAACTCTTCATGACCAAGACTGGTTTCCTCATCTCGATAAGAGAGTTGAAAGAGAATTGAAGGCTTGTCATCTATGGAACTGCCTTCCATCGAAAACCACTCAACACACCTTAAATATGTCAGAGTTACCAAAGCTTGCATGAAAAGAATTGCTGTTGACTTCTTTGGTCCTCTTGACAATGGACATTACCAGTTTTCCATTGATAGAAGATCTCTCATCTATCAATCAAGAAAGAGTTATTGAGAGATTTGATGGCATCTTTGCAACATGGGGTGCTCCTGTGATGTTAAAATATGACAACACCCACCTTTCCACAGTCAAGAGTTCAGAGACTTTCTTAGTCATCTTAATGTGGAACATCAGAAGAGCATACCTCTTTGGCCACATGCTAATGGCCTTGTTGAACGTTTCATGAGTACTCTTAAGTAAGCTGTTCAGCATGCTGTATTGGAAAAGTTCGACCTGTCCTGAAATCTACTCTTTGAGCTTACCATTTGACCCCTCACTCAACCACAGGTGAAAACTCTGCAACCTTGATGTTCGGGAGAGCAATGAAAACCAAGTTATCTCAATGGGCCAACAGAAGATAAAGTACTGAGGAAGAAACCTGTAAAAAAAGACGGGCCCAGATTTTCAAGCAAATTACAGAATGCAGCGTGGCAGCCAAAAATGCTGTGCAGCATTGCGTGCAAGGGAGGGAGCAGGAGAGTGCCCAATCAACAGAGACATGACTCTCTCCTCCCCTCTCCTTAGCACCAGCGCTGATTATAGCTGTCATGCGCCAGTCATACACCGAAGCTCCATAGTGCTAGGGCGCCTGCCTGAGTCTAGCATAGATTTGGTACAGGAAGGGTACCCTTCCTGTTCAATATTCTATGACTAGACAAGTTTAATCCTTTCCCTACATTGCATGTGTGCTGCACAGTGCAGCACACAAGCAAAGTTGGAAAAGCTGGGAGAAATGAAACTTTTCTCTGTTTAACACCTGCTTTTCAGTGGTGTTAATTTTTGGCGCTAAACCCTATCTACTAATGTTAGGAGATATGGTTTAGGGTAAAAAAGCATGGATGGTTGCATGGAAATGCTCACGTACTGCCCATAGAACGCCCCCTTGATGCAAAGTAATGTAAAGCAGTGTTTCGTGCTGCTTTGTGTTACTTTTCCATATAAACCAACGCAAATGCCAGTTTGTGTTGGTTTGTTAATTGCCAAAAAGGTTTAGCATCTGTTTAGCATAATTACGTGAAACCTTTTTGAATCTTAGCCCACGCTCGTAAAAGGAAAATGCAGGCCTAAGCAGACAAGCACCAACATGCAAAAGGCATTACTTTCACTAGAGGAGATTGATTGCTTGTCTGTCAGTCTAGGAAAATAAAATCTGATGTTCCCTTCGATGTTGAGCCCTTTCATGTGGTGACCAGCAAAGGACACATGGTGACTGCCCAACGTCCTGGGAAGTCCATCACGTGAGACTCCTCACATTTCCAGCATGGGGCTCATCACTCGTTAGGATTTGATGTCAACATAGAGACTCGGTCTAAAAGGGCATTTGAAAACCCCTTGGCTGCTGCTGTTCCTACATCACCACCACAGGTCACAGACACTTCTACTGCCTGTCCCCAGTTTCCTACGACACGATCAGGACGTGTGATCAGAGCACAACAAAGACTCATTGAAGAGCTATAATTATATATTTGTTTGTAAAAAAAAAATTCTAATTTAACAGAGGAGGAGATGTAGTCATGTGAGTTAGCAACGACAGAACACTTTTGGCTCCTGATCGACTGTAGAATTATGACATAAGTGTTAGAGGGCGGTGAAGTGAATGCAGGTTTGTAATGTTGAGTTTGCAGTTGCACGCAGATGAATAAAAACGTGTAATGCTAAGCTCCGTGTGTGGCATAGAGATTGGCGGGTTCTCAGGGTGGGGAGGACGCTACACCTTTTCTAATTTTTCTTTTTAGGTCTCGCCTGGCGATCACAACGAAAAAAAGGGCTGTCACCAGCGAGATCTATTGTTGCTGACTTGCTTCAGAAGGAAGACAGGAGATGGGCATGAACACGCGCTAGTTAACTTGCGATGTGCACATCTCTTGTCCCCCTTCCGTCGTCGCAAGGCTGATGTAGTTTCACTTTCCTAATGTTCACGCGCGCTCAGCTCGGGATGTCCTCAAGCCCCGGTGAGCGACGCGCTCTCAGCCTGAAACAGAGGCAATTAATTCAAACCCGCCCCTACTCCTACTTTATGATCGCTCTTCCGATCTGCCCCATCTGATATAATATGGAGAGGGGGGTCGTAATGCACCCCTTCACACAATGCCTCCCAAAGCCCAACCTCAGGGTTTCTCAGCAGCCCCTCCATCCTTACCTGGTCACGGCTTGTTCAGGGTCAGCACCAGCAGCAGGAGGAGCAAGAAGGCGCCGCTGTCCACCGGGACTTCCATTTATCCTCCGCGCATGAGGGGGCTCCTCGAGTTGTTCTGCCGGCGGGAGGGGGCCTCTCGGAGCTCCAGGGCCCCGGCCTCTTGGGGACCTGCAGTGGGTCTAAGCCACCTGTGCCCCCTGGTTTTGCTCTGTCCAGTGTTCGCTAAGCACACAAGCTCCGGTTTCATTGTTTTTTGCTTTGGGCGCTTTTGCGGCCCCCTCCCTGGGCCGTACGAGCCACGAAGTCCGCAGGTCAGGCGGATGTGCACGCTCACGGCGTGCCTACAACACGCGCATGGGGCTCTTTCACTTTCCCTTGTAATTATTTTGTACTTGGGAACTGCCGTCCTTCGCTGTGTGTCTCGTTGAAGAGTGTGACCCTACCCACAACCATGCTTCCTAATGACAGAAATGGGGGGTGTCTGAGTCTCTCCCGACTGCTAACGTTAGTTGGTGTTCTAACAGTTGGGTATGTTTTAGCCGCTGTTTAAAGGGAAGAGGCGGTGCCCTAAGACCTGTGCTAGTTTGTGGTTAGTTGCTTTGTACATGGGGGAGGGAGGAGGTAAGAAAGGCATTTTAGTGTTTCCTTTAGTCCAGCCCATTTCCATTCTCCACCCGTGAGAGGGTTCTCAAGATCCCTATTCCAATTATCCCAGGCGGACGTTACATGTGTCTGCTTGTCCTCCTTCAGAGCTGCGTGCAACCGGTTAACAGGACCCCTGCTCGAGTCCATTAACACCACCAGGATATTGGATTCCCTGGGCTCCTTGGGGAAACTTGCCCAGATCTCGCGACCAAACCGGTCCTACTCCAAATAGTGTCTGCTAGTGTCACAACAGAGTCATTCAGAAAGGTATCCCGCCCTCTGACAGCTTCCATCCAACCAAATCCATGGAGGTGCAGATGAGCACAAAAGGCTGCACCAACCATATGGGGAGCAGTTGGGCATACAGCGCACACTTCAGAACATGGGTAACAGTTGTTCCCCATGCCTGTGCAACCGGGCCACTATGAAGGGGATACCTACCCGTACCCCACAACCCTGCCCCCCCTCCCCATAAGCAGTCTTGGGAGGTCTATCTCCATTACCAGTCCACCCAGGAGTTTCTTCTCCCAATTTTGGCCATCATTGCACACCAGTGCTGCGTACTGTAGGAGGTCAGCCAGATAATATAACTGGAGATTCTGGAGTCCCAGTCTACCCACAGTTAGGTCCAGTTTTAAGATTTCCAGCCTGACCCCAATCGTTTCCCTGCCCATGCTAGAGACACCAAAAGGCCAGTGAGTTGTCGAAATAAGGAGTTTGGTAGGACACAGACGAGTATTGCATAGTGTAGAGACACCTGGGAAGCAGTACCATCTTGCTGAGCACCACTCTGCCCATGATAGACAGCGGCAGAGTGTTCCCAAATTTTGCAGACCCAGTTAGGCTGTCTACCATCTGACCCATGTTGAACTCCTATTTCTGCCGCGGGCCAGGAGCTATCTGTATCCCCAGGTAATCCCCAAGAAATTGCACCGTCTCCAAGGGGACTCCTCCCTCTGGGAGATCAGCCGCCCCACGTGTGTCGAGGATGCCTGGGGGGGAAGATCACAGTGACGTGTCTGACATGTAGCCCTGATGCACTTCTGAAATCAGCCATGAGTTGCCTGAGGCGTGGCACTGACATTCAGGCTGTTTAACGTTTGCAAGTGTATTATCCGCGTACATTGACACACTGCGTCATCCCACCAATACGTATTACAAAGTCTTGGAGTACGCTCCTCAAGTACACTACCAAAGGCTCCTTGCCCTGCACAAAGAGAAGTGAGGACAATGAGCATCCCTGCCTCATTCCTGTCTATACAGTCAGTACATCAGATACCACCTGTCCGGTACGTACTCTCACTCAGGGTTCTGCATGTAAGAGGCGCATGCACGACAAGTACCCCGGGCCCATCCCCATTCTCCGCAATACTTCCAATAGATACTCTGAGGACAGAGTGTGAAATGCTTTCTCAATGTTCAGGGCAACCAATGCTGCTTCCTCTGCTGTTCCCTGAATGGCGTGCATCCCATGAGAACGCCGCCCCAGGTGCATGAGTGCGGTCGTTCCTATATGGTTACACCCCAGGTTTTGACTATAGTTTGCAGAAATCCTGCTAACCAGGATCCCAGCATCTGTGCTCTCTATACCAAACTGGCTTTGGTAAGTACTTTGGTACCTCCACAACTGACTACTGATGAACCCTTATAAGTCCAAAGTATTTGGTACTAAGGTACCCAGGGCATAGGCACACCACAGGTCTCCCATGGGCTGCAGCATGTATTGTGCTTCCAATGGAAGTCCACTTAAACTCTGCTTCAACATCCTACGCATGCTACGGAAGATCTTCCGGTGGATCCCCACCGAGACCAGGAAGACCATCACCCAGGCCCTCGTCACCAGCCGACTGGACTACGGCAACGCCCTCTACGCCGGTACCACCGCCAAGCTCCAGAAGAGACTCCAGCGGATCCAGAACGCCTCAGCCAGACTCATCCTCGACATCCCACGAACCAGCCACATCTCCGGACATCTGAGAGACCTTCACTGGCTCCCCGTCAACAAAAGAATCACCTTCCGCCTCCTCACCCACGCACACAAAGCCCTACACGACCAAGGCCCAAGCTACCTCAACAGCCGAATCAACTTCTATGCTCCCAAACGCCACCTCCGATCAGCCAACCACGCCCTCGCCGCCGTCCCCCGCATCCGAAGAGCGACCACAGGAGGAAGGTCCTTCTCCTACCTGGCCGCCAAGACCTGGAACTCCCTCCCGACCGACCTGCACCTGACCCAAGACCACCTCTCCTTCAGGAAGAAGCTGAAGACCTGGCTGTTCGAGCAGTAGCGGCACCCCCTCCCGCCCCCAGCGCCTTGAGACCCTACGGGTATGTAGCGCGCTTTATAAATGTCAGTGATTGATTGATTGACTACCAGCCTGCCATTGCAGCCTGTGTGAGATGGTGCTTGCACCTCTCACCACAGATTTAAGTTTTCTTTTATATGAGATCACTGCACTTAAGACCTATAAGTCGCCCCTATGGTTGGCCCTATAGTCCGGAGGGCAGGGGGCATGGTTATAAGTGTGAGGGTGCCCCGGCATGAGAAAGACATCCTCACAAACCTCAGAGTTGATCCTCCAGGCTTTGTAAGTGCAGTCAGTCATTTTTATACATATAGTGGACATCAGTTATTACGAGATGCCTAACTATATAATGGCCGCGCTGAACCTGGTCATGTTTGGTTTCAAACATGTTGGAATCATACCCCAACAACAATTACAGTGTTGGAGGTAGGATCCTATATACTGGGGGCTTCTTAGAGGACCCCCCTGTACCCCCAGTTACAGCCATCAGGGTCTGACAGCAAACTTGTGCTGCTGCTGACCACAAACACTGTTCTGCCCTCTCGTTTCTGAGCTGAGCTCAAGCAGGGGAAAGTAGAACAATAGTTTCCTGCCACAGGAAGGTGTGACCACCTCCCCGACAGGACTTAATGTATAGGACTGGGGTGGGGAATGTTTCGAGCACCTCCAGGATACATTGAAGAGCACATTTGGTGACCTTCTTGCATAGACCGGTTTCAGTCTGTTCAAGAACCCTCACTTCCCGCTATGGGGTGAAACTGGACAAAGGACAGGGGCGTATACCCCTCATCTCCAGTTCCACCTCTGGGAGGGATCCCTAAGTTGTTCAGACCCTTTCCTTGGGTATTCAAGGGCTCCCCCATGGGTGGATCCTCAGATTCGTCATGGAACAAAACTCATCTCTGAAACTAAGACACTCTCCGACCACCTGGACCCCTGGACTTCTCTTGAAACAGAGACAGCCTCAAGGAAGACTCCTGCTGCCCCTGGTCTCACTGTTCTGCAAGTATTCTGCCTCGTCTGTGCCTGTGCTTCGCTTAGGATCCTCAAGGACCTGTGGGCATCAAGGACATCCGAAGTAATCTCCCTTGGAGTGAAGCACTTCCCTGCAACTGTAGGAACCCCATCCATGCTGATCAGTCTGCTGATCCTGCCATCCTACGGACCTCCTGATGCCCTGCAACATAGGTGGTGGATCTGTGTCTCCCCAGAAGCCTGACCTGTCTTCCCTGCAAATTGGAGGACAGTGACCCTCGTTGGAGCCACTGAGATAGAGCCCATATGCACAGAGTCAACTTGTTGTTACAAAGGCTTGTTGGCCTGTACACTCCAGAGATCTTCGAGCTACAAGAAGCTCCAGCTCCCAGCATCTCATCCCTTGAAGAACAGCATCCTCCCTGCATCCCCTGCATGGTGGGCCTCCATCTTTGGTGAGCTGCCAGAGGTCCTCTTGTGACTTTTGTGCCTTCAGGTCCTCTCGAGGGTCTTCTTCTGCTTTGGTGGGCTCCCCTACTTGCTCGGGGCTTACTCTGATTCTCCTGCACATGGTGAGTCCCTTGGACCTTGTTAGTCCCAACGATTGCTTCTTTTTGTCTTTCATGCTAGTTGTGGCTATCAAGGCTTGTTGGGGCTTCCGCTGAACACCGACCACCTGGATACCAACATCTGACATGGGACAGCTCTTGTATGGCCCCTGGTCTTTCACAGCATTGCCAGGTGCCCTTAGCTGCAGCGACAAGGTCCTCATGAACTCTTCTGAACTACCAAAGGTGGACATTGTGCGTCCGTGCCTCCTGGTCACCTCCGAGTGGCACAGACTCTGTTCCCTCTGCTTTCAGGTTCACCTCTTCATAAAAATCCACCCTTGGATTCCACCAGATGTCTTCACAGACTTCTCCTGAGGCATTTCTTCCTATGTTGCCTATTGTCGTCTATGGGTGATTCTGACGTCACCGCACCCCTATGCACCGACTTCCCTGGTGCACGTAACCTGGTTCCCTGGGCATCCACAGGTGGGGTGGCTCTCCAACCATCTGTCCTCCAAAGCGTTACTTCTTGGTCCTCTGGGAAGGGTCCTTTTTCTTTACAACTGCAACCACAACTTCTCTATTGACTTATATTGAACACGCAGCTGTGTCTCCACTCTGCACACAGCCTTTTTGTTAAACTTGTTAATTTAAAAAGAAAGTATTAATGTGGGATAGGACTTAAAATTCAAAATGTCAAAACGTGGAAAATGTTTGCCAAGTAGTCACAGAGGTTCTATTGCTCAAACTGTTTTGTGTGCATCCCCAAATCCTGACTATTTCAGATGATATTGTGCGATCACAAATAAATACGCCAGGGCTTCCTCCCACATGTTACTGCAGCATCACCCATAAGAGTCATAATTGCCAAGTACGTTTGAGTGGAGGAAGATGCAGGACAGCTGTCTCATCTTTAAAAAAAATGGTATTAACAAAGTACTTCCTGAAATCAGTCATGCGTATTGAAATAAAGGAAACACTTAGGGCCAATTTAGGATTTCACTGGCGGATGTCCCATTGGCCAGTGTAATAATGGTTACACTTTCATTGTTCATGATGTTGATGCCACAGGATATGGTGGCTGTTGGTTACCCTAGAATTGGAACCCGCTCCAACATAATTTCTAGCAGCATCAAAAACCTCTGCGGGTGGAGCCAATGGTGGGGTAAGCAGAGGCTCATCCATGCCCAACTTCTGCAAGTGGACGTCTGCCGTTGTTTGGTTGAAATCCTATTACCACCCGTCTTAAGATTCTACCCTGAGTAATAAACAATGCAAAGTGTGGTGAGTGGGAAAATCAGGATAAGCAACGTCTCAATGCACATGGCAAAACTGACAAATCAGCAGGATTAGGTAAAAATAAACAAGAATCATGGACATCTGAGTGACATCTGCATGGCTAGTCCATGTGGAAACAGACTCATTCAAGTGAAAAGAATATTGTAATTTCATTTATATAGCACTTACTACCCCTGACGATGCGTCAAAGTGCTTTTTCAGTGAGTAGCACGCTACTTCAGAACCAATAAAGCACTAGTGGTGAATTCGTATAGTGGAATAAGAAAGTAAATTGAGTGGTTGATATGTTAGTCGTTTATTTGGATTTTGAAGGATGTTAGAGGGATATAAGAGGGAAAAAGGTTTGCATCTATATATCGCTTGCTACCCCTGATGGGGTTTTGAAGATCTCTTTCGGCGAGTAGTATCCTACTCCGAAACCCATAAAGGATTAGTGGTGAATTAGTTTAGTGAAATATGAAAGTAATTTGAGTGGTGGACATGTTAGTCAGTTATTTTGATTGAGAAGGGTAGTAGAGGGATAGAAGAGGGAAAACGGTTTGCATTTATCTAGCTCTTGCAACCCCTGATGGTGTGTTGAAGTGCTTTTTCGGTGAGTTCCACGCTACTCCGGAACTCATAAAGGATTAGTGGTGAAATAGTATTGTGAAATATGAAAGTAAATTAAGTTGTTGATATGTTAGTCAGTTACTTGGATTGGGAAGGATAGTGAAGGGATAGAAAAGGGAAAAGGGTTTGCATTTATATAGCGCTTGGTACCCCAGATGAGGTGTTGAAGCGCTTCGGCAAGTAGCACTATGTGTGTAGGCAATGAGTGTCTAAACACTGCTTACATGGTTTTTAAAAATTTTTTTTTTAGCTTCTTTGAATATATGATACTCACTGTGTCCTCGGACCATTGAGCAATCTAGTAAAACGCATCTGTTATCACCAGGAAACCGTGCCGGTTGAATGGGTGCTCATAAAATAGATAGCAATGTTACGCCAAGTGTGCATAGGCCGTAGACAAATTGCTTACTAGCACAACTACCTTATCTGACTCACCATATTTTGTGCACCAAAATCCTCTCAGATGGGCCAGTCTTTTAATCCTTCAGACATCGCTACTGGTTCTAGAACGTTCATTCAGATTCTGCCAATTAGTTACTCCCTAGGATTACACGTGACTGGCTGACTGATAAACATGGATTCATTATCAAAGCTTCTCAGTTTCCACAATATTTTCCTTTCCTTAGTTGTTCACACATGCAAAGTTTCGCACATGCAAACGCTCTATAATAGTATTCTATTGCATGCTCTGAGTTTCTTCTACCTATCACTTATCTTTGATAACTCAGCGTTTTACTATCTGTGACAATCTGATGTAGATTGCTGGTAGCTGGCAACCATATTCGTGCCCACATGCTGATAAGCGGAATATGCTGCTTTCACTGAGATCACCAACTGCTGGAGGCTGCAATCTGCCATGATCTCTGGAACAGATTGATGGGTTTATATTACATTGCATTAGCATTCATGTGATGCTCTCATAACCTTTGCAAGGCTCAAAGTGCTACCGGGTGGTTCAGTAAAAGGCTACTCTATATTTCCAGTGCATGGTTCGTACAGTGCGTGTTTTATAGGTGTTCTGTGTTGGAACAATATAGGTGTTAATGTTAATGTTAATGTTAACAATTTGTTGAAGCGCAAACAGCTACCCCAGCAACGGAGCGTCCCGGCGCTGAACCTAAACAGTACCTGAGGGGGAGGGGGAGGGTCACAGAGGATTTTAGATGATGGAGAAAAGGTGGGTTTTTAGTTCCTTTCGAAAGGTAGACAGGTTGGTCAGGGTACGGATATGCAGAGGTAGGGAGTTCCAAAGTTTTGCCCCTAAAACCTTGAAAGAGCGGCCGCCCATTTTGCAGAGCTTGGTTCGAGGAACCGTCACCAGGTGCTGACCCAGCGAGCGAAGAGTGCGCTGGGGGGTGTAGGGTACAAGAAGCGGACGCAGGAGTTTAGGACCGTCTGACTTAAGAATTTTGAATGCTGTGGTGAGAGTTTTGAATTGAATGCGGGATTCAATTGGTAGCCAGTGTAATTTCCTGATGGTGGCTCTGGCAGAGCATCTGCGCAGAAGGCCAACCACAGCCCTGGCGGCCGAGTTCTGAATTCGTTGCAGGCGAGCTAGTTCTGCTTTATTTGCCCCTAAGAACAGAACGTTGGCATAGTCCAGCCGCGCAAGGATAATTGATTGAATGATGAGTTGGCGGGTTCTGGAGTCGAAGAAGCCAAGTATTGGACTAAGACTTCTCAGTAAACCCACACACGTAGCTGCTAATTTTTTTGTGTGGGATTGGTAGTTGAGTGAGGAGTCCAGCCAAACGCCAAGGTTCTTCACCACATTTTTTGGCACGGGAGTGGGGCCAAGCAGAGAAGGCCACCAATGATCGCTCCAGTGACCGGGGTTTTTGCAGAGGAGGAGTACCTCAGTTTTCCCAGCGTTCAGTTGAAGGCAGTTGCGTGTCATCCACTGCGCAACTGCCGCTAAGCCATCCCTGAATTTAGTAGCCGAGGTAGATGGACCCTCAGAAAGAGTGATGACCAGCTGTGTGTCGTCGGCGTACGACACCAGCGTTAGGTCCCACTCTTTTGCCACTACTGCGAGAGGCTGGACGTAAAGGTTAAAAAGGGATGGGCTAAGCGCCGAGCCCTGAGGGACTCCCTGTTCGATGGAGTGGGATTGGGAGATGAATGGCGGGGCTGAAACCCTAAAGGACCTGTCCTTCAGGAAGGACCGGAACCACTCGAGGGCAAGCTCCTCAATCCCTATGGCCTCAAGTCGCTTCAGCAGGATGTTGTGTGAGACCGTATCAAAGGCCGCGCTGAGATCCAGCAGGATCAGCGCGGCACTTTGACCGGCATCCAGAACGCCCCGGAGGTGTTCTGTGATGGTCAGCAGGGCAGACTCGGTGCTATGCACTGGCCTGAAGCCATTTTGGGATGGATCCAGGACGTTATTTTGCACCATGTGTTGGGATAGTATTTTATTCACATGGGCTTCTGCCAGTTTAGATGCCCATGGGAGCAGCGAGATGGGTCGAATGTTTTCTGGCTTTGTGGGGTCCAGTGTGGGCTTTTTTATGATAGGGGAGACCCATGCTAATTTCCAACAGGTGGGAACCACCGCTGAGGAAAAAGAAAGGTTGAGTAGGCTGGCAAGGGGAGGGAAAAAAGAAATCAAGAGAATCCAAGAATTTAGCTGGTCTCATGGGATCCGTGGGGGAGCCAGACTTAACCTGTCTGCACAGTGTAGCAAGATCGTCGAGGGATATGTCAGGTATTCTTGACAGTCTAGACATGCCAACCGCAGGGTTGATAGTATTAAATGAGGTAAGCTCATCTTGTGGGAAAGTGACGTAGATCTTCCTCACTTTTTCAATGAAAAAGGTGGCGAGGTCTTCGCACTGTGTCGAAGAGGTGATACCGGAGACTGGGTTGGAAGCATTTTGAAGGTTTTTAACGAGTTTGAAGATCGTTTTGGTGGGGTTAGAGCTTGATTTGATTTCCTTTGCATAAAAGGAAGCGCGGGAGGTGCGGATCGCTTTGTGGTACATCCGTAGTTTTGAGAGGCAAAGGATTTTATCGCTATCTAGGTGGTTTTTTCTCCATTCGCGTTCAGCTTTTTTGCATTCCTTCCGCATGGTTTTGAGCGTCTCATTATACCATGGGTTAGTAGGGGAGCTGCGAGTTTTGGTCAGAGCCGCCGCGATCAGGGTGTCAAGTCCTGTGACGATCCAATCGTGGAACGCAGCATAGGCTGTATTAATGTCACCGTCTTCGTCAGGGGGGTGGAATTGTCCTAGGTGTTTAATTAGGTCCTCAGAAGAGAGTTTGTGCCAAGGTCTTTTGTAGCAGGGATTGGCAGTAGGTTTAGTGGGCGTTTTTTTCGCCGTAAGGATGAGTCTGATCAGGAAGTGATCGGTCCAGCCCATAGGTTCAGGGGGGTCAGCCGTAGCTTCTAAGATGTTGGTAAAAACAGGGTCTAGTATATGCCCAGCCGTGTGAGTGGGGGAGAGGACGAGAGAGTTTAGCTGAAGGGCCGTAAGATCAGCCAACAGGTTTTTAATGCTGGGGTCAGTAGTGGAATCAAAATGGAGATTAAGATCACCCAATATGGTGAATTTAGGAGAGGAGACTACCAGACTGTGGGATATTTCTAGGAGTTCCTCAATGAACCTAGCAGAGGGACCAGGCGGTCGGTAGATATAAAGCCCAGAGAGGGCAAATTGGGGGCATATAGAGATCTTAAATCGTGCGCATTCGCAGCCCCAAATTGCTTCTTCCGTAAAGGAGCAATTATATACAGTTCGGTATATAACAGCTATTCCGCCGCCCCTAGAGTCTCTGTTAATCAATTTTATGGAGAAGCCATTGGGCAACGTGAGGTTATGGATGCTAGTCTGGTCGTCATGGAGCCAGGTTTCGCATATGAACAGAATGTCTGGGTTTTCATCCGTTAATAGAGTGTGGACTTCCGCATGGTGTTTAGCAAGGGATCTCACATTCAGTTGGAGTATCAGAAGGGGAGTAAGATTAGGCGCCGTCGTTATGCGACTAGATAAGCTAGGCTTAGGTATAGTGAAATTGCAGGACTCACAGTGAAGTGCTGTTTGCCCGAGGCAGCCTCCGAGCTTGTCGCATCTGGTGCTGGAATTCAGTGCGAGGAGACATTCTCTGTCATAGCAGATTTGTAGCTGAGGATTTTGTGCAGGGGGACTGGCGAGAGGCGATGTCTTGGCGAGGACGGGCGCAGACGGGCTTGCCTTAGGCGCGCCTTCGGCGCGCAAACGGCGCTCCCGCTGCGCATGTCCGCTGCGCTTCCTCCAGATGCACATGATTTATAGGGGGAGGGGTGGGAGGGGGTCGTGGCCTCGAGGGGGCGTGGCCTCAGTAACTGCCAGGTAATGGCGTCAGCTGTTTGAAGGCGAGTGAAACGCGTCTGCGCTAAGCTCCGCAGCGTGAAGGAAAGTTAAAAAACACAGGTCAATTACGTGACACACAAGTGATTTTAAAAGAGCAACAAAATACAAGATGTAGCGCTCCCGGCTTCCGCCTCAGGAGTAAAGGTGTAGGCAGGTCGCTAGTGGTCAGCGCCTACTTATACCAGGGGAGGGGGGCGTGGCCTCGAGGAGGCGTGGCCTCAGTAACTGCCAGGTAATGGCGTCAGCTGTTTGAAGGCGAGTGAAACGCGTCTGCGCTAAGCTCGGCAGCGCGAAGGAAAGTTAAAAAACACAGGTCAATTACGTGACACACAAGTGATTTTAAAAGAGCAAAAAAATACAAGATGTAGCGCTCCCGGCTTCCGCCTCAGGAGTAAAGGTGTAGGCAGGTCGCTAGTGGTCAGCGCCTACTTATACCAGGGGAGGGGGGCGTGGCCTCGAGGGAGCGTGGCCTCAGTAACTGCCAGGTAATGGCGTCAGCTGTTTGAAGGCGAGTGAAACGCGTCTGCGCTAAGCTCCGCAGCGCAAAGGAAAGTTAAAAAACACAGGTCAATTACGTGACACACAAGTGATTTTAAAAGAGCAAAAAAATACAAGATGTAGCGCTCCCGGCTTCCGCCTCAGGAGTAAAGGTGTAGGCAGGTCGCTAGTGGTCAGCGCCTACTTATACCAGGGGAGGGGGGCGTGGCCTCGAGGGGGCGTGGCCTCAGTAACTGCCAGGTAATGGCGTCAGCTGTTTGAAGGCGAGTGAAACGCGTCTGCGCTAAGCTCCGCAGCGCGAAGGAAAGTTAAAAAACACAGGTCAATTACGTGACACACAAGTGATTTTAAAAGAGCAACAAAATACAAGATGTAGCGCTCCCGGCTTCCGCCTCAGGAGTAAAGGTGTAAAGGTCATATAAGAATTCGAGAGATTGAGCTTAAAACATGATGCAGCAAAGTTGTAGATACATTTAAGCATGTCAGATGGCAGATGTATGTGGAGGGATAGACTCTCTATTGAAAACAGCATAATTCACTTACCAAGTTCTCCCTCGTAAGTGACTGAGGGGCTTATTTACAAACCCCTTGCGCTGCCAGTGGGCCACTTTTTGTGACGCACCTTGCCCCATATTTACAAGGACACGTAAAGCCATCCTGAGTGGCTTTATGTGTCCATGTAAATATGGCCCCTTTACACCCAACACTTTGCATGAAAGGGGCGTAGCATGGGTGTTGCTGTGGGTGTTCCCACTCCACACCCATGGCTTCTTCTGCATTTCCAGATTTATGAGAAATCGTAAACTTGGAAATGCGTCAGAATGCTACGCCTCCCCAAATGTTCTTTTCCTCTTTCTATGCGTGCACCTTACTGCACATAAACAATCATTCCCCATCTATGCAGGCACACTTGCACTATGGTGCAAGGTTGCATGCGTTGGCGCATGGCAGCTAATTGTGCACCAGCGCTGGAGACAATCATATTGTTGTAGATATGACGCATCCCTGTGCTTCGGGATTAGCACAGTATGGCGCAGCCAAATGGCTTGTCCTTGTAAATAAAGCCCTGAGAATCTAGTTTGAGGCTAGGACTAAGCTACCTCAGATCTTGTACAAAAACTATCTGGGAGTATTGGAGCTTCTATGTTGGTGGAAGTGGAACCCAAAAATACAACAGACAGCACACAATGGTGACTCTAAGGTCGTGTATAGAGTCCATCCAGAAGTGATTGCGGAAAATCCCAAGAATACAGTAGAATCTGCACAGACGACTCAAAGAGATGGAGAACCCAAGGGTGATCAAGAGACACCTCAGTGGAAGATGTATATGGCTCATCACAAAGTGAAGGAACAGTCCAAAGGCACTCCCCTGCACATCAGTCAAGGTTTTTCTGTGTCTGTCTAGATGGGAAGACAAAACTACACACACTACAGTAAAGGGTATGTCGGGTTTGGGTAGAACTAAAGAAGGCCCAATTCCAGAAGCTTGTAGCCACCTCAGTAGAGGGTTTACGGTGCTGAAGGTTCAAACTTAGGAAAAGTTATCAACACCAAGTAGAGTGACTATATAGTACCTCCTGAAAAGGTGGAGGCGCAACCCAATTTTATTCACATTCAACTGAGTAAAGGATCTATGATGTTCATTCAGAGGGAGTAATAGGCACAATCCACCTGTTATGTTATGTCATGTTAAGTGATATTTGTAGAGCGAGCTGACACCATGGGTTTCCTGGCGCTGTAGGGCAGAGGTGAGACACAGGCTGGAAGATGCAGGATTAGCAGGGTGGGGGGAAGAGGAAGGTTTTAAGCAGCTTCCTGAAGTGAAGGAGGGAGCTACTGGATGTGATGGTCAGGGGAAGAGGATTCCAAAATTTCGGGGCTATGAGGGCAAATCGACGGCCACCGAATTTGTTAGTTTTGGTTTTGGGTACAACAAGTGTGTGGAGGTGGGCTGAGCGTAGATTGCGGGTTGGGCGGTATGGGTTGACGAGTGAAGCCAGGAAAGCGGGGCTGGTGCAGTGGAGGGATTTGAACGTGAGGCAGCCCAACTTGATGGCCGCCCTTTGTTCTATAGGCAACCAGTGCAACTTGTGCAGCAGGGGTTAGGCCGACTGCCATTTGGGGGTTTTGTAAATAAGACGGGCTGCTTGGTTCTGCACTACCTGGAGGCGGTGGAGTAGTGATTTAGGGAGTCCGTGATAGAGGGAATTGGAAAAGTCCAGGTGGGAAAGTGCCAGGGAGATGATTACCTGGATCAGAGCGGCTGGTGGTAGTAAGTGACTGACTTTCCGGATTTTTCGAAGTTGGAACAAGCATGATGATATCACGGTGCCAACTTGAGATCTGAGGGAGAGTTCTGCGTCGATGGTCACACCGAGGCTCTTTACAGATTTCGCAGGGGTCGGGGGATGCCTAGTTTAGTGGGCCAGAACTGGGCTCCCCAGTAAGAGGGGCTGGATCCAGGGAGAAGAAGCTCGGTTTTTCCAGGGTTTAATTTCAGTTGATTGCAGTTCATCCACTCCTGGATGTGTAACATGGCGGAATGGAAATTGTTCACAGTGTTCAGGGAGTTAAGTGGAAAGATGATCTGCAGATCGTCAGCATAGTTAAACACTGTGATGTCCCAGTTTTGAAGCGAATGGATCAGGGGCCGGAGGTAGAGGTTAAATAGTAGAGGTGACAGGGAGGAGCCCTGGGGGACTCCACAGGTCGTGGGGGTTTTGGGCGCTGTGTAGGGACCCAAGCGGACGGCTTGTGTTCTGCCAGTCACGAAGGACTGGATCTAACTGAGGGCAGAGCCCTGGATACCAGCCTGTTCGACACGGTGAAGCAGAATGTTGTGATCAACCATGTCGAACGCGGCCGATAGATCCAGGAGTACGAGGGCCTGGGGGATCCCTGTGTCAGCGTTCCTCCTCAGCGTGTCGAGGACTGCTAGGATGATGGCCTCAGTGGAGTGGGCTGGCCTGAAGCCGGCCTGGTTAGGCTCCAGGTAGCATGAGGTCTCGACGAAGTTGGAGAGACACCGGGTGGCATGGGCCTCCATTAGTTTGGAGAAGTATGCAGGAGCAATATGGGGCGGTAGGTGGAAAGTTCTGCCGGGTCTGCACCAGGTTTCTTCAGGAGAGGCACTAATATGGCCTCTTTGAAGGTGCTGGGGACGATACCCGTGCTGAGGGAGCCGTTCAGCAGAGGTAAGATGCCGTCGGGAAGAAAGTGACAGACACTCTGTAGGATCGAGGGGGGGCAGTGGTCATTCGGAGAGCCCGATTTTACCCGGGTCGCAAGCTCCACTAAAGAGGTGGGGTTAAGAGTAGGGAAATGGGTGAAGATGGAGGAGTTGTTTGGAGGAGTGTCAAAGACGGGAGTCTGAGGGAGGGGGGGATGGAGACCTTCATTTTGTTGATTTTCTCAATGAAAAAGAGATTGAGAGCATCACAGGTTCCTTTGGTGGGGGTCTGACCTGGGAGAGTTCTATCGTCTGAGGGGAGTTCGTTAATGATTTTAAAAACTTCCTTTGATTTGTTGTCCACGGACGAGATTCTGTGTGAGAAGTGGGCTGATTTGGCTGAGGAGATTGCGTTTTTGTAATCTCTACGTCCGTTTTTAAGCTGAAGATTAGGTTGTCTACTTCCGGGAGGGTGAAGGAAGGCATTTGGATATAATGGCTGCCACCCCACCCCCAGGGCGATTTCCAGGACGGTCAGCGTGGAGGATGTAATAGTCTGGGGGAGGGCCGCCAGGATGTCAGGGAGAGAATCTGCAGTCAGACAAGTTTCGGTGAGCAGGAGTACGTCAGGCTTCTCAGTAGAGAGAAGAATAAAGATGTTGCCTTGATGTTTCACCATGGAGCGGGTGTTCAGGTATAACACCCGGTAGGAAGTGTCGCTCCCGGCCGGTTTGGCGGGGAAGTGCTACGACTGGAGGGGCGTTGGTCTGACGAGATGAGGCCGGCTGTGGTGATACGTCTGATGGTGGAGGGAGAGGGTGTGAGGAGGGGGAGTTGTAGTTCTCTGAGGGAGTCGGCCGAATATGAAATAGGAGAGCCGGCTTGGCTGGTCCCTGGGCCCGGCCTGGCGCGGACGGGCGCAGAAGGGGCTTGCCTTTGGCGCACCTTCGGCGCGCCCGCTGTGCGGGTCGGCTGCACGTCCGGGGAAGGCACATTGTTTTTATGTGAGAAAGAGTGGGCGTGGCCTCACGGCCGTGGGCGTGGCCTGTGGGCTAGGGAAGAATGGCGGCGAAAATTTCAGTGCCGTGGCATTGTTTAGATTGGCTGCGCGACGATTCTGCGGTGAATGAGGGCGGGAAAGTGCCCAGGGGGGAGTGAAGAACAGGTAAAAACAATTAGAATTGCAACAAAGTAATTTTTAAAAATGCGAGCGTGCTCCCGGCTTCCGCCTCAGGAGTGTGGTGACCTCTTAATGCGGGCTTCATGATTCAGCGCGACTTATATAGTAGGTTCAGGAGTGGGCGTGGCCTCACGGCCATGGGCGTGGCCTGTGGGCTAGGGAAGAATGGCGGCAAAAATGTCAGTGCCGTGGCAGCGTTTAGATCGGCTGTGCGGCGATTCTGCGGTGAATGAGGGCGGGAAAGTGCCCAGGGGGGAGTGAAGAACAGGTAAAAACAATTAGAATTGCAACAAAGTAATTTTTAAAAATGCGAGCGTGCTCCCGGCTTCCGCCTCAGGAGTGTGGTGACCTCTTATGTCTGCCCACCTGTGTTAGTAGGATTCAGGGCTGGACCAGTTCTTCATGCATGGCTTAATAAATCTGTGTATTTTCAATAAAGATTTAGGGCCTGATAAGGGTACTCCGTTGCAACAGATTTAAATGTGGGTATACTTTTGGTGCAATGATGGTGAAGACTTCTCTGTGTCTGCTGTGGTTAGACCCCCTCAATTGAGTAAGGGTTGTTGGAGGTTGATCTGTATGTCTGCCCACCTAATTTAGATGAACGGACATACAGGTCAGTTTCCATTGCTCGTCACCGCCAGGAAAACCCTGGCGGTAAGGAGCAGTAAAAAGTGCAAAATACCCCTCTCACCATGTGATGCGATCTCCAAACTGCACAAAATTACTGCTGAAATTCACCCAGACACTGGCACATGGACTTTTGCCAGCAGGTTCGGGACACTACTTGTTCCTTGGGGCTGGAAGCTATTAACCATCCTATGTATAGTACTTGAAAATGTATTTACATGTTTTTAAATTTAAATGTATTTACATGTACATGGGAAATGCACCGGACCTGAATCCACCACAATCCCAAGTTTTTTGTAATTCATTGGCCGATTTCTTCTTCACAAAGGAGAATGATATATATCAAGCGTTCTCCACGATAACAGCAACCAACCCACCCATATCCAACAACGGGATCAATACTATCAAACTATCTCAGTTCATAGACCTTGGAGAAACACAAATCAAGGAAATAACGGCCACTATTAAATCAGGATCAGCATTAGATCCCTGTCCTCTTAAAGTCATTCGTCCGATCATGGACTATCTCGTACCTGACATTGTTTTAATCTGCAACACAATGTTCAGAATAGGGATATATCCGGATTCCTTGAAAAACACCTTGGTTAAACCCTTACTTAAGAAAGCCAACCTGGATAAAGACCAACTAAAAAACTATCGCCCCATAGCCAGTCTCCCCTTTCTAGCCAAGGTAGCGGAAAAGGCTATGAACATACAACTCACAGAGTTCATAGAAAAACACCAACTACTGGACAATACCCAATTTGGTTTCCGTAAGTATCATGGAACTGAAACAGCTTTAATAAAAGCAACAGAGGACATAAGAGTGATCCGGGACCAGGGCGTACAGCAATACTGGTATTGCTTGATCTGTCTGCAGCCTTCGACACGGTCGACCACAAGATCTTGGTCGACCATGCCGAAAACCTATGCATTCGCCATATGGCTAAAAAACAGCTTTCCTCCTTCCTGGCGGGTAGATCACAAGTGGTCACACTGGGGCCCTTTCAATCTCACAAGCTGTCCCTACCGTGTGTGGTACCGCAAGGCTCATCCCTCAGTCCGACACTATTCAATATCTATGTGTCGGACCTGGCCTCTGTCATCAGGACCCATGGGATGAGCCTTACCTCATACGCAGATGATACACAGCTTGTGCTGGCCATCAATGGGAACGGAGACAAGGTAGCAGAAAACTTCCAAGAGGGCATGCAGGCGATCGGTGACTGGATGGCCTCCAATTGCCTAAAGCTAAATGCCAAAAAAACGGAGGTTGTCATATTTGGCCATCTCTCCCCCGGATGGTCAACTACCTGGTGGCCCTCTACGCACGGAATCCCACCTACACCAGTCTCCACCGTCAGAAATCTAGGGGTGATTTTTGACAACAAACTAAATTTTATGGCCCATTCAAATAAAATAGCAGCAATGGCCCATCACAAACTCAGGCTGATCTTGCCGTTCCTACCATCCACGGCAGGTAAGACGTTGGTAAGCGCCCTCGTGTTGTCATCTCTTGAATACTGTAATGGCTTATTAATCAACGCCCAAGCAAGAGTGACCAATAAAATACAGACCATACAGAATGCCGCAGCCCGTCTCATGTCTGGAACCCCAAAGTTCTCACCTATCTCTGAAACAATAAAGGACCTGCATTGGCTCAAGATTCGAAATAGGATCAAATTTAAAGCGCTGTGCATAATCTACAAAGCACTGCATAACCATGGTCCGCATTTCTTGAAATCCCAACTCAGGTACCAGTCCTCTACAAGATTGCTCCGATCCAACAACCTTAAACTCCTGCATATACCACAAACTAAAACAGTCAACTGGGGCGATAGACGCTTCCTAGTGGCAGCTCCTAGATTATGGAATTCCCTGCCAGCTTCTATCAAAGACAGTTTGTCCTTGATGCATTTGCGTAGAAAGATAAAGACCTGGCTGTTTGATCAGGAATAGTTACCGGCCCAGCCTTGGGAATACATGCACAGTTTCTAGTGCTGAGACGCCTACGGGCAATTGTTCGCGCTGTACAAATTACAAAAATAAATAAATAAATAAATAAATGTTGCATATGTATACAATGTGGTCCAATGTTTTGCTCCATCTGTATCACTGATTGTACACCTGCTAAACGTAATGTTGCAAAATGAATGCCGAGCATGCTAGATAAGGAAATTGATAATATGATACGAATTGACATGCAGGATGTATATTCAGATTATCCTAAATCATAAATGTCTTCAGGTAATGCTAAAAGGGTCGTCTGTTGAAAATTGGCAGCGATCGATGTTAGCATTTAGATGAGCCATGTATTTTCTGGCAGCCATTTTGTCTGCCATGTGCTCGCCATGTGCTCTTTCCTTTTGCACTGTCGTTTACCCTTGTGTTCTGCTTAATGGACTGGCTATACTAAGACTTTGCTACTCTACACATGCACAGAAGAATCTGTAACTGTTCATACACATGTTCTAGTCTGTAACTGTCAGGCTATTTTTACCGGAGTCAGCAAACTGCTAGCTTCTCCCTTACGATTGACTGTGCATTTCTGTATGAACATTTATGTATGTAAACTCTCCTATGTGTGCTTGTACCACCTTTTTTTGAGCTCCTGTGTGGGTATAAAAGACCCATGGTTCTTCTACTCAGTGTGCTACTTCATACACTACTGAAGGGTGTTGTGTGAAAGTAGTTCTGTCTCATGAGGTTTAATAAAACTCTTGTTTTACATTTCAGTTTCCGTGACAACTTCTATTTATTGGTCTGAGGACTTACGTGCAGAGAAGAGCGAACCCCTAGCACTGGTAGGCCTGGCTGAGGCCCACCTCTACACCATGTCCAGTTTACCATTAGTTTCTAGAAACTGGGAAAGTTCTCTGCTAACCAGTTTTTCTATGATCTTCACTGGGTAAGGCAGCAGTGAGATGGGCCTGTAGTTTTTAGGACAGGCTGGATCCAATGAGTCTTTTTTCAACAGGGGTGTAATCAGTGCTCTTTTCCAGCATACTGGTACCACTCCACTCTCCAAAGACTGCATACAGATCAGCCTGAGTACTGGAAGAAGTTTAACTCCTAGAGTTTTCCATAATTTGTGGGGTAACGGGTAGGGGTGGGCAGAATTTGCGTTATCGCGTTACGCAAATCTCCGCGAAACTGTAAAAATTATCAGCGAACACGCAGAAATTCCGCGAACAAGCCATTCCCCATGCTTTTTTCCTGTTTGAAATTGCTGTTTGCATGCTCAGGGGGAAATATCTTGTGAACACGCATTTTGAGAACGCGAAAAAGCAAAATATTTCACGATATCGCGGAATGCAGAATTCTGGACAATTTTGCGTTCCCCGAGGAACGCAACATTACCCAAATTCCGTAAATTCAGTGAGCGGAACAGAATTTACCGCCCAGGCCTAGTAACAGGTCCAATGAGGAACCTGAAGATACACTGAGGGATAGTTTAATAAACTCCTCCACTTGAGGTGTATCAAAATGATCAAGACTATCTGAGGTCTCTAACACTTCTCATTCCTTTTTCTTGGCGGTATGATAATTTTCATTCTCATTCTGAACTTCCTGAGTGGGTACATTGCTAGATTGTTGCCCTCTAATGATTTGACTTATTTTCTCCTAAAAAAACACAGCTAATTTGTCGCAAAGAATCTGTGTTGGGGGAAATTTCCTTTTTTGTACAGGTGGGTTAGTGATGTCATTTACTATTTTAAAGATATTCTTAGCACTATTAGATTATTTCCAAATAACATCAGCAAAGTACTCAGCTTTTGCTATAGTTATTTCCTTTTTATAGGTGGATATATTTTCTCTCCAATTTTATTAGCCCCACTTGTATATGTTTTCCTCCATCTCTGTTCTGCTAGCTTGCATTCCTTTTTCAGGTGTTTTAATTTATCATTGTACCAGAGTGCCGAGGGTCTGCCCCTCTAGTTGTTTGGTAATTTGATTGCAAAAAATCGAGTAGTTTTTGCTATGTGCACTCTCTAAGTGAGCATGTGTGTTTGGCCTGCTGTCTCAGGCCAACCAAAACACACATGCCCACTTAGGTTTCTCTAACCTTGCTGCCTTAAACAGGGGGAAACCTCAGAGACTACCTGACCTGTGCGCAGCATCTTTCCAGCCCGCTCAGGCCAATCACCACACTGCTCTCCTAGTAGGAGAGCAGCACGGGATTGGACAAGGAGTCTGTGAAGTAGTCCTAATGTCTGCTGGGACCAGGAAAAACCTGCACGGAGGCGTGAAACAGGAGGCGTGCGGCAGCAGGTAAGTTTACCGTTTTATTATTATTAAACTACCTCCCACCTCACCCCCGCAGTCCCCCTCCTGCGCACCCCGGCTGTGCCCCCTTCCTCCGACTCACCACTTTTTCTATGTCACTGCGACACTGTTTCTTTATCACTACGACTCCTCAGTATTGTTGTAGCAGTGCAGCTTAGGGTTTTTAAATCATACGTTTCTCTCCTCGTGGGAATGGAGCCTGGGTATTAATATTCTTGTTGTGTATGGCTCTGGTATAGAAGCATTAGCTTGAATAGCTGGAATCAAATTCAGTAATATACCTGCTATTACATAGCCACAGCTACAACAAAAGCTGTTAACCAGTGTTGCTACTCATAAAGGAAGTACAGGCTGCTGTGGCTTGGCTCTTGCCTGCTGATGACGAGCCCAGCTCGTCATGAGGCACAGTGGAGCTGCGCTCATGACGAGCTGGGCTCGTCATAAAGGCTGTACCACTCCCCCGCGCGGTGAATTCCACAAGAGGTCGCTCCCAACGCTGCTCCCTGCTGCCCATACCGCCGGACTGATAAGTGCTTTCCTGCCTTGCTTGCACAGATTTATTGCATTTAACTTGCACAGATTTATTGCATTTAACTTGCCCACAGACCGTAGCGCTAGACTACTTCGCCTGATTTGGGATTTGCATTCATTTTTATCTGCTTGCGCTCGACGGCGTCGCATTGCTATACTGTAGCTTACTAGTGCCAAGTAACTCTCCGTAGCGCTTGTCTGCCAAGGTGCGCTTGCACTCAAAGTTATTTCTATTGCGGCCATTTTAATTGCATTGGTGTTGTTGTTGTTTAGCCTCCCTGACCTCAGCCCCTTCCCGCTCCCGCCTCCCAGCTGACCCCCCCCCCTCGCCCCTCCCCTTCCCACTATCCATACGTGACAGATGCACTTGCGCGCAGCGTTAACGCGCAGCGGTCGCACCCCATTCGCGCTGAAGGTGCGCCAAAGGTAAGCCCGTCTACGCCCGTCCGCGCCTGGACCGCGCCCAGTGCCAATCCCCCTGGTTCCCGCAATGCCCAGCCCACTTGCATCACTTACGATGCCCCCACCCTCCTAGCCCTTAACCCCGACCGCCCCCCCAACTGCGTCCAAGCCGCTCCTGGACACACCCATGGACCCTTTTCTTGCAACTCCTGCAAGTTCGTCGGCACCAAAACCAACTCCTCATCCACCAACACCAAACAGAGACCTGACACCAACCACCTAAAATGCATCCTGCTAAACACCTGCTCGGTCCACAGACACGCCATCGACCTCTGGAATCTACTAGACACCATCTCACCGGACGTCGCCTTCCTAACAGAAACATGGATGAATGCCTCTTCAGCCCCTTACATCACCATTGCCATCCCGGAAGGATACAAGATCATCCGTAAGGACCGCATCAAGCAAACAGGAGGAGGCATCGCTATCGTCCATAAGAACTCCATCCGCATCTCAACCAGCTCAGACGTCAACCTTGCCAGCGCCGAACACCTCCACTTCCAGATCCACACCGACCCCAAGACCACACTCAGAGGCACCCTCCTCTACCGGCCCCCAGGACCCCGTGCACAATTCAGTGACAACATCATTGACTTTATCACCCCACACGCCCTCCCCTCCGAGGACTACATTCTATTGGGAGACCTCAATTTTCACCTGGAAAAGAGCAATGACAGCAGCGCCACCACCCTTCTGGACAATCTCGCCAACCTCGGACTCAAACAACTTGTCACTACCCCCACCCACATTGCAGGTCACACACTCGACCCTATCTTCACCTCCAGCAAACATGTCTCATTCAGTCACACCACAGCTCTTCATTGGACGGACCACAGCTGCGTTCACTTTATCTACAATAAGACCACAATCCACAACCATCCTCAACCCACCCTGCGAAGAAATTGGAACAAAATCACCATCGACCAGATCTCCTCATCGCTTCTTCTAAACCCCCCCGTCCACTCCTCAAACCCCGACCAAGCAGCCATTAATCTCACCCAATGGCTATCCAACAGCGCCGACATCCTAGCACCGTTGAAAAAACGTCAAATAAAACTAGGCAGCAAAAACGCCTCCTGGTTCAACGATGATCTTAAGAAATCGAAGAAACTCTGTCGCTCCCTCGAGAAGGCCTGGAAAAAAGACCCAAACACCAGCACCAGGGACGCCTTCAAAAACGCCACCCGCATACACCACCAACTAATACGGTCTGCCAAGAAAGCCGCATTCAAAGACCGACTAGACAACAACGCCCACAACAGCAAGGAATAATTCAACATCGTCAAAGAATTTACCAACCCATCAGCCAACTCCAACGACATCACCCCCTCCCAAGCCCTCTGCGACTCCCTAGCTTCCTTCTTCCACAACAAAATCGCAGACATCCACAACAGCTTCGACAACCGACCCAGAGACCAACCCACCCAACCTCCTGCAGGACCTTCACCCCCCTTGAACGTCCTTAACGACTGGAACCCAATCTCCACTGAGGACACCATCCGCCTGATGAACTCCATCCACTCAGGATCCCCAACTGACCCATGCCCTCACCACATCTTCAACAAAGCAGACCCCATCATAGCACCACACCTCCGAGATGTCATCAACTGCTCCCTCAACTCTGCCACCTTCCCGGAAAGCTGGAAACACGCAGAACTCAGCGCCCTTCTGAAAAAAACCCACACCTGACCCCACCGAACTCAAAAACTACCGCCCCATCTCGCTTCTTCCATTCCCGGCCAAAGTCATCGAGAAAGCTGTCAACAACCAGCTCGCCACCTTCCTCGAAACCAACAAATCCCTCGACTCCTCACAGTTCGGCTTCCGAGCCAAACACAGTACTGAGACCGCACTTATCGCAGCAACAGACGACATTGGAACTCTACTGGACAACGGAGACACAGTCGCCCTCACCCTCCTCGACCTCTCCGCTGCCTTCGACACAGTCTGTCATAGCACCCTTCTACAGCGCCTCAGAAACGTCGGAATCCAAGGAAAAGCACTGGAATGGATCACCTCGTTCCTCACCGGAAGAACCCAGAGAGTCCGACTCCCACCATTCAAGTCAGAGGCCTCTGAAGTCATCTGCGGCGTGCCACAAGGATCGTCACTCAGCCCCACCCTCTTCAACGTATACATGAGCCCCCTCGCGGCCATCGCTCGCCAACACAATCTCAACATCATCTCCTACGCTGACGACACTCAACTGATCCTCTCACTCACCAAAGACCCTATTATTATTATTATTATTATTATTATTATTATTATTATTATTATTATTATTATGGGCTTTTATAACGCGCTCTGTTACTAAAAAAATAGTATCCTGGCGCGAAAGGGGTGAGAGGCAGGGTAGAGGGGAACCCTATACAGTGATGTTAAAAAGGTAGGTCTTCAATCCTTTCTTGAACAGAGTAATGGAAGGAGCTGTTCTTAGCTGCTGCGGAAGGGTGTTCCATGCTCTCGCCGCTCTGACTGAGATGGATTGGCCGCCAAGCCTGCTGTATTTGTATTTTGGAACATTCATTTGGTGCAGATTAGCTGATCTGAGGGGGCGGTTGGGAACATATAGGGAGAATCTTTTCCTCAGGTAGACAGGACCAGCTTGATGAACAGCTCGAAAGGCAAGGACCAGGATTTTAAATAGAATCCTGTGGGCAATCGGGAGCCAATGCAGAGCGCGGAGAGGTTGACGGACACTTGACCTTTTTGGAATATTAAACAAAAGCCGTACAGCGGCATTTTGTATAACTTGGAGGCGATGGATCAAATAAGCAGGAAGGCCGCAGAAGAGGCCATTTGCGTAATCCAATCTGGATAATATAAGGGCACGGATGACAGTCTCTTTGGCCGCTCTCGGGAGAAGTGGAAAGAACCTGCGTAAAGTTTTAAGTGTAGAAAAGCAGATCCCGGTGAGTCTTTTTATATGATCCTCGAATTTGAGGTCATTGTTAAACCAGATTCCTAGATTTTTGGCGGGGCCTCCGATGGATTTGGGGCAAGGTAAGTCAACTGGCCAGAGAGAGTTGCCGAAGTTATCTGGGAAGGAGCCATAAAGCAAAATTTCAGACTTGCTTTCGTTGCATTTTAATTGGGCAAGGGCAAGCCAACGAAAGACAGATGACAAGCAAGTTTGGGCTCCAGATGTATCCAGGTTGTTTTTGGGCCAAGTAAACAAGAGTTGAGTGTCGTCAGCGTAAGCCATTATTTTTGCTCCCAATTGTTCAGCAAGGAAAATAAGCGGGGTTAGATAAATATTAAAAAGCAAGGGGCTAAGAGTGGAGCCCTGGGGTACACCCGTTACAAGTTTCTTAGGGGAAGAGGCGAAGGGCGGCATCCAGACTTGTTGGAATCTGTTGTCCAAAAAAGATGTTAGCCAGGCAAGAGCAGAGCCTGTGATGCCAATGGCCGCTAGTCTGGTAAGCAGGAGGGAGTGGGGGACAGTATCGAAGGCGGCAGAGAGGTCTAATAAAATCAGAGCCGCTCTGCCACCTTCGTCCAGGCACTCCCGAATGGCCTCAGAAATTTCCACCAACGCCGTCTCTGTACTGTAGGCTGCTCTAAAGCCTGACTGTGCTGGATGTAGAGCCTGGGATTTTTCGACATATTTGTCTAGCTGAGTGAAGGCGACCTTTTCACATACTTTTGCTAAGGCCGGCAGCAGTGATATAGGCCGGAAATTAGCAGGGATAGCAGGGTCTAATCCATTTTTCTTTATAAGTGGGAGCAATTTAGCTTGCTTCCAGCAGGTTGGGACC
The DNA here is from genome assembly GCF_964263255.1 of Lissotriton vulgaris. Lineage (NCBI taxonomy): Eukaryota > Metazoa > Chordata > Amphibia > Caudata > Salamandridae > Lissotriton > Lissotriton vulgaris. The sequence continues at coordinate 1,188,167,134 of NC_141696.1, read as the reverse complement.
GTGGCAGTGAGGAAAGAGCAATTGATAATATGCGTTACCTCATTGCCCACTGTGTCCGCAAGACGCGCAAGCACACTGGCAGGACACGGGTCAGAAGGGGATCCTGAGTGCAGAGAGGTGAGGATGCTGACAATGTCCGTATTTTCTACTGGGGAGAACTGATGGAACCTTTCTATGGGAGTAGGTAACACAGGGGACGGGATGGCCAGTGTAGATGGAAAGCTGTTACATACAGTAAGTAAATCATCCTGGATTTTGGTGATTTTGTCCACGAAGAAAACGGAGAGTTCTTCACACCATTTCTCTGTGGAGGCAAGTGTGGGTTGGGCAGCACAAGGTGAAGTAAAACTTTTCACTATAGCAAAGATTTCTTTGCTATTGTTATTGGCATTAGTTATGCGCCCTTCGAAATGTTGGCCTTTTGCGGTTCTGATCGCCGCATAATATTTCTTTTGCGCCGTCCTTAGGTTCTTTTTTGCCTCGGGGAGATAGGCTTGTCTCCATGTTCGTTCAAGTTTTTTGCAACCTGACTTAAGATCACGGAGGGTGGAGGTGAACCGCCAAAACCAACCTACCTGAAGGAATGAAAGAAGTAGCCGAGTGGATGAAGCACAGCCGTCTGAAACTGAACTCAGACAAAACAGAAGTCCTCATCTTAGGCACCTCCCCCTCTGCCTGGGATGACTCTTGGTGGCCAGCTGCCCTAGGAAAAGCACCCATCCCAACTGACCACGCACGGAACCTGGGCGTCATCCTGGACTCCTCACTCTCGATGACCAGACAATTCAACGCCGTTTCATCATCTTGCTTCAACATTCTTCGCATGCTCAAAAAAACATTTCGCTGGATCCCCACCGAAACTAGAAAAACGGTCACCCACGCACTGGTCACGAGCCGCCTAGACTACGGAAACACCCTATACGCCGGTACCACCGCAAAACTCCAGAAAAAACTCCAACGCATCCAGAACGCTTCAGCCAGGCTCATACTAGACATTCAGCGTAAAGAACACATCTCTGGTCACCTGAAAAACCTCCACTGGCTCCCCGTAAATAAGAGGATTACTTTCCGCCTCCTAACCCACGCACACAAAGCACTTTACGAACTTGGACCCGAATGCCTCAACACACGACTGTCCTTCTACACCCCCTCCCGTCAGCTACGATCCTCCAACCAAGCCCTTGCCACTGTACCTCGCATCAACAAAACCACCATGGGAGGTAGATCCTTCTCCAACCTGGCAGCTAAAACCTGGAACACACTTCCCACTCACCTTTGCCTTACTCAGAACCACCTAGCATTCAGAAAGCAACTTAAAACTTGGATATTCGACAAGTAATTCCCCACCCTTCCTCAAGCGCCTTGAGACCCTATGGGTATGTAGCGCGCTATATAAATCTCTTGACTTGACTTGACTTGACTTGACCTGTGCGGACATTCTATGGGAGTGGGCGGAGTCATGAAGCGCCCAGCTCGGCATGAGCACAGCTGCACTGTGCCTCATGACAAGCAGGAGAGCAGGAGCAGAGTAGACGCGTGACCCGGCCTCAAGGTAAGTTTTTAATTTTTTTAATTTCAGATCCCCCCTTCTACCTGCGCAACACCCACACCCTAGACCTCCCCAACTCCTCCCCACCATCCATGCCGCGCGCGTCCCCCCTCCCCCCACACAGGAGGGGAATTACCCCTGTGGTTAAGGGGTTAGGAAGAGGAGAAAGATATAGAGAGTGGTGAGGGTGGGGGGCAGGAGGCCAGGTATTTGTTTTAAAACATTTTGAAAGAATCATAGGCTACATTATATACGGCTCCCTCATAACTCCTCTGCCCCTATGCTTTTGGGGGCCATACATGGCATAAAATTATAGATGGATAAAAAGTGAATTGCTGTGATGTTTTTCACCTCGGGGCTCTAACTGACATAAACAACTCAAACTTTCACTCTTGTCTATTTGATGACACTCAGAACCCCTCGGTAAAAAAAACTCCCTGTAATCCGCTGCTACTCTTCTCTAATTTAATATTTTGTCCTTACCAGCCTGTAATAATGGCTTTGGCTTCCCTCCATTTATTAGGGGCCCTCACCTTCAGCTTGGGCTCATAATTATGGTATGGGTAATTAACAGCCAACAACCATTAGAACATTGGGATGCTGAGCGCTCCTCTGAAAACAATGAAATCGTTCAAGGCAAATAATGGCTGATATAGGCCTTCTGATCCAACATCCCAGTGCTCGTCTTTGTGTTTTTCTCTTTAAATTAGAACATTCTCCTCTCAGTGGGTTTCATGTTCTTATAGCCTTATGGCCCTTCAATGGCCATACCAGGTCTTAAAGGCTCGCTCCCTCGTTATAGGCCTTCACCTGCTGCTTGCAACTTGTGTCACAGGGACTTTAACAACTGATATACCTCTCCACAGCGGGCTTTAAGGCTATAATGTTTGTCAGCCTCATTATTAATTGTGACTTTACACAGATCTACCACTCTTGCGTACTTCAGTCTGGATCTCTACCCATAAGACAGCATGCAATAAACAAGCCATTTCGACACAGCTAATCCATGGGGCACTTGAGAGCCCACAATGATTAGGCCCTTGGCAACTGAGTGCCAAGGTCAAACTCCTTTGATATGACTGATTAGAGCCACTAATGGCTGTTGTCTTCCTATTAGAGAGCACTTAATGGCTCTGACGCTCCCCTGAAGCTGGCACGGAAAGCCTTTTTGCGGGCCCCTGACGAGCAGCAGTGCATTACCGACCTTTACCACATACACAGTGGATAACCACTTGTAATTGAGTTGAAATTGATTTCAGGTGGCTTTCAAGAAAAGCAATTTCGACAGCAGATTAACCTTTTAATTACACTCTATTAAGGAAACTAACAGGTGTGTAAACTATGCGGAAGCATGAAATCACAGGAGTAGCGTTCATTTGTAGCTAAAGACGGAGAATGTCTCACGTTCATACTCAATGAGGTTTTCCATGGATATGCATTTTGTTTAATGCAGTGCAAACCCAGCTCCAAAGAAAAGTGGCACAATTTAAAGAGGCCATTTGGATTGTAGCTGGCGCACGCACCTCAGACACAGGTGCTGTTAATACAACAGTACTGTGTGCAGGGTGTAGTAACATATATAGGACAATATTACACACCATATGACACATATGTAAAATGTGAAAAGGGAGATAAAGTGAGAGGTCCAATATCACATGATATTTTAAAGGCGAGATTTGGACCCAGGGGATATATTAGGGAATTGTTTTAAATGCTGCTGTTGCAAAAAATAGAGGCAGATCACCTTGCCCCAGTTCTATTTTACTGTCTGTGTAACAAAGAATGGTGCAATTAAATGTATTTTTATTTTGCTATGGAACTCCGACGAAGGTCCACAAAAGTACACAAATAAATTAAAAATGAGATACGTTATATACAACACAACATTCTTCCCTATTCAAAGAATGGTGCAAACAAACTCCAGTTCATAATGACGTTTTTTTGCAATTGAACAAAATGGGTCCAGTAAATTGTAAAACCGGATGTAACACTTACATTGCATATAAATAATTTCAAGTCACTTTTTATTCAATTAACAATATATATATTTTTTGAATAGAGATATTGATTTATTGTTTAAATATGTTTATTAGGTTTAGAATTTTACAAATCGCATATTCAGCAATACATGTAACATTTCCGTATTTGTCGCATCTCTCAGAGACGGATAGCAGATGAGTATAACAAAATGTATCCAACAGCAGAAGGCGATACCTAATGTATTTGCCATTATATCCATCCGAATCAATTGCCCTTGCTTCAACCGATTACAAAGGAAACTAAAATCGGTTTAGTCATACATGTCAAATTGAGAATTCAATATTAGACGAAACGAGGGAAAAAAACATAAGACGCTCACCATGCAGGTGGATAGATGTGAGGTAACTCCTTGCCAGTGTCGATGAAGTGACCGGCTGTCCCACAGCATATGAAGTAAATCCGCATTTAGCAGATTGTAACTGGGGCAGGTGGCGTCCATGCGTTAAAAATAAGGATTACACTTATGGTGGGTAAGATAGGGCTCTGTGGATAACTTAAAATTGGATGAGTCTGAAATGAGTGTTATGGAGAACATGGACCAGGCTCTCTAGTAGGACAGACCAATCCTTGCCCTTGCAGGGTGAGCCAGGTCCGTCTCCCAGAGTCAGTGCAAGGGTGTGAGTGGCAGCACTGCGTGTGATTCAGTGAGTCTGTGAGTGAGGGTTAGGTGTCTTCCTGCTCCCATCACATGGAGATATTGTATAGTAAGGAGCATCTGGTGTTCTTGTGCCATATCTCCTGATTTGCTCCCCACGTAGTGAATTATAAAGTAGGAAGTGGCTGGGGTAAACCTTCATCTTCTATCTGGGACTCAAATAGGAAAAGGGACCCATCTTGGTACAGGTCTCCCTAGGATGTGAAGAGTCACCTCATGTCAGGAGACCAGCCAGGGGTGGCTCCTCTGCTATGGCGGAGCTGCGTCGTTCCACAAGCTTTTAAGCTTGTGGGACTGTTAGATCTGTCGGCCGCCTTCGACACCATTTCCCATACCACTCTTCTGGATCGCCTGAGAGAGGCCGGTGTCGAGGACCATGCATTGGCCTGGTTCAGGAGTTATCTGAGTGACCGCACCTCTCGAGTCCAAATAGGCGCTTTCACCTCTAAGAGCCAACCCATAAATAAAGGCGTCCTCCAGGGATCTATCCTGAGCCCTACACTCTTTAATTTATATGTATCTCCCTTGGCTAAAATCCTCAAGGATTACAGCTTCAACACATTGTCGTATGCCGACGATTCGCAGCTATTAATCACTCTTGGCTCGGATGTGCCAAGTACCAAACTCCGATTTGGACAATGCATGCTGGACATAAACAACTGGATGTCAATTAACAACCTCCAGCTAAATGCAAACAAAACAGAAGTTGTTCTTTTTGGCAACGCACAGATGCTATGGAAAAATGACTGGTGGCCTCCCACCTTAGGTACTTGTCCCATTCCGAAATCAATCAATCAATCATAGACATTTATAGAGCGCTCTACTTACCCGGAGGGTCTCAAGGCGCTAGGGGGGGGGGTGCTGCTACTGCCCGAACAGCAAGGTCTTGAGCTTCTTCCTGAAGGCGAGGTGGTCTTGGGTCAGGCGCAGGTCGGTCGGGAGGGAGTTCCAGGTCTTGGCGGCCAGGTAGGAGAAGGACCTTCCTCCTGTTGTCGTTCTTCGGATGCGGGGGACGGCGGCGAGGGCGTGACTGGCTGATCGGAGGTGTCGTTTGGGAGCGTAGAAGTTGATGCGGTTGTTGAGGTAGCTCGAGCCTTGATCGTGTAGGGCTTTGTGTGCGTGGGTGAGGAGACGGAAGGTGATTCTCTTGTTGACCGGGAGCCAGTGCAGGTCTCTTAGGTGTCCGGAGATGTGGCTGTGTCGTGGGATGTCGAGGATGAGTCTGGCTGAGGCGTTCTGGATCCGTTGGAGTCTCTTCTGGAGCTTGGTGGTGGTTCCGGCGTAGAGGGCATTGCCGTAGTCCAGTCGGCTGGTGACGAGGGCCTGGGTGACAGTCTTCCTGGTCTCGGTGGGGATCCACCGGAAGATTTTCCGTAGCATGCGCAGGATGTTGAAGCACGACGAGGAGACTGCGTTGACTTGCTTGGTCATGGAGAGGGAGGAGTCCAGGATGAAGCCCAGGTTGCGTGCGTGGTCTGTCGGTTTGGGTGCAGTTCCCAGGGCGGGGGGCCACCAGGAGTCGTCCCAGGCGGAGGGCGAGGATCCCAGGATGAGGACTTCCGTCTTGTCCGAGTTCAGCTTCAGGCGGCTGGTCGACATCCACTCGGCTACTTCTTTCATTCCTTCGTGAAGGTTGGCTCTGGCAGCGGCGGGGTCATTGGTAAGGGAGAGGATCAGCTGGGTATCGTCGGCATAGGAGATGATGTTCAGGTTGTGTTGGCGTGCGATGGCCGTGAGGGGGCTCATGTAGACGTTGAAGAGGGTTGGGCTCAGCGAGGATCCTTGGGGTACGCCGCAGATGACTTCGGTGGCCTTTGATTTGTACGGTGGTAGGCGGACTCTCTGGGTTCTTCCGCCGAGGAAGGAGATGATCCATTCCAGTGCCTTCTCCTGGATTCCGACGTTGTAGAGGCGCTTCACTAGGGTGCGGTGGCAGACGGTGTCGAAGGCCGCGGAGAGGTCTAGGAGGATGAGGGCCGCTGTTTCTCCGTTATCCATCAGGGTTCGGATGTCATCGGTGGCAGCGATGAGGGCGGTCTCGGTGCTGTGGTTGGCTCGGAAGCCAGACTGTGAGGGGTCGAGGGATCCGTTCGTCTCGAGGAAGGCGGCCAGTTGCTTGTTGACGGTCTTCTCGATGACTTTGGCTGGAAACGGGAGGAGCGAGATGGGGCGGTAATTCTTGAGTTCGGTGGGGTCCGCTGTTGGTTTCTTGAGTAGAGCGCTGAGTTCGGCGTGCTTCCAGCTCTCAGGGAAGGTGGCGGTGTCGAATGAGGTGTTGATGATGTCCCGCAGGTGGGGTGCGATGACAGCGTCGGCCTTGTTGAAGACGTGGTGAGGGCAGGGGTCGGTCGGAGATCCGGAGTGGATGGAGTTCATCATGCGGACGGTGTCTTCGGTGCTGATAGGAGTCCAGGCGCGGAGGGTGGTGGTGGGGGGCGGTGGTTCGGTTGAGTCGGAAGTGGCGTTCGTCGGTTGGGTGTTGAAGCTGTTGTGTATGTCCGCGATCTTGTTGTGGAAGTAGGAGGCGAGGGAGTTGCAGAGTTCTTGCGATGGGGTGATGTCGTTGTTTCCGGCGTTGGGGTTGGAGAGCTCTTTCACGATGTTGAAGAGTTCCTTGCAGTTGTGTGCGTTGTTGTCCAGTCGGTCCTTGAATGCAGTTTTCTTGGTGTCGCGGATCAGCTGGTGGTGCTTCCGGGTGGCAAGCTTGAGGGTGGTCATGTTGTCCGGTGTTGGTTCCCTTCTCCAGGCTTTCTCGAGGGCTCGGCAGTTCTTCTTGGAGCTCTTGAGTTCGTCGATGAACCATGGGGCCTTCTTGCTGCCGGGTCTGCTGGGCGGGGTCTTCAGTGGGGCGAGTTCGTCCGCGCAGTTGCTGATCCACTTCGTGAGGTTGTCGGCGGCCTGGCTGGGGTTCGCTGAGCTGGCGGGAGGGTGCTGGCTCAGGGAAGCGGCGAGCTGGTCGACTGTGATCTTGCTCCAGTTTCTGCGGGCGACCTGTTGCTGGTGGTGGTGGATCGTCGTTCTTCTGAAGGTGAAGTGGACGCAGCTGTGGTCCGTCCAGTGGAGTCCTGTGGCGTGGCTGAAGGCGATGTCTTTGCTGGATGAGAAGACGGCGTCGAGTGTGTGTCCGACGAGGTGGGTGGGGGTGGTCACCAGCTGCTTGAGTCCGAGGTTGGCGAGGTTGTCGAGCAGGGTGGTGGTGTTGCGGTCGTTGTTGTTCTCCAGGTGGAAGTTGAGGTCCCCCAGGAGGATGTAGTCAGCGGAGGGGAGGGCATGCGGGCTGACGAAGTCGGCGATGTCCTCGCTGAATTGTGTGCGTGGTCCCGGGGGTCGGTAGATCAGGGTGCCTCTGAGGGTGGTCTTCGGGTCGGTGTGGATCTGGAAGTGTAGGTGTTCGGCGGTAGTCAGGATGTCGTCGGTGTAGGTCGTGATGCGGATGGTGTCCCTGTGGATGATGGCGATGCCTCCTCCCATCTGGTTGGCGGTGCGGTCCCTCCGGGTGATCTTGTAGCCCTCTGGGATGGCGATGGCGATGTCGGGCGCTGAAGAGGCGTTCATCCAGGTCTCCGTGAGGAAGGCAACGTCAGGAGCTGTGGTGTCGATGAGGTTCCAGAGTTAGATGGCGTGTCTGTGGACTGAGCGGGTGTTGAGCAGGATGCACTTGAGGTGGTTGCTGCTGGTGTTCGTCTTGGCGGGTGCTGGTGCGAGGCAGGTCCGGATGCAGGTGAACTTGCAGGCGGTGCAGCAGAAGGGTCCGTGGGAGCGCCTCGGGGTGGCACGGTAGCATCAACGTAATGATTGACAGCCAACTCTCTATGCGTGACCATGTCAACCACACAATATGTTCTTGCTATGGGATAATGCATGACTTTCGTAAAAATTTTAAATGGGTCCCTCTAGCTTCCCGTCTGCCGCTGATTCAGGGTCTGATCGTCAGTCGCCTGGATTATGGAAATGCCTTGTTGGCTTCCATAAACACTGAACCCCTTAATAAGCTCCAGGTTCTACAAAGTACAGCAGCCAGACTGGTTTTAAATCTTCCAGCACAATTTCCCTCTGCCCCTAGTTTGAGATCGCTTCACTGGCTGCCTATCAAGAAGCGAACTGACTTCAAAATCTGCTGTCTGGTCCATAAAACCCTGAATGGTCAGGGTCCTTAGTATCTAGCAACTAAACTAAAGAAGTATCAGCCATCTAGGACACTTTGCTCTGCAACTAATACCTACTAATAGTTCTGAAGGTCCGAACAGTTAGGCACAGCAGTAAATCTTTTTCAAAATTGGCCCCTACCGTTTGGAGCTCTCTACCTATACACCTACGAACCAGAGATCGAGCACACAAAGTTTCGTAAGTCTCTTAAGACCTGGATATTCTAAATCTCTGTTATCCCTAGCCATCATTTCTGTCTGTTCCTGAGTCTTTGGCAAAGCGCTATGAGACCTCTAGGTGATATATGCGCTCTACAAGAAACAGTACATAGACATAGACATAAGCAGTGAGAAACATAACATGAGAATAACTTAGAGTTATTGTCATTTTATGTTTCATGTCCTGCTGCTTTGCGGCGGGTGGGTGGGGCTGCTCTGCTCTCCAGAAAGGGCAGGGGAGGAGTGGTTTGCCCACTCCGATGTGCGCAATGACTGTTTGATCGGCCCTGTCGGGCGCCCAAACCAGTCATGTGTACTTCCTATTCTCCATGCAGGCTGCATTACAGCCTGCATGGAGAACATGCCCACTCCTCCAGCCCCTGGCAGAGTCAGACCAATCACAATGCTGCACTTCATTGTAATTGGCTTAGGGGAGGGAGCATGGCTACCTGCTTCCTGTTCTTGTCGAAGGCAGGAGAGCAGGAGCAGAGAAGACACATGACCCGGCCTCCAGGTAAGTTGTTTAATTTTTAAATTTCAGATCCCCCCACCTTCCTGCACGACACCCGCTCACTAGCCCTCCCCCAACCCCTCCCCGCCATCCACAAGCCATGCCGGCTGCGACTGAGGTAATTTGGCGTCCGCTATGTGTGCCAAGCAAGGCCAGTGTCCGAGTTTATGGATTTGTCACACTCGTAATGAAGAGGCATCAATGATAGCAGTGGTATGCTACTCGCAGGAGTGTGGCAGTGGGAGTCGCCACACTAGAACAAGGATGGGACAAGTGAACGATGCTAGGTAATCTCCAGCCAGTGATGTTGTGGCAGTGTCGGTTACCTGCTGGGTCGCCAGCCATCTAGCCACGCATTGGAGTTGGGATGCTAGATAGTAGATCTCGAGTTTTGGTACTGCAAGTCGAGCCTTATCAGTGTGTAAATAAAGTTTAGAGAGTGCCACCCTACAATGGGAGTTATTCAAGATGAACTCCCTCATTAGCATCTCAAGGGAGCATAAAGACGGGTCTTTTAATGTATCAGGGGAGTTTGGCAAAATAATATAAAAGGTGGGTAGCATGATCCTTGTTAGGAGGGCTGTACGTCCCACCACCGACAGCAGAAGTGAACTCCAGAAGCTCATATGCCCCTTTAGCGATGTTGTTGTGCAAGTGGGGTTGCCGTCAAAGAGGTCCATAGGTGAGTGGTTCATGCAAATACCCAAATACCGGAACATTGTGGGTTTCCAGGATAACCTGTCTCCATTGAGGCTGAATTCTGGGTTCTACCATGTGTAAATGGAAAGAGACAGGATTTAGCCTGTTGGCTCTGAGACCTCAAAGGTTGGCAAAACGGTTGAGTGTTAGGCCCACTGTGGTAGGAATCAAGTGCACATCCCTAAGATAGAAGAGTAAATGTCAACATAGAAAGAGATCGAGTGGATTTTGTCTCCCAGAAGTATTCCCCAATCTCTATCTTGTTGGCGAATGGTAAGTGCTAATGGTTCTCTTGCCAGGCAAAGAATCAAAGGGGAGAGTGGGCAGCCTTGGCAGGTGCCTCTGTGTATCTTAATTGGATTAAAGATGAGGGTGCCCGTTTTAACTCTTGCCAGTGGTAAAGTGTATGATAACTTCACCAGCTTGACAAAGGGAGTCCCCAAGCCATAGCATGGTAGTGTTTCAAATAGGAAGACCTATTCCATAGAATCAAAGGTCTGCTCCAGATCCAGCACTAAACAGCCAGCTTGGGGCCACTGGCGGTGAGCGTATTCCAGGATTCTGAAGAATCTCCACAAGTTAAGATGCATGTTAGCTCATGCAGCCTGGCTAACAGTGGACGTTTTGGATGGGGCCTTGGCACTGTTGTTGGCTGCCGAGAAAGCCTTTGACAGGATAGACTGGGACTACCTATTTCTCCGCACTCTGGAAATCTGGCCTTGGTGACAACTTTATCTCCAGAGTGAGATGGGTCTATGACTCCCCCTCGGCGCAGGCCAATTGTGGGGGCTTTCTTTCTGACGCCTTTCCATTCTATAGGCGTTACCCCTCATGGTTTCCACTTTCCCCCTTCTATTTCTCCTTGTCTTTAGTGGTATCCCTGCACCAATCAGATTGGATCATAGGTATCCCTATTCCTAGAGGTCCCTCAACAATGTAAATATTTGCAGATGACATCTTACTCACTTTAACTGCCTTACCCTTCTCCATTCCCACGGTGTTGGAGACCGTTGATGCTTTTGCAGCGATATCAGGCTACAAGGTGAGCTGGGGAAACAGCGAGGCCTTGCCGCTGTCACGGATCACCACATGTGTCACTATCAACAGTTGTCGATACCAGTGGAAGATTTACTGCTATAGTATCTGGGCATTCTAGTTACCAGGGGCCTGGAGCACACTGTGGCGCATAACCTGGACTCACTTACAGAGCAAATGTGATTGTACTACCCAAAGTGGTCCCACCTGAATATTTTCCCCTGGGGACAGACTCAAGTGGCAAAAATGGTTACCCTCCCCTGATTCACAGATGTGTTGGGCATGCTTGCCACATTAATACCCCTCTCGACCCTCTGTCAGATAGACAAGACCATTAAGGCCTTTATGTGGGACTCAATGAGACCTCGCCTGGCAGTTCAGAAGCTTATCCCTCATAGATCAGCAGGGGGACTGGGCCTGCCTTCTGTAGAGCATCACTGGATAGCCTACATTTGGCACAAATGGCATACATGCACCCCCGAGTCCAAGACCTGCCATTATGGGTCGCAATCGAACTCAGACTCTGGGAGGCCTCGTTGGGTCTACATGCACTCTATCTTCCTAGCACCGCCACCGCCGGGTCCCCCAACCCCAAGCTGAAAGCCATTTATGCCGCATGGATGTGGGCTCACAAGCTCTTTTCAGTGGATGCGTATCTCCATGACAAAGCTCTCCTCTGGAACAATACCAGTATCCACATAGGGGGCCTATACTTGACTGGGGCCCCTGGCGCAGAGCTGGGATCCTGACTCTTACAAACCTGATCTCCGGCGACAAACTCAAGTCTTTTGAGATGCTACCAGATTTGGACTGTTGAATACTCAACAGTGGTGCTGTAAACAACTACGTCCTTGCCTGCTGAGCAAACTGGGTCTCCAACCCTGGTTCATCCCTTGCTCCCACGTCCTCTCTTACAATAAAACTTGGGGTCAGTTTAAAGGCATGAGTTCTGAATTCTAAAACCTCCTGATTCGCCACCTCTACTCCCAGCCATGATTGGCAAGCCTCAGGATGACCTGCCACAATGCGGAGGATTGGACAGGACTTTTGGAGGCCCTGGAACGGGGAGTCAGGAAGGCATGGATGAAGATCAATCTTTTAAAGAGCCTCCAGAGCTGGCACTGACACCCGCACAGCTTCAGGTTGTAGGGTTGCTTCCTCATGCTGCCTTCTACTGAGGCGATCACACGCTCTGTGAAATTGTTCATATCTTACTAGACTGTTCTGCCATTCGCGCCTTCTGGACAGCAGTGGGATCTACTCTCTGGTCATCTATGGATTTGCCCTTGCCACATCCAGACCCCGAAATTCTCCTCCATGACTCATCAGAACTTTCCGGCAGACCCGCCATGTCTGTTTTTTGCTCGTCATTGCCCTGACGGCTGCCAAGATCTGTGCTCTGCAACACTGGTGTTTTCCACAATTGCTGTCGCATGAGACATGGCTCATGGAGATGTACAAAAGGTCCTAGGAAAAGGTAATTTACAATTTAATGGACAAAGCAGATATTTTTTTTCTTACCTAGTCTCTAGAATCTTGATTCTTCCTCATCACTTTCATTGCATCCCATTGCCCTCCCCAATCCCACATTACTATACTTGAGCTTCGCCCGACTGGCCTTCTCGACCATGCTTTGTAGTTTAGTCTTCCCTCCCTTCGTTTCTTTCTGCCCTTCTTTCCTTCACTTTCCTCTTTCTCTAGCTTTTTTTCTCACCCCTCTCTTACTTTTTTCCATTTTGTTACATATTTGGATTATTTATTATTGGTGCATGTATTGCAGTCAACATTTGAATCTCAATATGGGTCTATGCTGGATGCATGTCACTGTATTTGCTGTTATTCTTCAGTACTTAATTTATGCCAATAAAAATATTTGCTAAACAAAAAAAGAGAGGTGTTGCTGACCGGGACAAACCCATTTTGGTCTGGGTGTACCAGTGTCAGGACCAAAGGGACTAGTCGGTCAGCGAGTATCTTGGCCAACACTTTATAATTAGTGTTCCTGGTTTTATGGTATTTTTTAAAAACATTTCTGTCTATTTTTATCTATATTTATTTTTGGCTATCTTATTGGCATTTATGCATATTTTATTTTGGGTTTTGAGAATAACTGGAGTCATAAAATTGTACATTTCCATTTAATATAATTTATTTTGTCTTGAATATTGTTATATTAAGGAATCGTCAATTTTGCAATTGAACAGCTCTTCCCGGCAGACTTGAATATGATAAACTTGCATACAACATCATGGGTACCTTTGTAGCCATGCTAAAATAGCGCCCATTACATCAGAAAAGGGTTACCTTGCACGAGGTGTTTCCACTCTTGCTGCAATACTGTTCTGTGTACATATAATTCTCCCACAATATTTTTGTCTACACCATTGGCACTCAATCTGTGCGACATGTACGAGCGTGGTATTGAAACATATTAATTTGGTTGCTTCATATCTACACTAGCCTCGATGTCATATCGGGGTCATGTGCACTGTTTTTTGTCACACCTGTTAGCTGTCACAAATAGCTTTTATACTGTTGTGTTGCTCAGGGTCTTGGTTATCAAGTCTTCGACTTTTATAATTCATTTACCTTTCATGAATGGATGACCTGGAATGCAATTAATACCTTGATGCTTGTCGAGGCAGTTTTTTATTGTGCTCCTATAATTGCATCCGCATAACCTCGCTTATAATGCAATTTGTACTTTTGAAGCAGAATATTTCTGATAAGGTCACGCTTTGAAGGGACACATGCACTTGACCGTCCATTGCAGGGATGACGATTATCCATCGCACACAAGGGCATGACTCCTAATTTGGCTTCCTTTGATGTTTCTTACATAAATTGTGACATTTGCCAAACAACTACTTCCATTTAAACTTTTAAAATTCGCCGGATTCAGATGGACAAATGATGCTAATGTATGAACTGAGGTACATTAGATGGTGCGTGCTTACTCTTGGTTAGAAATGGGATACTGCATTTCATCAAATATTTGGGTCAATATAGAAAAACTCACTACGATCAATCGGTGGTCTCACTCTGATTTAATGTCTGGGTTGTCGAGAAGTTCTTTTAATTGAAAAAGTCCAGGGCCATTCAATATATGAGCCAAACACGAATTGCTTTTACTATGTTACACTTACCTCTCTGTGCTCCGATGATCAGAGTGTTCAGATGTCTCCTATTTATACAAGTTCAGAGTCTTTTTAGTAAAAATGCTAAACATAGATTGTACTAAATCTAGATGATTTATGTCTATTATTGATGTACTGTGTAGCGTCTGCTTTGTTATACATTGTAAATAGATGATGTTTTTAAAAGTCTGTACCTATTGTAAATAAGTATTTGTTTTGGCACATATTTTGTAGCCCTGAAGAAGTCCCTGTCAGATGAAGCGCATTGGCTAGTGTTCGTTGAGGTGATTTTAAAGAAAAATACAAATAAAGATTTACTGAAAGAAGAAACTATCTTCATATGCGTTTGTTGTGACTTTACGATAATAGTTATGAATATTGTTTGAAATTGAAAATTATGAAAAATAGAAATATGTCTAACCCCGCTTCATTATCAAAGTTTGAAATTGGGTGCTGAACCACTATCCGATTTCCGTTCAGGGGTGGAGAAGGGTTGCACTCCGGGTTCGTTCCACAACTGAGATTAATTTAACTGTTGAACATTGTGTTGGCAAGTGTGGGACATCAGTGCCATGACCCTTCATATTTTTTTGTGTGCTTATCCTGATGTGTGGGTTGTGTGAAAGAGGATATAAAAGAGTACGCCCTACTGGTGGCATTACGCAAATGCCAGATGTCAAATAGTTGCCAGTACGTAATCCATTCATTTAGCGCCTAAACTTTAAATGTTCCAGATGTGTGAGGTAGTGGAGGGAATGAACGATCTAGATCAATATTTCAAGGCTCGACTATTGCAATGCTATTTTCCTTGGCGCCCCTGAAGCAACGTTCAGTAAGCTTCAGCGGGTCCAAAACGCCGCGGCTAGGATGCTGACGAACGTGCCAAGGAGGCAGTCAGCTAAACCCGCCCTGAAGACACTGCACTGGCTTCCAGTGCGGGAGAGGGTTAAATTCAAAGCTCTTTGCACAGTACATAGAATCCTCCAGGGGAAGGGACCTTCCATCCTAAGGCATTTAGTGGTGCCTTATAAAGCTAACAGAGCTTTGTGCTCCGACCAGAAACATCTGCTTCAGGTTCCTAGGGTTAATAAGGCCCGTACTGGTGGTAGAAGATTTTTGGTTCACACAGCCACTCTCTGGAACGCGCTTCCGCTGAGGATGCGCTTAGAGACTTGCACTCTTAGTTTTCGGAAGCTTCTGAAAACACATCTATTTCCTATGTGATGTGACTGATCTGGCTCTGTGGTTATTGTTGCTGCCTGGACAAGCGCTGGGATGCCCGAGGGTAACTACGCGCTATACAAAATTCCAAATAAATAAAAAAAAATAAAAAAAATACGTAATACACTATTGAAGCACCCTTCCATGAGCCATGGGATTTTCTCCAGCATGAGAGCACCCTAGACATTCTGAGTAGTAACAATGGTTGACCTCTATTGGGAGTGCATATACTGCCCATCTGGATATGTCGTCCATCCAAGACCCCTGACCCTTGATCTGAGGCCCACTCTTCTCCCCAGCAGCTCTACTGTGACCTGCATTGCTGAGTGCCCACCGTGAGCCCCACCCTGGTAGGGTTCGAGGCTGATCTGTGCCGGTATCTGCCTCCATTCTAATTAGCCTATATTCATTGCTGCATTGCTTTCTGTCTTAGTTTTTGTCTCATTGCCTCTGTTCTAATTTTCCTATATTCCTTGCTGTATTGATTTCTGTCTTCGTTTTTGACTCATTACCTCTGTTCTAATTTGCCTATATTCCTTGCTGCATTGATTTCTGTCTTCGTTTTTGTCTCATTGCCCATTGTGCCCGTGCCTTTTTAGTATTAGTATTGTGGTTATTGTGGTTATTCGGCCCTTACGTGGCTTCCCTTACCTGTGCCTTAGTCTTGGTGTTGTTGTCCATACATGATTTTCCCTGCCTGTTTCTGCCATCGTTCCCACCCACACTCCCGCCCCCTGCTGCATGCCCCTCTCCCTACTTAATGGCGGCCGCCACGCAGTCACGCTGCTTGCGCACCTAATGCAAGCCCATCTGCGCCCATCCACGACCAGCGCCAAGAACCCTAGTTCTCCTAGACGCTATCAATACGATGCCACTACCCTCCACACACTCAATCGCAGAAGACACACCGACTGCGAAAGATCGTCGCCGAACACCACCCAAGGACAGTTCTAGTGCAGATCCTGCCGCAGATCCTTCACCATCGACCAAACCCTCACAACCGCCGAAGGCCCGCCGGATGCACACACTGCTAAAACCCTGGCAGGCATCTTCCTCAGCATGCACTCCCTGCACCGACACGCCATAGAGATCTGGGACCTGATTGACACCCTCTAGCCCGACGTCGCCTTCTTCACGGAAACCTGGACCAACGCCACCTCCGACCCACATCTCCACTGCCTTCCCCGACGGCTACAAGATCCAGAGAAAGGAGCACCCCCACCGCCCAGGAGGAGGACTCGCTATCACACACAAGACCCCCCTCCGACTCTCCACATCCAGCATGAGTGACCCCCACTCCAACATTGAACACCTCCACTTCCAGATCCAGACCAGCCCCTGGACCACACTATGTGGCACCCTCATCTACAGACCGCCGAGACCTCACACCCAGGCCGCAACTATTATTGCTGAGCTCGCCGCACCCCACACCATCACCTCCACTGACTACATTCTACTCGGAGACCAGAACTTCCACCTCGACAACTGCAACAACCCCAACTCCACCACTCTCCTCGACAACCTATCAAACCTCGGACTGAAGTAATTGGTCAACACGCCCACTCACAAAGCTGGAAACACCCTCGACCCAATTTTTGCCGGAGGTATGACCGTCCGCTTCAGCCACACCACCCAATCCCCATGGACGGACCACCACTGCATCCACTTCACCTTCAACACCGCCACCGCACCCAAGCCCGCTCGCGCACGCCACAAAGGAACTGGCGCAAAGTCACAGAGGAATTCCACCCTCCTCCAAGACACCCCTACCGCCACGACCGACAACCAACTCTGTAGCCATGGAATTTCACCACTGGGCCTCCTACTGCGCCAACAAGCTTGCACCCCCCCATTAACCCACCAAACAACGCCCCTCTGAAGGCCGCCTGGTTTCCCACGGAACTGCAAGAAGCCAGACCCTCCTGCAGATGCCCAGAGAAAACCGGGCGAAGCCAGAAATGCACTGAAGCACGGACCAACCACAGGAGCGCCCTTAAGGAATACCACCAGTGCATAAGAGACACTAAACAGACCTTCATAAGAGACAAAGTCCAGACCAACGCGACCAACACCAAGGAACTGTTCAACGTCATACAGCAGATCGCAAACCCTCCAGTGAAGCCACTGACATCACACTCTCCCAGGAATTCTGCAACAAGCTTAGCTCCTACTTCCATCTGAAGATAAAGGCCCTCTACGACAACTTCAGTGAACAGACGTCAGACACAAACCCCCCAACAACGCCGATAGACCAAGCATCACAGCCTTGAATCCCGCCACCATCGAACACATCACCGAGACCATGAAGAAAACCCACTCAGGAGCCACAACAGACCCCTGCCGACCACACATAATCCACAGGGCCGCCGTCGCCATCGCACCCGAACTAGGATAGACCATCAACAACTCCTTCTTGTCCGGCATCTTCCCAGACGACTGGAAATGGGCTGAGGTCAAACCCCTCCTCAAGAAACCAACGGCTGACCCAACAGACCTGAAAAAATACCGACCCATCTCTCTCCTCCCCTTCTTGACCAAAGTTACAGAGACACTAGTCAACGCCCAGCTGACCGCCTTCATCGAATTGAACACTACATTCCAGACACCTCGCAGTCTGGATTCCGCAGCAACCACAGCACCAAGACTGCCCTCCACGCCGCCACTGACAACATCCGCATGCTACTCGACAAGGGACACACTGCGGCCCCAATACTTCTAGATCTCTCCATAGCCTCGGACACCATTTCACATCGCACACTCGCAACCAGAATTTACGATGCCGGGATACAAGGAGAGACCCTCGACTGGATCCAATCCTTTTGCGCCAGTAAAACCCAGAGGATCAGACTCCCACCCTTCCTCTCCAAACCCACTGATATCAACTGCTGAGTACCCCAAGGATCATCGCTCAACCCAACGCTCTTCAACATCTACATGGCCACCCTCGCCACCATCTTCGGACAGCATGGGCTCAGAATTGTATCCTACGCCAACGACACCCAGCTCATCCTCTCACTCACGAAGAATCCCAAAGATACCAGACTCTGCTTCCAGGAAGGAATGAACAACGTGGCATCCTAGATGAAAGACAGCTGTTTGAAGCTCAACCCAGAGAAGACCGAGGTCCTGATCCTCGGACCCTGCACCTCCGCCTGGGACAACACCAGGTGGCCCTCCACCCTCGGGAGTCCTTCCACTCATACAGACCATGCACAAAACCTCCGCATCATCCTCGACTCCTCCCTCTCCATGATCCGCCAGATCAACGCCATCGCTTCCTCTAGCTTCAACTGCCGGTGCATCCTCCGCAAGACCTTCAAATGGATCCTTCCCGACTGCAGAAGGACCGTCACCCACGTGCTCATAACCAGCAGACTGGACTATGCAACACACCTATACGTCAGAATCAACAGAACTCTTCTACACAGGCTCCAGACATCCAGAACGCCGCAGCCAGACTCGTCCCCGGGACACCGCGTCACAAACACATGACCCAACACCTATGAGATCACAAATACTAAAAAGCACAGAGAGGCAACATAACAAATATTCAAAGCATAAATGCACAATATATTAATCAAATCAGATTTTTCCTTGATTTCAGATTGAAGAATCTTTAATCTTTTCTGTTCGTCACACAGAATGCCAAATAAAGCTTTGGAAAAACAGCTAATACGTTTCGCCCCACAGGGGGCTTCTTCAGGGCAAAATTCACCACGTTCAAGTTTTGAAAATTAATTCATTCGTAGTCCCGGTTAGGCACTTCGGTCAAAGACTCAATGAAAGGCGAGGCATCAGTCCATACTGAGATGACAATGGCCACCAGACGCTGTCAATGTTTATGACAATATGGTTCAAAAATTGTAATTTTCTGAAATATAACTTGAAGGATTCAATCCAAAACAATATAAATATTCCAAGGCTCCAGTGTAGTGGAGAGGTGTCAATAAGATAGTTGACTGCCTACGAGCGTGTATAGTCCACCTTGCTGCATTAAACTTCCATCGTAACTATTGAGTCGGAGTATCCCTTACTGCCGTCTCACCTATGAGACCTCCACTGGCTCCCCGTCGAGAAGAAGGTCATATTTTAATTCCTCACTCACGCCTACAAATCCCTCAACAACATCAGATCCAAATACCCCTACAAGAGAGTACCCTTCCACTTACCCAAGAGGAACCTCCGCTCTGCCGACCTCACCCTGGCAGAGAACACCCGCTTCTGCAGAAACAGAACAGGCGGGAGAGCCTTCTCCTACATTGCAGCCAAGACCTGGAACGAGCTCTCAGTGAACATCAGACGCTCCCAGACCCTGCACACGTTCTGGAAGGACCTCAAGACCTGGCTCTTTGACTGATCCAGAGCTGCCCCCCCAGTGCCTTGAGACCCTCACGGGTGAGTAGCGTGCTTTACAAACCCCTGATTGATTGATTGATTGATCCAGGCAGCTCCTATGTGTAATAAAAGGGGAGTTTAAGACTTGGCAAGTTAGTTTAAACGGTTTAGGGGAGAGAGTACATTCACTTTCACACTGGTTAGCAGTGATAAAGTGCCCAGAGTCCTAAAGCCCCCCCCCCCAAAAAAAATATCACAAAAATATGAGGAGAAAGACAAAACATTTGGGGATAACCCTGCAGAAACGGCCATATCCAACAGCGGGGCAGGCCTGAAAGCACTGAGTAGCAGGTGGTGAAGGAATGTGTTTGTGTGGGGGCAGCGGCGATGTGGGTGGTCCTCTAACAAAACGTGGGCCTTTCCTCAGTTCAGTACAGCCACAGTCTCCATTGGTTTGAGCACGTGTCTCTCTGCATGAGCCTCCAATGCAGCGGTAGCGGCACGTTTGTGGACAGGGGCCCCACGAGTAAAAGCAGTGGAGGAGTGAGAAGCACACTTGGACACAGAGCTCTGCCGGCACATGCAGACCCTCACTGGTAATTAGCGCTGTGTTGGGTTCTGAGCCCTAGCATCACCAGGATCAGGGTGGTGGCATCTCGGCCCGCAGTCAGCGATCCCAACGCTGGGGGAGTTTAAGTAACAGCTCAACCGATGCAGGTTAGATAGAAGAGTGTGGCAATTTGGGTCTAAATCGATGATGGCAGGCGATCCACAGGATTTTAGACTGATAAATGGGGTTTTTCCGTGGAGCCTTGTTAGAGAGCATCTGCCATCTTGGCTGCACAATCCACATCCCCTTTAAATAGAGATATTGATCTTGCATTATGTGTGCTTCTTAGGTAATGAAAATGGACGGAAAGGGCTAATTTCGTCTCAAACATAGATTCAGCTTTTCCATTAGAAATATGAAGAAAATATACTTTACCACTTTTTATTACATAAATGGAGCATCATAGTGTGAAATCTGTTCATGTCATGTTTGGCCTGCTGCAGATGCTGTTTGTTCCTCAACCTCATCACACAAACAACAGATGCAATACATTTGCATCATGTGACAAGTGCACAAATGTATTGTATGTATTTGAATGTATTTGGTATTTGTTAGGCGCCTATATCACCGTAGGTCTCATAGCGCCAGCAGATACTCAGAGAAGACAGACGCGGAGCCTAGGCAGAACTGGAAAAGCCAGGTTTTTAGGGTTTTTTGGAACCTCAGATGATTCGGTTCCAGTCTGAGGTATAGAGGCAAAGAGCTCCAAGTTTCTGGGTCTATTTTAGAAAAAGATCTGTCCCCATTCCTTACTGTTCGGACTTTTGGAACAGTTAGGAGATGCTTACTGGTAGAGCGAAGGGTTCTAGCCGGTCAATAGTCTGTCAGCTTATTAGCTAAGTATTTTGGCCCATAGCCATTAAGGGTCTTGTGGACTAGACAGCATAGTTTGAATTTGATCCGTTTTTTATAGGAAGCCAATGTAAGGTCTTCAGAGGGGGTGCGGGGAGGGAGGTTTAGGACCAGCCTGGCTGCGGTGTTCTGCAGGACCTCAAGTTTTGTCAGAAGGTCCTCATTTATGGAGGCAAGTAGTGCTTTGCTGTAATCTAAATGGCTCATGATCAGTCCCTGTACTAAGGGCATGTGCGAGGGAAGGGGAATCCATTTGAAGATTTTCCTGAGATTGCGCATTAGCCTGTAGCTGGTGCGCACTACATTGTTGATGTGGTCTGCCATGGAGAGTTTGTTGTCTAATGTTATTCCCAGATTTTGGGCTGCTGACTTAGGTGGGGGGGGCAGGGTCCCAAGGCTGGCGCCCACCAATCATCTGTCCCCTGTTTATGTGCAGTACCGAAAAGCAGTATTTCTGTTTTGCTGGCATTAAGTAATAGGTGGTTGTTTGTCATCCAGTCATTTATTGCTATCATGCATTTTTGGAATCCAAGTTTGGTATCAGTGGGATCAGGTCATAGGGTGGTTAGCATCTGCATAAGACACCGTTTCAAACCCATGTGCTTTGATTATCTTTGCCAGTGGGGACACATATAGATTGAAGAGTGTGGGACTCAATATGGATCCCTGGGGAACTCCCTTGTCAATTTTCTGGTTTTTAGAAGAGACATTTCCTATTTGGACCTTGGAGTACCGAGCTGTCAAATAGCTCTTGATCCAAAGTAGTGCTGAGCCCTCAACACCAACCTCTGCTAGGCATTCCAAAAGGATGCTATGTGAGATGGTGTCGAAGGCAGCCGGATAGTGGATTGTCTTGTATCAAGGGTAAGCCAAATGTTGTCCACTATCTCAATTAAGGCTGTTTCGGTGCTATAGCCCGAAGGGGGATTGGGCTATAGTTCAGAAGCTGTTTGGGGTTGTCTGTAGGCTTTTTTAGGATTGGTCTGATTATGGCCTCCATCCAGTGAGAAGGTACAGTGGATTGAGATAGTGAGAGGTTAAACATTTTGGTCAGGTTTGGGCGGAGAGCCGGTGTGATTTTGGATAGGGTTTGAGAGGAGGCCGGGTTGTCTGGTGATCCAGATTTAATTATGTTTTTAGTGAGGGCTACTTCTTCCTCTGTGAATGTGTGGAAGAGCAGCGGTGTGCATAGGGTGACACTCATTAGCTGTCTGCTTAGGTGAAGTGTCGTTGGTTGAGGGAACAGTTTGTGGATATCGTTAATCTTGTTTATAAAAAAGGATGAGAGGGAGTCGACCCATTCTTGGGTCGCAGTGAGTAGAGGCTAGCATGAGGGGGGATTTGTGAATTCCTTGACTATTTTATATAATTCTTTGTCAGAATTTGCGGCCAGGTTTATCCTGTTCCCCAGATAAACTTTTTTGGCTGTGGCTATATTGTCCATATAGAGCCGATGCAATGTTTTGTAGTGCTATCTGTCTATTAAATGTTTTGTATGTCGCCATTTACGTTCAGCCGTTCTGACGGCGAGTTTGGTAGTTTTTAGGTCTGGTGTGAACCAGGGAGAAAGTTTATTCAGACATCTAGTCAACTTTCTAGGGGCAATAGTGTTTAAGGTCGTATTGATTGCAAGATCCAGATCTGTTGCTGCCTTGTTGGGCTCAGTGATCTCCATAAGGGGGCTGGGGATCAAATTAGTGGAAAAAGATTCTAAGCCTATCTTATTCCAAGGTCTACTCAGTTTCAGTTCTTTCCTGGGTTGGGGTAGAGTTGGATTCTAGTGTATGTAAAACCTAATCACATGGTGGTCAGACCATAAGACTGGGAGTAGTGCGTTTAGGCATGTGATTAGGGCGTTGCTTTGGGGGTCCGATAATAACTCTACGTGATAGTTAAAATTCCCTAACAGGAGAAAGTTACCAGAACATGTGGTGCGAACGTCTCAGTTAGTTTGTTGACAATATTTGCTTTATTTCCAGGGGACCTGTAGAGGAGGGCGCCTTTCCAGGACTCCTTGCTAGCAAGCTCTTTTGTAAAAATACAGATTACACCCCATTCTGTCTGATGGGTTTCTATAGTATATATGTTAGTGTTGAGCCTGTTGGCAATTGCTACTCCCCCTCCTCTTCTGTCTATCCTGTCTAATCTTGTCATCTGGTAGTCTGGGAGGGCTAGTGCAATGTCTGGTAGTGACGAATCTTGGAGCAACGTTTCTGCAAGAAAAAATAGGTCTGGTTTTTCTCTATCTAGTAGGGACCAGATTTCTAATGCGTGTTTAGGGAGGGACCGAGTGTTACAGTATAGACATGTTAGGTGTTTAGGTGTTAGTGATGTGGACTTTGTTTGTGAACATTTGGTGCTACAGTGTGCCCTTTCGTGTTGTCGACTGAGTAGGGGGAACTCCTGGGCTGCATGATCCTCAATAACTGGGGCAGGAGTATTTCCTGGTAGGTTGTGGAGTGCTCCGTTTAGGGAGTGAAGCTCCTGACTAGTGTATTGAAGAATGGCCATCAGAAATCAGTGAGAAGGAATTTCTGGGCGAAAATGGGCAGGGTGCCTGGCGTCTGGTGACGGTCAGGCACGGACAGGCGCAGACGGGCTTGCCTTTGGCGTGCCGCTGGTGCGCCGCTGCGCGTCTGCTCGGCACACTTGCTTTTAGCAGGAAGTGGGCGGGACCGCAGCTGTAAGAAGTAAGCGTGGAGCGCTGACCAGGCGTTCAGGAAGTGAGTATTTGTTTTAAATGAGCAAAGATGGTGATTGACCCCTTTGTGCAATCGGCACATGCCACGACGGAAAAGGGGTACACCAGGACACAAAGTGAGTGAGTGATAAGCAAAGATTACAAAGATTTTGTACTAGACCACTAGGGCCCTCATTATGAGTGCCCTCCTAATTCCGATGGGTACCATAACAAGAATTACCAGCCCAGTCACAATTATGAGATCACTGTGAATCTCATTAAATTCAATCAAGGATGTCAGGTGAAAACCACTGAAATCTGTATGTAAATGTCTGGAAAAAGAGGAATAACTCAGGGAATCTGAAACAGATTCAACAATCCCACAGGTCATTTTTCATTTGTTAGTAGACCCTCATGAGCATCGGCGGTTCGCACAGATAAATGCTGTGGAGTGGTGAGGTGGGGTGGGGGCGAGGTGGGGTAGTGGAGTTCGATATATGATAGGTTTGTGAAAAGTAAAAAAAAAAACACTTACCTTGCACTCGTTGTATCGCTGAGTCTGTGATGCGGCAAGCGCAAGGTAAGTGGTCTTATTTATTTGTTTATTTACTTTTCACTATTTGTTTTATGGCAAACTCCACTACCCACCCATTCCACCCCACTTCACCACCCCACAGCATTTACATATGCAAGCTGCAACTGCTAAGGCTCCAACTCATAATTGGCTACCTCCGCAGAAATATCAGCCCATTTTCCATGCTACACTGAATGAGAAACTATGTGCCTGGATAGAAGATAAG
Organism: Lissotriton vulgaris; assembly: GCF_964263255.1. NCBI lineage: Eukaryota > Metazoa > Chordata > Amphibia > Caudata > Salamandridae > Lissotriton > Lissotriton vulgaris. The sequence continues at coordinate 1,188,142,646 of NC_141696.1, read as the reverse complement.
TAAGGTGCATACTTACAATATACTAGACACATTCCTGCTCCATCAAAGACCCTTCGTGGTGGATTTCATAGATTGATCATTCTTAAATACTGATTTGAACATATCAAAAAAATGTGATTGAGGCCAATCCTGAATCCCATACATTGATGTGAAAGGTTAGATCTCTTCTGGACATCTACCGGGTTTTTGTGAATTATCTGCAGCAAGATTTGTATTCAGACCCAGGGTAGTATGCGGATTATACACAATTTAGGTACTGAGTAAGATAAGAATGTGGACACTAATTCGCAGCTTACACTGGATGTTTTGTTGAAAGAATTACTGTTTATATCCCTCTAATTAATCAGTTTTTCCACTGTGCATTTTTCTGTTAATTTCATATGTTTTACTGATGTACCGTCTTATGTTGCTGACCACACTCAATTGCTTTCATGGAATTCCTCTCTAGTTTGAACAATCTAGCTTCATTCCACTAGTAGGCCCCCAACTCCTGCCCCAGGTCTGAGCATATACATACACACTATCCCTTTCCAAGAAGGACCTCGAGCCCTGGCTCTTCGGATAACCCCCAGCCCTCAATGCTCAATGTAGCCCCCCCCCCCTCAGCACCTTCAGACCCCCGTGAGTGAGTAGTTGCATTATACAAATCCCTGAGTGATTGATCGATTGTTTGACCAGTCAAACATATACATTTGCATTATTGACAAGCATCTAATTTCACAGTCATTTTCTCCCACACTGCTATTCCTGCACGTTCTTCTCCTATATCAAGTCTAGTAATTCACTACAGCTTAGCACCATTACAAGTACAAAGTGATGTGTTGTCCCCCAGACCCATAGTGGTGAGAAGGGAAGAGAAGCATGCTGCACGATTGCAGAGCAATACGATTGGGCCAGAAATGAACACGATTCCAGGCTTGGATGCATTTCACAATCACAGAATATACTAGTTTGTTCAACCTGTATAGTGGTCTCGACAATAGATGGGTAACCTCTTAATGATGACTTATTAGATGGCAAAAGGGGAGCACAAAAGGCTAAAATACCTGTTTGAAAGGAAATAGTCTTTTTATAACTAAACAGACAAGTGTTTCACTTCTGGGTAGCCTTTATGCCACCTATGTAGGCAATTCAAAACTCTGTGTGTAGTATTCTAAAGGAAGAGAGAGGATGGACAGTTCAAACACTCCTGGCCAGACTGTCAACAAACAGTGCCTCGAAAATCCACACAAACTCTAATGGTGGCCTTTCTGGCTGTCTCAGATAAGCCACATATATCCAATCTAGCGCCCCATCTATTGATACTAAATAGTAGCACAAAGCCAAGAGAAATGGGGCTAGCAAAGCAATTAAAAGATTTGACGTCCACAGGACAATATGAAGTATATGAACATACACCTGTTATGGAAACGCCCTGCCAGCACATGTGAATAAAGTGGATACATGAAAAAATCTTCAGCTTTTGATCTGAAAGAACGTAAACTAATAGTGACTGTGCAGCATCTACTGTGAACTGGGATTGGTGTTCACTGATTTCCAGGTATTATTTTCTCTGCCACATACCTGTACAACAACCAACAGGAGGAACCTAATTTTGAGTAAGCGTTTTAAAGTGCTGAAAATGAGCGGTGTTTGAGCTGTGCTTTTATTTGCAAAGTTTAGAAGTGTGTGTTGGTTTTCTAATTCAATGCAAATAAATTGAGGCAGGGAATGTGATCATGAAATTGCAACAGTTTAATTTCTCAAGTCCAGCATCATTTTAAGTAACGTTGGGTAGTAGGTAAAACTAAATCTGCTGGTCAGTCTGCATTCATAGGTCTATTAGATGATCATCATTTGAAAAGGATGTGGAAATACTGGTGTGCCGGGGGAGTAAGTGGCAGGGGACTATCTACGGTGTATGAGCAGCATGTGTAAGGATTACCTGGAAATTACAAGTACATAAACAAACATCTGTTTCCATGGGAATTGAGTAAGCTGAACGTGTGTGCCCAATTGTGAGGAGGAGGGGGGGGGGGGGGGGGGGAACAAACATTTTCAGCGCACGTCTTCGTTAATAGAAACTGAGTGCTTCCATTCAAACAAAATAATTGTGAGGACCAGTGGCAATGCTCTGAGGTTGTATATGCAGAATAAAGATGGAGAGTCCACATTCTAGGTAAAAGAACTAGGAATAAAGTAGACATTTAAAAATGTGTTTCTTGTTTGAAGCAACATTAAAAATGGCTGAAGCCACAGACCTGGGCCCACAAAAAGTGTAGCCTTTTCATTTCACAGAGGTAACATTGTCAACTCTGTATAAGTTACAGAAGCATACCACCACCTCAACATACTGAATGTGAGGCCTGATTTAGAGTTTAGTTGAGATTGCCAGTGTTTTTGTGTGTTTGGCGTACAGCCGTATGTGGCAAGGGTATGCCCAGATGTGGGTTCTGTGCTTACTGTGCCACTGGAACCAAGCTACACCTGACAGACGAGCCCTAATATGGGCAAAACTGGTCTTGGTTGCTTGAGTTCCAGTTCCGGGAGGACCGGGAATGGCCATTCTGGCTGGACTGTTCCCATTGCCGAGGAATGAAGGTTGATTTTGCATATGGCTGGGTCCAAACTGAGGTGTCACGGTGGAGAAAGGAACAATGGGTTGGATTGCTACCCTCTATATTTATCCATATTTATTTTTTATCAACTTTATCTGTATTTATCCATGTTTATTATGGGTTTTCTGAAAAAAATAAAGTGGTTAGACTTATTGCAAGCATTTTTCCTATCACCTGTTGAGTTTTTGAAGAGGGTAATCTGTCAAGGTGATGGAATAAGTTCCTCCTTCAAATTTATGGAGTTCAAACCATACTCCGTGAGTAAAATCAGGCCCTTATACATGTTTCTGTCTCTTAATTATGAAGTAAACAGTCTGTCCAAAAACACCTCTATCACATCCTATCAAGATGAGCATTTACTCGAAACTTAAGCTCATTCAACCACAGCATAGAATTTATTCTAAGCCACCAAGTGGCGCCTCAAAATTCCAATATTTCCAACTAGTCCTTCTGCATTAGAACACCCTACCACCAGATATTTAGGTCAGTCTTTTACTGAATACTTCAAAATTGATTTTATGCAACTTGAAAGACAGCGATTACTCCTGCCTTGCTATATAATTAGGGCTCCCAGTTTTATGGTATTTATTTTTTAGACATTACCATCTATATGTATCCATATTTATTTTTTATCAACTTTATCTGTATTTATCCATATTTATCATGGGTTTTCTGAAAAAACTTGCATATTTCCGCAATATTTATTCAATATATATGCAGTAACTCTTGAATGCCTGTCAGGTTTCAGTAATATGAACACCTGCAAAAGATAAATCAAAGCACTCTTATGAAAATATGCACATTTCAGTATCAGCCTTGTGCATTTCTACTGCTGTTTAAGTCTCTTTACTAAAATTCCTTTTTTTAACCCCCTCACAAATCAACCCACAGTTATTGGTCTGGCAGTCGTGGCAAAGTGTATTTAGAATCACTCAAAAAGCACCCAATTTCCGTTTTTATCCACATTTAAAAATAAATACAGACAAGAAAATAAATGGTTTTCTGACTGTATTTATCTGTAAAAATCAGTAAAAACAGAAAACAGGAAGCCTTTTATATAATGCGAATTTCATGTCTGTGTGAACACTAGTTAGTTACATGACCTAGCCTTATTCAAATGTGATTGTTCATCAGTCTAAAGCTCAAAACTGTCACAGCTAACCAATACATCACTTGTTCCTTAATCCAAACTATAGTAACCAGAAAATCCCACTTGATATATGTACCATCTTCAACACTGTGTAAAATGTTTATGACCTAGATGTTACTAGTGTCAAATTAACTAATTAATTAATAAAATTATGTGAGTGGGCTGAAGCCACTCAAATTATTCAATTGGGGGTAACATGTCTCTACTGTGTTATTGAAGTAGCTCCCCAAGTATCGTCCACTTCATTAATTCAATTTACTTTCTTCAATATGTTAAAATGTATATGTAATGTATATTTCAACATTTATGATCAATTCAGCAAACGTGATTGACATACATCTGAGAGGTAGCTCAGCGTGCTTGCATACATTTCTCCCTGATAGCAAATGAAATCTCCTAAACAGTCTTCCTTTTAGTTGGCAATTTTGGAGAATATATGAAGATGATAAAGAGAGTTTGCTACAGAGATCTGGAAATGGATTCAGAGACTGTGCCATCAGAACTCTCCTTTCACATAAATACACACTCAAAAGTATGGTTAAACAAAGGTAATCATGGTTGGCCTTATATGGTCTGAGGTATGCCTTGAAATATCTGTGTAAACATCTTTGACAGGGGAAGTGTTTTTGTTCTCCATTAGAAGAAAGTTTCTGTTAATTCCTGTAAGAGGACAAATATTGTGACTTTGATTCATCCATATGCTTGGTGGTCGCTAAGCTTGTCTCTGTTGAGGAATTGATGTCTCAGCACAGTCATTTATGGTACATTCAGCCACTTCTCTAGGGCTTCTTTATCAATTGCTCCCTTTTCTAATCTGAGGCACCCTTGAATCGGGGGGAGGGTTCAAGAGAGACATGCATAGAGTATTTGTTGCACAAAGAGTCAGTGAAAGGACTGCTTTTAACTCTCCAACACAGATTGGATTTTGACTACTGCATCCAGTCTGCCAGGGGAATTAAGATGTCATCAATGATGTTCTTCATGTGTTACGTGTGCAATGTGGAGATCATATCATTCTGCTGCATAATTCTGCACTCATTGGAGCTCACAAACCAGGCAATCAGGTATCTTAAACTAGACGGTGCTACGGTAATCCAACTGAGCTGATATAAACTCATTGAGTAAAATCACTTTTATGTGAGAATTAAAACTGATGGAGGATCTCTTCAATGTATTGAGCTGGAAAATAGAGGGATTGGCTCCCAATTTAACATGCTCATGTAGAATTAAGGATGAATCAATTTTAATTCCTAAGTTCCCTACCCAAGGAACAAGGTAAGGATTCGGGCTAAGTGAGGCTGACCAGAATGGAATAGTCCAAAAACAAGTAGCTCTTAGAGAGTCAGGAATTTCAGTTTACCGTTGTTCCACCTGTGAAAGACAAAAGAAAAGTTCTGTAGTCGTGCCACGCTGTAGTAAGAGCGTAAGAGAATTTTTTATATGTTCTGGGTGTCATTAGTCTATAAAATGAAGTCAAAGCCCCGAGTTTGGACTAGTTCATTTAACAAGCCTATGTGAAGATTGATCAGAGGGGAAGATAGTGTTGATCCCTGAGAGACCATGCAGATGCAAGTTTTTATGATTGAACGTCCATTTTAACTTGAAATGACCTACTTCTTACAAAACTACAAATCAACTCCCATGCAGGCCCTTGCTACAGAGGTCTTTCAATTGATCAAGAAGAATCAGATATAGGCGTGGCCAAGATGGCGACGGAGTGAGACGTCTTTTCGAGTCCCTCCGGCGCCAAGCCCAGCTCAGCTTTGTTTCAGCATCGGAAGCGGCCTGCTTCTCGACCATTTGGGACCTGCTGCGACCCCTGGTGTTGAGGGGTCCGGTCCGGAGTCACGAGTGCGAGCCGCGGAGGCCCGAGGGTGGACTTAGCCGCGGCGGCAGACTGCGGCCTTGCAATCCCCGACCTGGAGTAGAGGGGAGAGCCGGACTTCCGGTCCGTGGCGGCGGGGAGCAGGCATTGACGGAGGCTGGACGGGGACGACACTCCTGGCCCTCGCTACGCTGCGCAACGCCCCTACGCCCCACCGGTGAGCGGCAACCGGCAAGAGAGCGCTAACGGGGAGGATCAGCGGGACCTGGTGAGAGCAGCGGTCTCGCTGCTTCCCCTCCCCCCATCCCCGCTTCGACAGGCTTGGCGGAGCGGCCCGGCCGAGATATCCCCACCTGCGTCTGCCGCTGAAGCGAGCCCCGAGGCGGAGTGGTGGGAGCCGGCAGACCGCTCTGGACTGGGGGAGGCCTGGAAGAGGACTCCGGAGCCCTAGCGATTTGCGGTCTCGTGATCCCTGGCCCTGGGAGCTTGGCGGGCTCGGACTCCGTGCACAGCAGAAGGGGATAGGAGGCACTGAAGAGGGGCCCCGACGGAGGGGACTCCTGGCCTTTGGGCTCGCGCCTGCCCCCGCCGACCTGAGGAGCTGCTCCGGGCACCGGAGGAGAGTGGCTGTGCACCGTGACTGGAGAGTGGGCGCCGCAGAGGGGGACCAGCAGCCAAAAGGGGCCCTGGCAACGGCGCTATCTCTTCCCCACTACGTCCCTGAAGTGACCAGGGGGTTGGGGAGGCCCTGCTGGGGTGCAGCTCCCTGAGACCCGAGCGCCTGGGGGGGGACCCCTGGAGGGGCCTCGCCGCTCCCCTGCTTGCGCCACACCTGTGCACCTGCGGTGCTTGTCCGTCGCAGAGGTGACCTTTCCTTGGGGGTCCGGCTGGAGAGCACAGCGGGCCTGGGCCGTAAGTCCGGAGGGCTCCGTGACCATGGGACGCTAGCAGTGGAATAGGTTACGCAACACCCGGAGGCGGAGTACCAGCGGCGGACACCTGGAATACGGACTGGGGCCTGACCTTTGGAGAGCCCGGGCCGCAGGGGGATCAGTGCAGAAACTGCTTTACCGGCACTGGTGCAGAGGAGACCGTGTGATTACCGGAGAGGGGACTGCTGCCCTACCCGGGGGTGCCGTGATGTCTTCCACGCTGCGCAAAGGGAAGCCTGGGAAAGATGGCGCAGCGAGGAATTCTCAACAACCGCCGTCCCCCGGACCCAGCGTATCGCCTAAGAAATCGGACGATGAGGCCCCTGCAAACAAGGCCTTTATGACGGAACTCTTTGCCTCCATTAAGGAGGACATCTCTGAACTCCGCGCCCAACTGGCATCGGACCTCCGTGAAGTGCGGAGAGACGTGGACGGCATCGGAGAGAGGGTGGCCACCTTGGAGGACCACGACTTAAACGTGGCAAACGATGTCCACCAGCTACAGCAAGATATCATTAGGCTCACCGAGCAGAACTTGGACCTCCAGTCCCATACGGAGGATCTGGAGAACTGTTCCCGCCGGAACAACATCCACATTCGGGCGGTGCCATGGGACGGAGAAGCAGGTGACCTGCGGGGTTATGTCCAAGCTCTTTTCCTACAGGTTCTGGGCGACGTTGATGTTCAGGAAATCAGAATGGATAGAGTACACAGGGTCGGTCTCCCTAGGAGGGGGTAGGGGACCGCACCCGGACATCCTAGTCTGTGTACACGATTTCCAGCTAAAGGAGCGTATCTTACGGAAGGCACGGACCATCCCTTCATTGCAATTCAGTGAGCATCATCCACAGCTGTACCAGGATTTAGCGGCTTCGACCCTCCAGAAGAGGCGGGAGTTCCGCCCGGTGACCACCTTCCTCCGGGAACGCAACATTTCCTACTCGTGGGGTCATCCTTTCCGCATTATATTTCGGTGGGAAAACAGACTTGCGCAGATTCGATCTCTCCAGGTGGTGATGGATCTGTTGGGTCTGGATGATGTGACTCCCTCACAGGAGGCTGGCAGCTCACCGCCGCGAAGGCGCAGGCGTTCTTCCTCATGGCAGAGAGTGGGCCCGGTCACGAATCATGGGCGGCCTGATCGTACGGCTAGCCTACAAGAGAGAGGGAATGCAGTGGCTTTGGTGGCCTCAGCGACTTTGGCATCTTCCCAGCAGAGCTCCGGTGCCGCTTGATCTTTCGGCCGCCAGCTGGTTGGTGCCGGAGGGGCACGTGACACCAGGTACCGTGGATTTCATTGTACTTTTGGAGAAGACACCCCGTACCGTGGCCTATGGGGTCCCACCATGGGTGCCCCATCCCCAGCCCAGGAGGAACTCTACGAACTGTTCTCCGATGGGACTGCTAAGTACACTGTTTTGGTTTTGGTTGGGGTTTTGGGGGGGGGGGGCGGGAGAGACTTGGGGGCCAATTGAGGAGGGGGGCTGTTGGGGACCGGGTTAGGGTTGGGCAGGGAGGTGGTGGCGTCCAGAATGAATGTGTAGTATGCTGGTTTCCCTCTGCAGAAGAGACACTTGGGATTTTGCGTATCAGGCCTCTGGGCGGTACTATTTATTGGATTAGAGTTGTACTCATGTCTGGGCTGCTGGGTTCTGGGGGGACCGGAAGGGGCATTGGGAAGCTGGAGACAGATGGGCTCCAAAGGGATATCTGGCTGCCTTTGGCGGGGTGGGAGAGTGGGCATAGTTTCGGGCGAGTACACAGAGATGGTTGCTAATAGCTCTCCATGCCGCTTAGTATTGGAACATGGAACGTAAAGGGCCTCAACTCCCCTCAGAAACGCCAGAAAATTTGGAAATATATATCTGACCACCACTTAGATATTGTGGGGCTCCAAGAGACTCACCTGGCACGTAAAGATGAGCTGCGACTAAGACACAAACATTTCCCACTCATCTATAGGTCATCTGCATCTACCAAACATAGAGGGGTGGCACTTCTATTCCGAGCGTCCCTGCACTTCCAACCTATCAGTTGTGACAAGGAGGGACTTTGGTTGATGGTCAAGGGGGCACTTTATGGCAGAGTTTGTACGTTTGTGGTGGTGTATGTTCCCAACTCTGGGCAGAATGCTTTTCTTCGAGATTTGTTGGATAGGGCGGGGGACTTTGTGGAGGGGCACATGGTTTTAATGGGGGATTTCAACATGGTTTGGGACAAGGATTTGGATAGCTCCCGAGCCCAGAGAGCGGATGCTGGGGTTTTCTCTACGGAAACGCAGCGTATGGTAGGTGAGCTTGGATTGATTGATACTTGGCGATCCCTGCATCCACAAGCGCGGGACTATACCTTTTTTTCCCATGTTCATCATACTTATTTCCGTTTGGATCATATTTTTGTGAGCCAGGCCCTCAGGGGAGATGTCCGTGATTCTGCTGTCTTCCCGCTCTCCGCATCAGATCATAGCTTGCTGGTTCTCGGGCTCCACTGGTCGGCGGGGGGTGACGGTGTGAGGAAATGGTACTTCCCGCCAGCGCTTGTCCGGGATGATACCTCATGTAAGGAACTGCGTAAAGCTATAGGGGACTTTTTGGCCCTCAACCCGGTTGCGGACACTTCCCTTTTCAATACGTGGGATGCGTGTAAGGCATCACTGCGGGGCACATGCCTAGGCCTCAATGCTAACCTCAATAGGTTAAGGAGGAAGGAACGGGAAGACCTGGAGGCAGAACTAGCAATCTTAGACCAGGCACATAAAACAAACCCGTCTAGATTGACTCTTAGACCTTTGACGGCCGTGCGGGGTAAATTGAAGGCCCACTACAACAACCGTGCAGAGTTTACCCTCCTGCGGCTTAGACGTGTCTCCTATTCACAGTGGAATAAGGTGGGCAGGCACTTAGCCCGTCAGCTCCGGGACAAGAGGGAGAGAGATTATATTGGTGGAATTCTGGACCCAACTGGTTTGCTACAACATAGGGATGAGGATAAGGCTGGTATTTTTAGCCGTTTCTACGAGGCGCTCTATGAGGGTGACTCCCTGGATCAGGCAGCGCAGGACCGTTTCCTGGCGGATCTCCCCATACCACAAGTGTCTAAGGAGTGGAACGAACTCTTGGCCGCCCCCTTCTCTAGATCAGAGGTGTTGGACGCCATTAGAGATCTGAAGCTCCACAAAGCGCCGGGTCCTGACGGCTACACTGCCCTGTTTTACAAGACCTTTGCTGCAGAGTTATGCAATTTCTTGGTGTCCCTTTTCAACGAAATGGTGGTCACTGGGAAAACCACGGACAGCATGGCCGAGGCCGTGATCACCGTGATTCCCAAACCGGAGAAGGACCTTTCCAAATATTCATCGTACCGGCCGATAGCACTTCTCAATGTGGATGCTAAATTGTATTCCACTATCATAGCATGCAGGCTCCAAGATTTGATGCCGGCCATCATTCACCCGGATCAATCCGGGTTTATTAAAGGCCGTCAGATGCATGACAACTTGAGGAGGGTCATACATCTTATAGAGAAGACCACCCGGTTCCGTATCCCGGCGGTACTGGTGGGGTTGGACGCGGAAAAAGCCTTTGACCGGGTTGACTGGAGGTTCATGTTCCGCACCTTGAAGGCCTTCGGCTTCTCGCACCAGTTCATCACAATGATCCGGGCGAACTACAGCAGCCCTAGCTCTAGAATAGTGATTAATGGACATCAATCCGCCAGCTTCTCGCACTCCCGGGGTACAAGGCAGGGTTGCCCCCTTTCCCCTCTCCTCTTTGCTTTGAGTATCGAACCTTTGGCCCTTGCGGTGCGCGAACGGGAGCAGATAAAGGGACTCCCCTTTTCGGGTGAACAACACAAAATCTCCCTTTTTGCGGATGACGTGTTGCTGTCGGTGGGGGAGCCGGCCCATTCCTTACCACATATCCAAACTCTGCTGTCCGACTATGAGACAGTGGCCGGATTTAAGGTTAACTTTGATAAATCGTACATCTTGAACCTGACCCTCCCTCCAGCAGAATTGGAGCGACTGCATCCGCTCACGCCCTTGGCGTGGGTGCCTGCCTCCTTATTATATCTGGGAGTCCGTCTGACCCCTTCTATAAGCTCCCTATTCACAGCTAATTTCCCGCCGATGTTGGCGGCTGTGCGCAGAGAACTAGACCGGTGGAAACCGAAATATATCTCGTGGCTTGGTAGGATCCATACCATCAAGATGGTCCTCCTTCCTCGGTTTCTGTATCTCTTTCAGGCCCTCCCCATCCCCATGGAGCAGACTTTTTCCGGCGCCTTAAGACGTTACTGCTGAAATACATCTGGCAGGGAGGCCGGGCGCGCTTGTCCTTCGCAACTCTGCGGCGCTCACGGGAGGAGGGAGGAGTGGGTCTTCCTGACATGCACCTGTACTATAAAGCTGCTCAACTGCGGGTATTAGTGGAATGGTCGCAGCAGCTTTCTGAGAAACACTGGCTGCATATGGATAGGAGTGTGGCCGGGAGATCGATCTGGGACCTTGCCTGGAAGCCCAAGGTGGACAGGGCTAAGAACGCCTACATCAGCACGCCCACTAGCACCGTCTTGAAAGTGTGGAATACGATCACGGGAGATGAGCGATGGACAACATTTCCCTCCCCTTCACTCCCTTACATTTCAATCCGGCCTTTCCGCCAGCGTTGCGGGAGGGTCTCTTCCGACTATGGCGAGAGGGAGGGTGTAGAGCCCTTACGCACTTATTCCACGGAATGGAACCCCTTACATTCCATAACTGCATGCGTGACTATGGTCTCCCGCCTTCGGAACGCTTCCCTCATGCTCAGCTGATCCACTGGGCGACCTCGACGGGACTGAGTGATGCGGCTACCAGACCACTCTCGCTATTGAGGCCCACGATGAAGGGGACGATTTCCTTTCTGTATAAACTCTTACTGACTACTGTGGTCTCCCCACGTCCCCGCTACATGGACCGCTGGGAAACCCTCCTGGGCCGAGACATAGCCGGGGACGAATGGAAGGGTCTCTGGCGGGATATTGTAGCTCACAACCACTCGGTGGACCTGCGAGAGGCCCATCTTAAAACCATGCTCGATTGGTACCTTTACCCGTCAAAACTGCTTCGCATATTCCCGGCTTCTTCGGACCGGTGTTGGAGGGGCTGTGGACTGTTGGGAGACTTCCGCCACATTTGGTGGGACTACCCGGTCATCCGGCCGTTTTGGGCCAAAATCTTGTCCCATATCAAGGACATATTAGGATACCCAATCCCGGATTCTTTGTCCTATGTCATCCTGGGCCTTCGAGATCCGATGTTGGAACACCAAACAAAGGTGGATAAACATATTCTATGGCTCTGCCTTGGAGCGGCTAAACTTACGCTAGCCGAAGCCTGGAAGAAATCGTCGGCCCCAGCTCTGTCACTGTGGCACGCGAGACTGTGGAGATTGTTGAGTTTGGAGAGAATGGCGGACATCTTCTTGGGCAACTTTAAGAACTTTATGTTTCGGTGGGGCCCCTTGGTTCGCTTTCTGTCGAGGGGCTTGCCCTCAGCAGTATGCCCGTCTGCCCTGCGTGCCCTTCACCTTTTCCAGATTTAACTTGATTGTATGATTGAGGGAATGAGACTGAAAGTATGTGTAGGCGCCACCACTGGGGGAGGGGGGGTAAGGGGGGCTGGGTGGGGGTAAGTTGGGGGGGTTGTTCATTACTTGTTGCGGCACCGCATAGCTAATGGAGGCTTTTGATTGCCCGGGGGCTATCGTAACATTCCGACTATATGGGAGTGACCATCCCTTTGGTGTGAACTGCCGTTGTGCCAAGAAGCGGCTGACTTTGATTTCCTTGCTACTCACTGGCAAGCACTGTCCTTAAGAGTTGCCAAGACTGATGTCATTTGTTATCCTAAGTGCCTCTTTGTAAGCTTCTTACTGGTCCCTTTATTGGGAGATGCTGAGGTTCTGCCGCTTGTTTTCCTTCTATCTTTTTCTCTCTTCCTTTCTCACTTTATGTTTGAACTGCAATAAATAAAAACTTTTACAAAAAAGAAGGATCAGATAGTTCATGGTATGGAAGGCTGTTAAGAGATTTGATATGATCAATGCACCAGGTGATTTAGATCTGTAGTGCTTGTCTAGTACTGAAACCACCATCACTCTGTACTGCCTCTGGGGCGAAAACCCACCTCTGAAGGATGTAGTAAATAGTTGTCTCTACAGATGCCTATGTCCATTGGAAAACAGCTCACTTCAAAATGTTTGCCACATAAGGCAGCTGGGAAATTAGGCTACAATTAGCCATCAGTGACTAGTGATGACTTTTTAGTAGCAGTGTCACAGAAACAGCTTTGTGACAATTGTGGACAAACCAGTTATGTTCTCTCCTATGCTTGGATAACTGGGCTATTTGTGCAAGTAACGACTATTTCTCATGTAGCACTATGGGGCAATATAACCTTTGACTGTTCAGTTATTGATGGAAATTGGTACAGAGGTGAACTCTGCATGCTCATCTGCCTGAGAATTTTGAATGGTCAGGTCATTTTTTACTTTACTGTTGTTTGCAGGTTTTCAGGTGTCACCGAAGGTAGGGAGAGTAGTTACAAGGGCCTTTGGTTACATCACTTTACTAGAGACTTAAAGAAATAGAATGAGCATAGCGGTAAGGAAGAGGAAGACAGAACAAAAGGGTTTTGTCAGGGTGATAGGGTTTCTAGTGATGGGCAAGGTTATTTGGTAAGAGCATTCAGGAATAATATGCAAACGGAAGAACAGGAGGGAGATGGGTATTTTTCAACATATTATTGGAGGGAAAGAGTTATAAAGGCAAGAGCTTTGAATGCTGAGGAGCTGGTTGACTGATGGAGGTTGGTAGGCTGGGCAATCTGGCTTGCACACCTTTTGCATAGAGGAAGCTTTGGCAAGGTATGAGGAGAGATGGGGAAAAATGTCCAGAGAATGGATGATGTAAGTTGAGGTATATATGGGGCTAGATTCGATGTGTGAGGTGAGAGATGAATGATGAATATTGGGTTATTGTGGTGGGAAAACTTGTGGAGGAAGGAGAGCATCAAGAAAGAAGTGCAGCCTTGCAGTCATTTGATTGTGAAGTGTGCTTCTGAACACTTATAGAGGCAGTGTTATGGACAGCAGTTGTGGCTAGATAATGAGAAGGTAATGCTTTATTGGATTCACAGAGGTGGTATGTGATTTAGTACAATTGTTACCCATGTTGTGAGAGCTGGGAAATACCAACTCAAGGGCAGATGATATTTTTATCCATCTGGGTGAAAATGATTTAGTATAAGTTTCATTCCTGGAATTAGTAAAAATATTTAACAGAGACTTGAGAGCCATTCAAGGCAGTTGGGAATGATTGAATCTCTTCTAGATGCAGCTGCTACTATAGTGGGTTTGGCATGAGGCAAGGAAATTGGCAGTATTATTAAAGAGGTGAGGAGGGTAAACATTTTTTTTGCAAATCTGGAGTGGTCAGGCATGTTGACATGGTATTTAGGCTACCAGTTTTGTACCAAAATAATCAAGTGTACATTTCTCTGTTGGGTGATAGGATGTACTTGGTGTAATTGAAGGAGATACTGGAGGAATGGTAAAGTAGGAAACGTCTTTCCCTATTTAACAATAACTGAACACATGCCATGGACACGGGGCTGCGAGGACCCATCTAGGTGCCATGGATGGTGAGGCTAAATATGAAAAATGTTGCTTACAGACGCCAACGTCTGAAGCAGCCCTCATGAGGAATTTTGACACTATTAGTAAAGGAGACAATACAAGACATATCGTAGCCAACAAAAAGCATGGCGCTTGTAAGTATTGACTACAGACATCCTAGATTTTGCATGCTTTATTACGCGTGCATATTCAACAAATACTTAGCCCTGAAGAAAGCCAACCAGAGTGGGAACCCAATGATGAAGCGTGTCACCCACTAGGTAGGTAAGTGAGGGTTCTTTTAGAACACCCTGTGGGTTCCAAGCCCTTGAACTACATCAGAAGGGATAGAAGGAAGAAGACTGGAAGTATCTGAATCACAAATAGGTAGATGACCCATTCTCACTTTGTTTCTTTTGCATTTTGACTGGGAAGATGAACGGGCCACGACTTTTCGCTCTCTTGTTGCTTACGGTGGAATGGTAAGGTAGACAGTGGGGGGACAGAATGCACACCTCATTAGAAGACTTTTCTGGTGGTAAAAAGAGAGGTCAGATTACCCATAGGGATAGCAAGACATTGTTTGGATCAGGATAGGATGAGGAGGACATTTGTAAGGAGGAATAAAAGGCTGTCATGCACCTAGTGGGGCAGGCTAGATATGAATATGTGGATGGATAGAAATACAACCTGATATGCTGGGGAACTTAACATCAGTGATAGTTAAATTGAGGTTAAAGTAAAAGGGTGCTGGAGAGCGTCAAGGGGAGGCAAATGTAGTTGAAAGAGGAATTGGATAAGATGTTGATGTTATGGCATAGTCAATCGCTGTAGATTGTACAGTGAACGGCAAAGGATTTTGATATTGTAGCTTGCTTCCAAAAAGGGACTTTTTCATTTTAGCAGAAGTGTCAGTGGCCTTTTGCTCTACTCCAACCTCCACTAAGAGTGTTAAGTGGTGAAGGGAGAACTACCCTCTTTGCCCCAGCTGCTAGGCATGTGTAGAGGAGGCTGGGCCAGAAGTGCACTTGACAGGGCAGCCCATGGCCACCGCAACTGCTCAAGACATCACAGGAATCACCAGAAGTTAAAGCCACTGCTACTGTGCATATGGCTATCTCGGTTACACATATGGTTTGGAGGCCTTGGCAGCAGGTTGATTGTAGTATTGGATTTGTTCCCACTGTTGCTTGATGCAGGGGAATGAAGGGAGCTACCCTAGAGTGATAGCAGGGACGGGCTAAAAACAGGAAAAATGGGGAAAAGTTTGTAATGGGGAAAAGAAGGCAAACTTGAACCTAGTGTGGGCAGGCTGGGAATGAGAGTTCTTGGCCGTAGCGGGCGGTAAGGGAAGGAATTTGGGGAGAAGGGAATGTCCAGATGTGTGCCACATCGCACACAAGAAAATATTTAAAATCAAGGATTAAGTTCAAGATTCTAACTATTTTATCGCACATATAGTCATTGTATGCACATCATATAAGCAGTTTTAATGGTGATCTGTATTTTCTGAACAGTGTTCAGAGCTAAGAATGACCTTATTACCGCGTGCAGGTGATGGTAAAATAGAAACAGATGTGCATTGCTCAGCTAATACAGCATCTTACAAAACGATGACTTCAGGTAATGCGCTTGCTTAGTCAAGTAGTTTTTAAATCCACGACAGCTCTAAACGAGCATGCGTTGCTTACTCTTTCAACCACAATGCTGTCTAAGCTCCTTATGACAATATCTGGAAAGCCGTGTAAATCCTTGCAGATGGTCATTACCTGCGTGAGCCGCCATTTTAGGCTATGCAGATTGTAGGTAACGGATTCAATGATGCAGCTCCTCTGTGATCTTCCCTTGGCGCGAGCCAAACCTGTAATTTGAGTGCATCGTGGGTGGTAATGAGCAGAGAAGGAGAGGTTTAATATTGCTGTAATGCATGTCTGCAACACCAGTGGCACCATTATGAAAACACAGCTTAATGTAATTAGGAATAGCAACCCTTGCAGTATTTACATAAATGTAAACGGGCAAAGTTAGTAAGTAGTGCACTCTAGGATACGTTTATGTAATATCTGCCATGAAGTTTCTTCAATTGGCAGTGATGTAAATCTGTTCAGAGGAGTGGTTCAAGTGAAGCTGTGATTTTTAGTCGTCGGAAATATTAAATTGTGAATGTTAAAACATTGTTTGCATAGGTTTCGGCTTGCTCTATGCACTAGAAAGTGAGCAAGCCCCAGAGGCCTGCTCGAATGACAGCTCAGCAGTGGTGGTTATAAGAACGTTAAAAAGAAATAGAGTTCATAATACAGGTGTATGAAGAGCTTCAATAAGCCCTTTTCACGGAAATGTACTTTACAGGAGTTTGAGTGTTTACTCACAGATGGACATATTTACAACGAAGTGGCAGAGTGAGGCGTTGGCCTCCTTGGCTTAACACCACGCTCCGGCACTTCTGAAAAGCAGGGCTGCACCATATTTACAACAGTTTGGTGCATCCCTGGGTTTCACCCTGTGCTAGCGCCCATATTTAGCAGTCTAGCGTCAACACAGGGCCCCTTGCACCATGGTGCAAAGGTGTCTGCATTGAGGGGAAGATGGTTTATGTGCAGGAAGGTGTCCCTTCCTGCACATAAACAATCTTTAACTGGCATTTTGTCACTTCTATGTGTGCTGCTTAATGCAGCAGCCAGGGTGGGGACCCAATGATGAAGCGTGTCACCCACTAGGTAGGTGAGTGAGGGTTCTTTTAGAACACCCTGTGGGTTCCAAGCCCTTGAACTACATCAGAAGGGATAGAAGGAAGAAGACTGGAAGTATCCGAATCACAAATAGGTAGATGACCCATTCTCACTTTGTTTGCTTTGCATTTTGACTGGGAAGATGAACGGGCCACGACTTTTCGCTCTCTTGTTGTTTACGGTGGAATGGTAAGGTAGACAGTGAATAAGGGAGGACAGAGACAGAATGCACACCTCATTAGAAGACTTTTCTGGTGGTGAAAAGAGAGGTCAGATTACCCATAGGGATAGCAAGACAGTCTTTGGATCAGGATAGGATGAGGAGGAATAAAAGGCTGTCCTGGACCGAGTGTGGCCGGCTAGATATGAATATGTGGACGGATAGAAATACAACCTGATATATTGGGGAACTTAACATCAGTGATAGTTAAGTTGAGGTTAAATTAAAAGGGTGCTGCTTGTTATATAATTTATAATCAACTCGTGTTGCATCGTCTAGTTACAAAATGTCATTTTTTAGAAAGATTGTTAATGTGCAGGAAGGGTCACCTTCCTGCACATAAACAATCAATGCCCGTTTGCTGTTTCTATGTGTGCTGCACAACAAAGCACAGCTGGAAACAGCAAAAAAAACATGGCGAAATAAAGCATTTCTTCTCGTTTTGCCTGTTTAAGACCAGGTTTTCCCTGGTCTTAATTTTGGCACTGCCTCCTATTTATGCTGCCCTTGTAAATAGGGGGCAGTGTCAAAATCAACACCGCAACACCCATTGCCCTCCCCTTTTACACTAAATACAGCGTGAAAAGGTGCCTTATTTACAAGAGAGAGTCAAGCCACGTGAATTTGCATTTTTTCACTTTTTGACTCCAAACTCCCAAAGTGGGAGCTTTGTTTCAGAAAGCCCCCAAAAATGTCTGTGACACAAAGGGAGTTTTTTCCCTGAGCACAGTGGCTATGGTGCATTTTGCATACTTGGGGCTCTTAGCACCACATGGTGGTGCTAGGTAGGGAAAACAATTGATTGTTGCCTCAATTTAAATGGGGCAAGGAGACCGCCACTGTTACCTGGACGTCTTGCGCTCCAGTGTAGAAGGGTCATCAAGTCAAGGGTTATGCTGGTGGAGCCAGCTGAGGCTTTACTGGTGTAAACCCAGCACTTCACCTGACTCTACATAGAGCAGGGAACTTAACGTTTGGTGGAGCAGGAGCCCCACCAATTTACAGCGGTGCTGGGGGGCATAACTTCCATTGCTGCAGAAGATCTAGTGGCACCAGAGTCAGAGGCCTTAAGGACCACTGCACCCTGATTATTGCTGTATTTTATAATTCAAAGAGCGGCCTGGGAGGCCAAACCCTTCCTTGCATTAGTGCCCATGACACACTGGCTGTTCCAACTCTGCCAGAAAATGGAACCAGAAAACATGGTCACCAAAAGGGCTTAAAGAGGACATTAAATGTGATGTCTGCATTTGCGAGAAAAATATAGGTTTCTTTGATAGCACTTGGGTCTGGGAACACTAGTGGGTAGATACCACATATACATTTAGAGCATCTTTTATTTACAGTGGCTCAGAGTAAATGGACAAACATATATCCAATGAGACAATAACAACAGCTTGTCTCCTTTCTGGTGAAGAATTGGCTTGGTAGTTTAGTCTGCCCTGTTCCCATGATGCACTGGGCCAGGGACAGACTGATTTGCATATAGCCAGGTTCTGAGCTGGGATGGGGCAGTGAGATAAATAACGGTGATGGATCAAGCCCTGATCTTTGGACTGGGTAAGAGTGGTCTGTTTAACTCAGACACTCTGTTCATCACCACCCCCTTTTCTGAATCGTTTTTGGCCACTATAGGTGTGGCAGGGTATACTCAGACATGAGTCCCTTGCTCACTGCTCCATCAGGATTCAAGCAAGCCGGGCCGAAGAAGGCTGAAATGCCAGAAACCGGTCCCTGGTAGCTTGTCTCCTTTCTGGTGAAGAATTGGCTTGGCAGTTTAGTCTGCCCTGTTCCCATGATGCACTGGGCCAGGGACAGACTGATTTGCATATAGCCAGGTTCTGAGCTGGGATGGGGCAGTGAGATAAATAACGGTGATGGATCAAGCCCTGATCTTTGGACTGGGTAAGAGTGGTCTGTTTAACTCAGACACTCTGTTCATCACCACCCCCTTTTCTGAATCGTTTTTGGCCACTATAGGTGTGGCAGGGTATACTCAGACATGAGTCCCTTGCTCACTGCTCCATCAGGATTCAAGCAAGCCGGGCCGAAGAAGGCTGAAATGCCAGAAACCGGTCCCCGGTAGCTTGTCTCCTTTCTGGTGAAGAATTGGCTTGGTAGTTTAGTCTGCCCTGTTCCCATGATGCACTGGGCCAGGGACAGACTGATTTGCATATAGCCAGGTTCTGAGCTGGGATGGGGCAGTGAGATAAATAACGGTGATGGATCAAGCCCTGATCTTTGGACTGGGTAAGAGTGGTCTGTTTAACTCAGACACTCTGTTCATCACCACCCCCTTTTTGTAAATCGCAGAAGATCTAGTGGCACCAGAGTCAGAGACCTTAGAGACCACTGCACCCTGTTTATTGCTGTATTTTATAATTCAAAGAGCGGCCTGGGAGGCCAAACCCTTCCTTGCATTAGTGCCCATGACACACTGGCTGTTCCAACTCTGCCAGAAAATGGAACCAGAAAACATGGTCACAAGGCACCAAAAGGGCTTAAAGAGGACATTAAATGTGATGTCTGCATTTGCGAGAAAAATATAGGTTTCTTTGATAGCACTTGGGTCTGGGAACACTAGTGGGTAGATACCACATATACATTTAGAGCATCTTTTATTTACAGTGGCTCAGAGTAAATGGACAAACATATATCCAATGAGACAATAACAACACAATCAAACAATGTCGTGCAAAAAGCAATGATCTTTTGCCTGTAAACAGGCAAATAACTTCACATTTATTCAGTGGTGGTGTTGGTGGTGTTCACAGGAAGTTGATATTGTCGGTTGGGTGCAAGGTGGCAAACACAATGATAAAATCTTGCTTGAGGGGAAGTCCTTAATACCTTGATGCTGGTTTGATTTGTCTATGCTGCCTGATTTATGTGCTGTTAAAGATGTACAGGGTGCCTAGTAGTCTGGATTGAGTGGCGGGAGTTTGCAGATGGGGATAAAAAGAAAAAGCCCCATAAATGCTGTAAAATCTTAGAGCAGGATTTTCATACTCACGTTACTGCTTGTTATATAATTTATAATCAAATCGTGTTGCATCGTCTAGATGTCCTAATCAACCGGTTCAAATAAGTAATGAGTCAAAAAAAAAAACAAGATCCAAACAAAAACTAGCAGGGCTGCTTCCATCTATGAGCACTATTTACATCGAGTGCTCTTTTTTTGAAACACATCTTTATTGAACAATTTAAGTATCTATTCTGTGCAGCACTAAATCCTGGTAATTGTTGTGTGGATAAACGAGAAGGCTTTAGTTTCATCTTTTAACTGTGTCATATTTTATTTACGAATTTATATATAATTGCAAATGAAGAGAAAGTAAAACACACAATTATTGATGTCTGTTTTGCTAGTAATTAATTACTGGCACAAAAGCCACATGGACCAAATTAAAGCTTAAATCAATGCTTTCGGATAATGTTTCATATATCAGGTTTTCCAGAACCCTACTGGAAGATTTTTAGATATGGGTAGAAGATAAGGCCATATTACCCCCGGTGCTTGCTCCTCAATGGACCAAAAATGAGGTCCTTTCTAAAAGTTTCATCAAGCTTCAACTTTAAAGGAGGCTGTAACGCTCTGCTTTAATGCTCCTTCTAAATTCATACTTGTATAGCGCACTTATACCCTGAGGCATCTTGGCGCTGTACGAATATCGCTGTGGAACCCCTTCTGGCTTTTCCCTGTGAAATGCCCACTCCTGGGCACCCCCAAAGTGAAGCCAGGCTTCCCAGCGCTGTTGGGGCCGTTGTGGAGATTAAGCAAGCTATTGCCCAGAGTTGCAGAGTGGGACCCATGATTAGAATAGGCACCGAGGCAAGAATAATCAGGTCTGAGGAAATTGAGCCCAAGACCCGCCGAGATAGGAATTGAACCCTGGTCCCAGGCCAGACCTCTGCATCAGGGTCTGCCACTATAACCATTGAGCCACACTTCTCCACTAGTTGGATCTCTAATTTTATTTGAGATTTAAATATCTTCTTGAGAAATATTGAAGTCTCTAAAAAGAGTTGTTTAGATTTTAATTGTTCCCCTTTGTAGCATGCATTCTGACACAAATGAATGTTACATTCTCCTGCTTACTGTTGGTCATTTGAATGACATGTTATATTAGGCATATTTTTTTGTTGTTGATAATATTAACTTTTTAATCATCTATAGTAATGCCTCAAGTATTTTCACTGAGACTAAGGCCTCTTTTATTAGTTTTGTCTCAGAAACCCACTACCCCAAATGTATTTCTAAATTGTTTCTTGTGTATTGTGTCTAGTAATTGTCTTATTTAATATATAATTTTAATTAACTGTATAATAAATATCACTACTACCACTTTTGATGTAGTAAACATATTTAACAGTGTAATAAATCTAGCAGCCAGAGGGAAGAAGGCTAGAAAAGTGATGGGGAATTTAAATTAAATTAGAAGCGTTAGGATGTGAACGTAATTATTTCACCAGCACAGCAAATCTGATGTGAAAATACGATACAAATGTGACATATGCATGAATAATTCCATTTACATTTTAATTCTCATGTATACATTAGGTACCCCTCTTACTTAAACGAAAACCACATAATTATAAAAATATCATTCACCAAGTATAACAAACCCTTCTAATTGTTAATGGCATATAAACATTTTCTATGGCTCAATGACACACAAAAGCCTTCATTCAATTTGCAATGTCCTCATACTCAGAGGAACAAGTTAACAAATTATTAGAAAGACCATCTGTTCTTAAAAGAAGTCCAATTGCTGAAAATGTCACAAGACTTAATGAATGCAAGAGCTTGATAAGACAAAAAAATAGGCACACACCCAAACCTTTCGCTCTGAGGCCTATATTGGTCCGCTTTCTCTGACACCAGCAGACACCACAGACCAAAATGGCAGCTGAATGAAAAAATAGACCCATCCTTTATGAAAACCTCAACATTTTCATCTCTCCAAATGTTATGTTATGTTATGTTATGTTATTTTGTGTCTTTTATAGCGCTCGGCTACACAAAAGAGTGTCCCAGCGCTTTATTGACAACCTGAAAAAAGCCAAACACAATGTTTGAAACACCACATCAGGTATGAGACACTTGAGCCTGCCACCATGTTCATCACAGTGGATGGCAGGAATAAGGAGTTCAATGAACCAGAGGATCAGGAGACATCCTTAGCGACCCATCATGTCCTGTGGATGCTGACTTCACTGGTACCACCCTGCTGTCATGCACTTAAAACTATTTCCTGGTGGTGGGAAGCAACAGATTGGAATCCGTTTTGAAAATGGAGATTCTCAGTGAGTGGACAGCACTCAGATGAGTCCAGTTGCCTCACAAACATTAATCACACCTCAGGTAAGTCAGTAGCAACACATATTTGACACTTTGAGCCTGATACTGTGGCTTCAGGTTTGATGAGTGGCCCTCTCCTCACTATTTACTTATCTGATGTTCGCTCTTCTGTGTACCTTTTGAAACAACATGATTGGCAATGTTGCTTCGTCTATGCAGTTCAGTTGCCCTCATGGACTGTGTAGGTGGACCTTAAAGCTTTAGGGGAGCAAAAGTTGACACATTGCTGACCCGGAGACCACAATGTTCTTTCGACCTTGTAATATCTTCCTCCACACATTCCACACCCCTTCGTTTTCTCCTTCTGGGAACAGACTCTCGTAGTGGAAATTGCCTGACCATATCCACCACAAACCTGCCACCCATACGTGTTGATAGAAGTTCAAATGACTCATGCATTACATCAAATAGAAGAAAACACTGACAAATGTATCTTTAAAATCACTGAACATCATTTTACTACAGGAGATGCAAATTTCCCCTTCTGAGGTAGCTAAATAGAAAAGGGGCTGGTTGGGCAGGGTGTTTCATGCTTGCAAGGAAGGGCATGTCCGCCAGGAGTTGCCTTCTTCGTTGCCTGCAGAGCAGGGATGTCTACTTTATTCAGAAAAAACACTTTTGTGACAGTCTGAAGGTGTACAATGACACTGAGGGATGTTACATTGCTGCCAGAAGATCTGTTCAGGGAGCATTGTCGGTAGTGGGATCTGTCTAGCTTCTAATCGGAAACAAATTATTCTTGTTACTGTTCAAGTCCAGTGTCAAAATTACACATTTTACCCTTTATACGACCCAGACATACAAGCTCCTACACGCCAGATAACCTGCAAAGCTTTTATATCTGATGCATTCCTCATTTGGAGGATAATTCACCAAGGTCTCCCACTATTACCCCTTTTGTTATTCCTGACACTTGAACCACTGCTGCTAAGATGTGTCATTCTCTTACTGTAAAAGGCATTAAAGTGCTAGTTATCAAAGTAAAATTCTCTTCTTCTCAGATGACATGCTGCTGACACTTTCTGATCTCACAACATCCATTCCCAGTACCATGTCTTTGACTGGTGAATGCTCATTGCTCTCTGGATACTGAATTAACTGGAGTAAAAGTCAAGAGTAGGCCTGGGCGCTCCACTCACTGTGTCAGTTTTTCCTGCTCCTCTTGGCGTTTGGTGTTCCGAAAAACTCAGCAATGTTAAGTTGGCGAGTTTGAGGGAGGAAAATCTTACTCCAGACCACCTCCCAGGAAGTTTTCTCAATGCAGGCAGTCACGGATAGTCGATACCGTTAGCATTGAGAGACCTTCCATTTTCCTTGAGGAAGATGTAGAACATCTACTCGAGCGGCAGAAAGAGGCAGCACCCTCTTGCGCTACATGTGGTTCCGCTCGCGCTGATTTAGACATCGGGACAAACACCCAGTGCTAAAAATCAGTGCAAACGACATAACATAATGCATTCCGCAGCTTGAGGAACTCCGTGAAGCACTGCAGAGTTTTTGGTCACTTCGCCCAGGCCTAGTCAAGAGCTGCCAATGTCCACAGCCGCATCCCGATCAATCCTGGGTGTCCATCCCTTTCATTGGGAACCATTCAATTTGAAAAACTTGGTTGTCTTTTTCTGTTCAACCATACCCTCAGAAGTTTGGTACAGAACAACATCCAACATTTGTTAATCATAATATTATTGAATTTTTTTACCTTGTCAGATCTAATATGACCTTTTTATAGCATAGTTCAAGCAGTTAAGATTAATGTAGTGCTAAGATGTAACTACGTCTTTGCAGTGATCTCCCTGCACATCCAAAATGCTACCCTCTCAGAAATTGTTTCAGTCATTTTACCATTTGGGTTACTGTAATATTGTACTTGCTACACTGGGTGGTGAATACTCTGTTGGACTTTGCTTTTTTATATTTTGAAAATACTTAATAAATGGTTGTGATGAAAAGAGCAGATTTCAGCTATATTCCACAAATCAGTGATTGGACTGGATAAGTTAATCTATTAAAACGGCAATACAAATCAGCAACAAACCAGAGAAGATAAAACCGGTTATTGAGGAAATCAGTTTAAATAGAGCAATTGAAGACAGCAAACAGCTTCTTGAAAACATCAACAAACATATTTAAGAATGTGCAATTAACACCCAAACATTAAAAATCAAATAACTCCAAAAAGACATTAAGAGTTTTTTTTAGCAGAAAAAGGATACTCCTATCTAGAAAGGTTTTCTTTTGACAAACCAGAAATATTTATGCATTAAGATAATGACAGGAATGGTCCAAAAATTGCCTTAGCAATTTCTCAGAAACTTCGCTGAATGAACAAAGTGAGACAGGTCCCTCCATAAATAATAAATGACTGTGAAATCGCCCAAAAGGCAACCTTTTTTTGAATAACAACTGACCGAGGATGTGGAAAGTGATGCCAAAAAAAATCATATGAACAGGTAAAATACATACAAAAACAAATCTACTACCAGTTGCAGATACTTCAGAACGGATGTATGACGTTACGACGCATACTTTAACAACGCATACCATTACAACGCAATTTTTACAGCGCAGGATCCTTTACAACGAATGCCTTTACAACACATGACATTACATCGCAGATGCTATTACAACGCATGCCATTACAACGTAAGTATAGGTAAGTATATAATTTTTTTAAAAAAATTTAATTAATAAATATGTAATTAATTTTATTTATTAAATTTAATTTTTTTAATGTATTTGTAAATATATATATATTTTAAATAGTGTAGGTGTTTAAAAATAATATTCTAACTCCAGGGGGGAGTAATAGTAGGGTAAGTGCTTGATAATGTAGGGGTAAAAATTACTATTCTAACTCCAGGGGGTGTAATAGTAGGGTAAGTGCTGGATAGTGTAGGGTTAAAAATTACTATTCTAACTCCAAGGGGGTGTAATAGTAGAGTAAGTGCTGGATAGTGTAGGGGTACAAATTACTACTCTAACTCCAGGGGGGTGTAATAGTAGGGTAAGTGCTGGATAGTGTAGGGGTAAAAATTACTATTCTAACTCCAGGGGGTTGTAATAGTAGGGTAAGTGTTGGAATAGTGTAGTTGTAAAAATTATTATTCTAACTCCAGGGGGGTGTAATAGTAGGGTAAGTGCTGGATAGTGTAGGGGTAAAAATTACTTTTATTTATTTTAATTTACTTTTTTATTAAATATTAAAATTACTTAAATCAATTTATTTAATTTATTTAAAGTACTTTTTTTAAATAATTATTTTTATTTTTAATATTTATTAAATGTATTTATTAAATTATTAATTTTAAATTAATTTAATATTTTTTTTTAATTAAATAAATGTTTTAATTAAATGATATACTTACCTATACTTACGTTGTAATGGCATGCGTTGTAATAGCATCTGCGATGTAATGTCATGCGTTGTAAAGGCATTTGTTGTAAAGGATCCTGCGTTGTAGTGGTTGCGTTGTAAAAGTAGTCCGTTGTAATAGTTGCGTTGTAACGGTTGTTTACCCTTCAGAACACAGAGACCTGTATAACTCCTATCTAATGGTCTCTTTTTTGTACCGGGACAAAATGCTGATCCTATTCCTATCAGTCTAAAAGTTGAAGTGTTAAGACTAACAAATGAGTTCAGATGAAAGTGGATTACAAGAAAAGTCTACCCTCAAGCCTCCCAATCATCTGTTACCACTAGTATTCCCTGTATTTCAAAAAGCTGCCTTGTAGGAACTTGACAGATTGGATTACAATAGTTCTCACTCCTGACTAAAGACATTTTTTGTACAACCAGAAGCAATTATTAAATTGAAACTAGCCCAGGGTATTACGATAAACCTGCAGACAAAACCTGAGCCTTAATGGTGTATAATACATTGAATTACAATAATGAAATATGCTGACAAATGATTATTGCATAACACTACAGAGAAATTCTGAATAATCCAACTAAAGACATCCAAGTCTGTATTAGGTGATTGATATACAAGTGCTTAATTGATGGTTGGCGGTGCAGGAAGAGCATAAATACTGGAATGCAAACATCCCAGGATGCCTGTGATATATTGTCTGTCTAAAAATGCAGAAGGACTTAAATAACCCAGACGCTAGACCATATCAGGAAGTGGATCAATATTAAAACCTTTGTGAAAGTACATCAATATATTCATCAAGCTTTTTGAACCCACAGCAACCGCATTTGTGAAAGAAACCATTAACACCATGAAGGTCGTTGCAGAACATACTTTTTTTATTTTATTTCAGTAATTTTTTATTGAAAATAAAGAGCATATTTACAGATAGGAATACACAGATTCTAGCAAACAGTGATATTTTCACACGCACACATTTCCTCAGGATGCATCCCTTGACGTGATGGTAATATATTTAGACGAATGCGTAAAAGCGAAAACAGCTGTCCACCTATTTTCTGCTGAAACTAACTAAAAGTTTCTTCTTGTTTCAAGATAATAAGTATCTTCAAATCAAAGGTGTGGCCATGGGATGCTGCTTTGCGCTGCAATTGCAAAAGTATCCATGGAGTAATTTGAGAAAAGATAGACATACAGTGATCATCCATAGAAGGAGCATATCATTGTCTGAAATCCTGGTCAGAGGTTCCCAGGGCAAATAAAGGACTACTGGGCCTCACTAGTAAAAACAGCAGTATTTCAGAACTGGAGTATAGGGGCCTCCAAGCTGTGGAGCCCCTAGCTGATAACCAAAGATAATGTGTTTACATCTGACGCCCAGGGTAGTGAGGCAGAGCAGTTCAAGGCGCTGTGTGGTAGAGACTTACCTCTCACTACACTAGAAGCACCTCTAACTGGCTGTACTGCAACAAGAATTGAAACATAAAATATACTACTGTACTTACCAAAACAGTGCTGTAAGAATTTTATGAATTCTTTATATTTGGATCCCCTCTCATCTGAAGAAACTGCCCTGTCCATCTATTGAAAACAAAATTTGGAAATGCCAATGGATGTGGTTTATAAATGAAAGTGCCTCTTCAGTCATTATTGGATTTAGGCATCCAGTCATTATACATGCACACTGTCTCTCATCCATGCATTTATGCATCAATTTATCCACCCATATACTCATTCTTGCAATCACCCACTAACATAACTGTAATAGAAAAAACGAAATCAAAATATACTAAACAAATATAACATCAATCAATCAATCATTTCTTAAACGCACTACATACCTGCGAGGGTCTCAAGGCGCTGGGGTAGGGGGGGAGGAGGGGCCGCTACTGATCGAACAGCCGGGTCTTCAGTATCCTCCTGAAGGTCAGCAGGTCTTGGGTCTGTCGTAGGCTCAGTGGGAGGGTGTTCCATGTCTTGGCGGCGAGGTGGGAGAAGGATCTCCCGCCAGTGGTTGTTCTTCAGATGCGCGGGACGGTGGCGAGTGAGAGGTCGGTGGAGCGTAGCTGGTGGTTGGGGGTGTAGAAGGAGAGCCGTCTGTTGAGGTAGGCTGGGCCGTTCTTGTGGAGTGCCTTGTGTGCGTGGATGAGGAGCTTGAAGGATATCCTCTTGTTGACGGGGAGCCAGTGCAGGTTCCTCAGGTGGGTGGTAATGTGGCCGTGCTGTGGTACATCGAGGATCAGTCGTGCCGAGGCGTTTTGGATGCCTTGTAGTCGATTGATGAGCTTGGTCGGGGCTCCCGCGTAGAGAGTGTTTCTGTAGTTGAGTCTGCTGCTGAGGAGGGCTGGGTGACTGTCTTTCTTGTATCTGTCGGGATCCATCTGCAGATCTTGCAGAGCATGCGGAGGGTATTGAAACAGGAGGAGGAGACGGCGTTGACTTGCTTGATCATTGAGAGCGTTGAGTCGAGGATGATTCCCAGGTTGCGTGCATGGTCGGTGGGGGTCGAGGCTGCCCCCAGTGCCGTTGGCCACCAGGAGTCGTCCCAGGCTGACGGGTTGGAGCCGAGGATGAGGACCTCCAGCTTGTCCGAGTTCAGCTTCAGACGGCTGAACTTCATCCAGTCGGCGACGGCCTTCATTCCTTCATGGAGGTTGGCTTTGGCGGTGATGGGGTTCTTGGTGAGGGAGAGGATCAGTTGAGTGTCGTCGACGTAGGAGATTATGTTGAGGTCGTGCTGTCGGGCAACGTGTGCGAGCGGGGCCATGTAAATGTTGAACAGTGTCGGGCTGAGGGAGGATCTCTGGGGTACGCCACAGATGATCTCGGAGGCTTCGGAACGGAACGGGGAAGGCGGACGCTCTGAGATCTGCCGGAGAGGAAGGAGGTGGTCCATTCTGGAGCCTTGTCTCGAATCCCTGTGGCGTGGAGGCGTGCGCATAGTGTGCGGTGGCAGACGGTGTCGAAGGCAGCGGAGAGGTCTAGGAGGATGAGTGCTGCAGTCTCCCTATTGTCTATCAGGGTCCTGATGTCGTCGGTGGCGGCAATGAGGGCGGTCTCGGTGCTGTGGATGCTGCGGAACCCTGACTGGGAAGGGTCCAGAATTCTGTTCTCTTCAAGGTATCGGGTCTGTTGACGATTTTCTCAATAACCTTGGCCGGAAAGGGGAGCAGAGAGATTGGACGGAAGCTCCTTGAGGTCTCTTGGGTCTGCCTTGGGTTTTTTGAGTAGGGCGTTGATCTCTGCGTTTTCCAGCTCTCTGGAAAGGTGGCGGACTCGAGGGAGAGATTGATGACGTTGCGCAGGTGGGGTGCGATGGAGCTGCTTGCCTTGTTGAAGACGTGGTGCTGGAATGGGTCTGACGGAGAGCCGGAGTGGATTGTGCTTATGGTATTGATGGTGTCATCGACCCTCATGCTGGGCCAGTCTAGCAAGGGGACGTGGTCAATGGTGTGCGGAGGGTCTGTTGTGTGGCTTACTGTTGGCGCTGTCTGGGTGTTGAAGCTGTCGTGGATGTCTGCTATCTTGCGGTAGAAGAATGTGATGAAGGAGTCGCACAGGGCTTGCGATGGCCCGGATGTCGTTGGTGTTGGAGCTGGTGTTGTAGAGTTCCTTCACGATGTTGAAGAGCTCCTTGCTGTTGTGTGCGTTGTTGTCGAGGCGGTCTTTGAAGGAGGTCTTCTTGGCAGCCCTCATGAGGTGGTAGTGGTTGCAGACGGCGTCCTTGTGTGCTGCGTGGCTGTTGATTGTGAGATTGTTCACTGTGCCATTTCTTCTCTAGTGTCGGGCAGGCTTGCTTGGAGGCTAGGAGTTCTGGGGTGAACCAGCTGGCCCTCTTGCAGGTGTCTCTGTGGGGGGGTTTCTTCAGCGGGGCGAGGCTGTTGCCACAGTCCTCGATCCAGCATCTGAGGTTGTGGGCAGCGTCGTCGGTGTTGGAGGGTTCGGTGGGTGGGCTAAGAGCGAGGCTTGCATGTAGTAGGGCGACGGTGATTTTGCTCCAGTGGCAGTGGGGGATCTATTGGGTGCGGTGGTGTGTGGTGGGTTTCTGGAAGGTGAAGTGGATGCAGCGGTGGTCGGTCCAGAGGAGTTCGGTGGTGTGCCTGACTGAGACGTGTGGGCTTGAGGAGAAGACGGGGTCGAGCGTGTGGCCGGCGGAGAGGGTGGGCGTTGTGAAGAGTTGTCTTAGTCCGAGGTTGGCGAGGTTATCAATCAGAGTTGTGAAGTTGTTGTCGTTGTTGTTCTCAAGTTGAAAGTTCAGGTCTCCGAGGAGGATGTAGTCGGTGGAGGTCAGGGCGTACATGCTGGTGAAGTCGGCGATCGAGTCGCGGAACTGGGGGCATGGTCCGGGGGGTCGGTAGATGAGGGTGCCTCTGAGGGTGGAGTTGGGGTCTGTGTGGATCTGGAAATGCATGTGTTCACCGGTGCTGAGCGCGTCGTCAGTGCTAGTCAAGACCCTGATGCTGTTCTAGTTGACGATGGTGATTCCTCCTCCAACTCCGTTGGTGCGGTCTCTGCAGATGATCTTGTAGCCGTCTGGGATGGCTATGGCGATGTCAGGTGCGAGAAGTTGTTTCACCAGGTCTCTGTCAGGAAGGTGACATCTGGGGAGGTTGTGTTGAGCAGGTCCCAGAGCTCGACGGCGTGTTTGCTTGCTGAGCTGGTTTTCAGTAGTATGCATCAGAGGTGGTGAGGTCTTCCTTGGCGGGTGGTTCGTCGGCTCTGTGGCTGGTGTAGCTGCAGTTCCGGCAGGTGAAGGGACTGTGTGTGTGTTTCGGGGCGGCCTTGGAGCAGTTGTGGGTCCATTCGGGGTTGAGAGCCTGCAGAGTGCTGGCATCGTAGTGGCGGCGGTTGTCGTGGCAGGTGTGGGGGCCAGGGGGTCTGGTGCTGGGCGTGGTCCAGGTGCATACGGGCGCAGACGGGCTTGCCTTAGGCGCGCCTTTGGTGCGCCAGTGGTGTGCCAGTGCAGAGGCCGGCATATATGGGGAGGTGGGAGGGAGGAGCAGCTGGGAGGCTGGAGGCGGGGGCAGCGAATGGGCGGTCAGGCGGGCGGTGAAGGCCGAAGAAGGAAACAGAAGGCAAAAGGGCACAAGAATTAAGGGGGAAACGAGTGGCACAGAAGGCAAAAGGTCCCAAGAAAGGTCAAAAAAGGTCACAAAAACCAAGGGGAAACGAGTGGCACAGAAGGCAAAAGGTCACAACAAAGGGCAAAAAGGTCACAAAAATCGGGGGGAAACAAGTGGCACAGAAGGCAAAAAGGTCACAGAAATGCAGGGGCAGCTAAGCAACAGAAGGCAAAAACGGGCAGAGAGACACGAGGGCAGCGAGGGGAGCAGAAAGGAAACCAGGCAGAGAGACACAGGGGCAGCGAGGGGAACAGAGGGAGAGAATGGGCACAGACCACATACAGGCAGCGGGGGAGACAGACAACAGCAGTCACAGACATAGCAATGAAAATGCAGGCACTACAACAATAGCAATGAAAAAATACAGGCAGTACAACGAGAGCAATGAAAAATACAGGCAATACAATGGAAGATGAGCAAACCTACGGCCTACCACTGGCCACCAGGGATGAGGTGCAGGTGGTAGCTTGCGGGTAATGGAGGGCCTTGAACTTCCTCAGCAGCCGCAGCTGGGGCAGGAACACATAGGCGGTGCTGTGCGGTGGGGGAACGACCTACCAGGTAGGGTCAAGGGTCGCTCTCCTCACCGCGCAGCGGCCGGCATATACGGGGATGTGGGAGGGAGGAGCAGCTGGGAGGCGGGAGGTGGGGGCAGCGAATGGGCAGTCAGGGGGACGGTGAAGGGCGATGAAGGAAACAGAAGGCAAAAAGGGCACAACAATTGAGGGGGAAACAAGTGGCACAGAAGGCAAAAGGTCACAAGAAAGGGCAAAAAGGTCACAGAAATCAGGGAAAACGAGTAGCACAGAAGGCAAAAGGTCACAGAAATGCAGGGGCAGCTAAGCAACAGAAGGCAAAAATGGGCAGAGGGACACAGGGGCAGCGAGGGGAACAGAGGGAGAGAATGGGCACAGACCACATACAGGCAGCGGGGGAGACAGACAACAGTAGTCACAGACACAGCAATGAAAATGCAGGCACTACAACGAGAGCAATGAAAAAATACAGGCAGTACAACAAGAGCAATAAAAAAATACAGGCAGTACACCGAGAGCAATGAAAAATACAGGCAATACAATGAAAGATGAGCAAACCTACGGTCTACGACTGGCCACCAGGGATGAGGCACAGGAGGAGGGCCTCGAACTTCCTCAGCAGTGGCAGCTAGGACAGGGACACAAAGGCGGTGCTGTGCAGAGGGGGAGCGACCTCCCAGGTAGGGTCGCGGGTCGCTCTTAAGCTGGGCAGGCACTTGCTTACAATAACAAAATTAAACATAACAGTGGGTTGGTACCTTTCAATGTATTGTGCATGGTGTATTGTTGTTTTAAAGTTCCACCATGACATGGGCAATACAGTTCAATCATGGTCACCTGGTTTGAAGGCAATGGACACATAGGAAGCAGGGACTGCAAAAGAAAGGAGCAGCAAGCAGGCAACTTGTTAGCAAGAGCTGAAGGAAAAAATGAAAGGGGATACATTAAAAGAGGAAATGGCATACCAGTACACCAGTCCCGGAATTGAAGTGAACTCATTTTCAGGTGGAAGGGAACATGTGATCAAACAAATGCCATCCCTCAAAGAGCAAGAGAGCCAGTGGCTGAGTTAGGCTGTTCCAATTCCTCATGAAGTATGCTGCCATGGATGGGAGAAGAGTGTAAATTACACTGCTGGGA
Source organism: Lissotriton vulgaris (assembly GCF_964263255.1). Classification (NCBI taxonomy): domain Eukaryota; kingdom Metazoa; phylum Chordata; class Amphibia; order Caudata; family Salamandridae; genus Lissotriton; species Lissotriton vulgaris. The sequence continues at coordinate 1,188,110,000 of NC_141696.1, read as the reverse complement.
GCCACAAAAACTGTGCAAGGAATACATCAAGGAAAAACTTGCTGGAACAGTCCAGCAAAGTAGATACAGATATACTGGCATGCGTTACTGCCTTTGGATCTGTCGCAACTCAAGTAAAAAAAGGAATCAAAAGACATTGTCACTTCCTTAGCACAACATAACTATTATTTCATAAGCCTGGTTTGCTCTAAGGTAATCAAAAGAAATTGGCATTTTCTTAACACAATAGGATCACTACTTCTCAAACGTGGGCTGCTCTAAAGTGAAAGAGAAATTCGAGACGTTCGCTTGTCCATGGATGCACAAATCGAGATCAAGACCAACAAGAAATCTGCAAAATATGGAGACTCCCACCCATAAAAGGCCATTAAATATGTGGCATTTGTTTTGTATGTTCCCAAGCAATCAATGGCCCAACATTTGAGTACTAGGCACTAGGTGATTAGTGGATCAGTTTACCACAAAAAAAACATTCGGAACAGAATATTAAATTCAATGTCTTTTGGCAAATCAATATGACAAGAGAGATAGGGATATTGAGCGCATTGGTAAACAAGAATCACATCAACCCTTATTTTGAACTCACTATCAATCCTGTTCTCATAGAGAATCGAGTGGACCACAACATCTGAAAATCCATTGTTACCTACGTAGTCACATTACAACATCATTGTACCCTGAATGTGTCCTCCCTGCCAGCATACCAGCATTGTGGAAGACGCCAAGGGAGTTATTAGTATAGTGGGCGGATTGCCACCACCTGTATAGAGGTGGCGATCCACCCACTAAAAACCTCCGTCAGCTTAGAATTTCCCCCCACCACATTACCATGGCGGGACTGACCCCGGCGGACGGAAAGACCGTCTGCCGGTTTTCCGCCTGGTCGAAGCTGCTAACATGGTGGTGGTGTCTGGGAGACACCGCCATCCATATTAGCATGTAAGCGGGGACATGCCTTTCCGTGGCGGCAACACCACCACGGAAAGGCAGGTGGTTTTCGCAATTGGAGGCCTGTAGCGGGCCCCCAGGGATTCTGGGGGGTGCACATGGGGAGTACCATAGGTGCATTTCAATGTACAATGTGGCAGGCACCGCGCGGTGCAAGTCAATTTGTGCAATGAAAGGCACAACTTGCCTTTGTGGCATTGCGGCGGTCGGTGCTTTCAACACCGCCCGCCGCAATGTTACAAATGCGGGATGTGCCCGCAGGTGTGGTGGGCGCAACCTAATGGGATGTGTGGGACCGCCGCACCCTCAGCGGGCAGTTCCGTTTCCTGGGGGTATGGCGAGCGGACAAAGTCCGCCCGCAATATTAATGACCCCACAAGTTAGGCTTGGCTCCAGCATGAACAAAACACCACAGGAGAACAAGTCAAGAAGACGTTCTCTCGCAACTGTGCCATATATGTTTGAAGTCACAACTATAAGAGAAATTAACAACATTTTAATATAAGCAGGAGCAGTATAAACAAACTCCCCCCGTCCTTTAACCAATGCATGAATGTGAACACCCATAGTTTTAACTCCAGAGAACAGACATACAATTGCACTACAAACCGTGCAGACCCAAAAGCGACTGTTTGGTATTAAAGCAGCTGCCCAGTTCCCACTAGTTGTCCATTATACGACAAGTGTATACATCTGTCCATGAGCATAGGTCCACCCTCAATAAAACTATTTTTAAGCTTGGAAAGAGAGCCAGAAACAGTTCACATCAGTTCCCACCTGAGGAACACATGACAATTCTGACATACTATCCACATTTTTGTCAATTTGAGCACGAGTACTCCTCTCGCACATGTTTAGCAATTCCTTCAGGTCCAGGAACCATGATCCCAATTAAGACCTCTCATAGTACCAGATAGGGTGAAAATGTAATTTATTGACAAGATGGAGAAGGACTATGTCATTATAAAGGGTGAACAGTCACAATATCGTAAAAAAAATCGAATCGACAGAATATCGAGTTTTTTTTATATAGAATGGACAGAATATCGAAATGCCAAAATATAGTGGTGCAGAGTATCTAAATTCAGGTAAGAAATATTGATTTTCAAAATATCGAAGTTAGTAATATCGACAGTCATAATATAGTTCTTAAAAATATGGAATTTTTATAGTGTTTTAAGTGTTAATATATGTTTTAAAAGTATGTATTATTTTTGTAATATATGTTTGAATTTTCTTAAACTAATGAATTTCATGTTATTTAATTTTTGCGTAATGTAATTCTGTAGCGGGTTGTGGATTTATAGAGGAATAGGGTGGGAAGTAATTTAATTATAGTAAATGAAATATACATTTTTAGGAATTATTAAATATTTTTAATTTAATTTTGCGCTTTAGTTCTGTAGCGGGTTGTAGGTTTATGGGGGAATAGGTTGGGAAGTAATTTAATTGTTATTAAGTCATTCGTTATTTTTATTTATTGGTATTGATAATTAATTTTTTGTTAATTAATTATTCATTGGTAATACATTTTTATTAATTGGTAATTGTTTTTTTAATGTGTTATTAATTTGTTATTAATTGATTAATTGATAAACATATTAATTGTATTAAATAATTATTGGGAGTGGGTTGTGGGTTTATAGGAGAAAACGGTGGGAAGTAATTTAATTGTAATTTATTAATTATTATTGATAATTAATTTACTGTTAATTAATTATTAATTGGTACATTTTGTATTACTTATTACTTTTTGGAATTGAAAAATAATTTGTTGTTAATGAATTATTAATGGGTAATTCATTTTTAATAAATAATATTTTGGGGAGATTTATAATTAATTAATTAATGCATATTTTGTAATTGGTAATTATTTTAATTAATCTTTTATTAGTATTGATAATTACATTATTTTTATTTAAATATTAAATCATTACTTTCCCTACTGTTGCACTCACTGTTGTGGGAATAGTACATTTTACCCCCTGCTATCTAACACTTTCCCTACTGTTGCACTTACTGGAGTGGGAATGGTAATTTTTACCCTCCCGCTATCCAATGCTTTCCCTACTGTTGCACTCACTGGAGTGGAAATAGTAATTTTTACCCTCCAGCTATCCAACGCTTTCCTTACTGTTGCACTCACTGGAGTGGGATAGTAAATTTTACCCTCCCGCTATCCTACGCTAAAATTATTAAATATTTTTTAATATTATTAAGTTAATTTATATATTTCTTTAAAAAAAACAATGCATGTTTATTTACTTTTTTAAATTACATTAAATATTTCTACTTTTTAAGGGTATTTAATTATTTTTAAGTATGTTTTACTTGATTAAATTAATTATTTTATTATTTTACATTACTTTTTTAGACATTTATTTCGATATTTTTACAAAGTATATTATTTACAATGTTCTTTTCGATTCGATATTTTTGTACTTATCTTTTTGCAGATAGGAATTCGATATTCTGGCATTCTATATTTTGTAATCGATTTTTTGCCAGGTCGAAATTATGCTCCTCGATATTCTGTCAGTGATCCTCCACTCCCAGCTCACTTTAAGGTAGCAACGTTGATCATCCCCAATTTAAGAACTTTTTGATTTTGAGGACGATCTGTAGGTCCCTATAAAATGGCAAAGCGATTAATGTAGCACTATTTGAAAAATATTTGTGCAATTTCAACCGTACGATGTTTTATATGTTGTTGCTATTATATGCGTATAAAACGTGGAGAATTGCATTTGCCACAGTGTGCTATTTTGGAGAATAATAATTAATAAAGGTGCAATATTCATACTGCTATAACCACAAATGATATGTGTCTCCAGCGAGATTCAATGATGGTTATATTAATGACACTAGCGGTCATTTTTATATATTTACTCATTCAATTTACAATGTATTTCTTGTCTGGTGTGCCATTTTTTGCCCAATGTGATGAATCGAGCTAAGTAAGTTATGGAAGTGTTACATCATTATTTTGCTACTTTCTTAAAAGCATGGAAACCCTGTTTGAAGTTGGATTTGTTTACATAATCCCAACACAATGCATGATTTCAGCCAAAAGTTGGAAGGCAGCCAAGCATTCATACATTTCTACTGTAGGTATGGCACAACACTGTATGATTTTGTCTTAAATAACATCTGAGAATCAGACTGTAGGTTTAAAAATTACTAGCCGAATTATGACTTTGGTGGTCTTGGAGCTGGACTGCCATGCTGCCACACCACTCCAAGAGTGTCAAAGCCGTACTGGCACTGCACACCAGATTACAACTTCTTTAGTCTCAGGTTGGCGGTACTTTGGCGGTCCCTATGGAAAAAGGCACCGCGATGGGAGCATCAAAGGCAGTTCCTGCATGACATGGACTGGTAGCGTCCATGCCATGCAGGAACTGGGGTGCATGCATGGCACAACATGTGTTCCCCTGCATGCACCACACAGCCCTGAGGCAACAGGGTTCTGAGCCCCCTTTGTTTCCTCTCTGCCACAGTTTTCATGACGGGCCTGCCTTCATGAAAACTACAGCGGAGAGGAAACTTGTAATATGCTTGGTGGTGCCACAGCGGCACCGGCACGCATATTGCTCCCCAAAGACTGCTGCAACACTGCCAGGATCTCTGATCACAGGCGGTTGCAGCGGTGCCATGGCAGTCCAACCACCCCAACTTTTAATTGGGTGGTTTGACCGCTGGTGTGGCGGTGGTCGGACTGCCGGTGTGGTGGTGCCGGCACCACCAACATGGCTATGGTATATTGACTGCCGTATTCATAATTAGGCCCTTAATCTAGTCCTGGAAGATTCCCGCCATCGAGATGTCTATGTTCACCAAACTTCGAACTGCACTTCTTTGCTTGAATCAACTGCCACAACTTTCATTAATAACTACAGACAACCTCCTACTTCCTTACTGGCCAATCTTAAGAAACTCACCTTGAAAACCTGCAGAAACTGTGCAGTATCCCTGATTCACTCTTATGTAGACAAATGGGAATTGGAAAGGGAAACTATGCCTGGTCCTTGTGACTTCCTTCTGACAAAGCTATTCCAGATGTAGCTGAAATTAACATTCAACTCTACCGGCAATCAACCTTCAAACCTATTATCTGTTAAAGTGAGTCTAAACCAGTGTTAACACTCCTCAAACTAGGGTTAGGTCCCAATTATAAGTTATGATGGAGTGGTGTCTTCAGCTAATACAAATGACCCAGTATTCGTACACTAAGATTTTTTGAGTACAGAAACACACGGCGAATTTTATTAGCCAATAAAAATACAGAACAATTGGACTCAGGATACGCTTGCAAATGTATACCCTGCCGACTCGGTTATTCCCAATTCTGTGTGGAACAACTCTGAACAGCCTGATTTTTGGCCATGTGTTATCCATACACCTAAATCTGCTTCAATTTTAATAAGGGCCCTAGACTTGAAAAGGAAGAACGCTACCATCATGACGTGCTGGGAATTCAGACTAATTCATGCGATCTGCTCCACATACTATGATCCTGTACCAAAGTGGATCCGTCCTGGTCAGCTGTTTGGACTGCTATGGACTAGAGTAACAGATGCAAATGACCGCTTTCTTTCAAAGTGACCTGGCTCCACAATACATCTGACATAAAAGGCTCTTTTCCACTTTTGCAGAGGTGAGTGATGACCTCACTGGCAGTAGTAAGGTCTGCCTCATCAAGCACCTGGGGCCTCATTTATGAGGCTGTGAGTCACTTTCACGCCGCCGGTGCGCCACTTTTTGTGACGCACCAGTGGCGTAAAAATTGCGCCTTGTTGCGCCATATTTACAAAGTGACGCATCTAGGTAGATGCGTCATTTTGTAAACCCCTGCGCCACATTATACCTGCGCCAGGAATAATGCATGCAAGGGGGGCGTATTGACGCAAGGAAGGGTCATAGAAGTGACGCAGTGAAATCTATGAGATTTCACTGCGTCACTTTTAGGACGCCGTTGCGTCAAAATCCTGCGCCTGCCTCACAGCAGGCGTAAGACTGACGCAGGCCCTTTCACATGGGGCTTGCCCCATGTGAAAGAAAGCATTGCTGGAGTTGCGTCACTTTTGTGACACACTCCAGCAATGCGTCACTTTTGCGCTTACAGATACGTCAGAAATACTGACGTATCTGTAACTCCTTGCGACATGATGCGTCATACATTAAATATGACGCATCAGGAATGTTGCAAGGAGTGCGCACTGAGAAGTGACGCATCGCTGCTTTCACGCAGTGATGCGTCATTTCTCATAAATGAGGCCCCTGATATTCAGTGCTATCCTCACAATAAGGGGGTGGCTTTCAAAGCTAATGAGATTAGCATCCTATGACTAGTAAATCTCTTAATGGAAAAAACATGGGCAAATTAAGGGAAACCGCTTCCATGGGAGAGAAGACCTAGAAGTATCCAAACAATGGACTTCTTTACAGGACTCTGAAGGGTGCACAGGAAATCAAAAAAATTATCCTGGGTTTAGATAGGCCAGAAGGTGGTACACCGAAGTTCTTCATGTCTGCTCATGAAGATGCCTGTTTGCTAATTTGAACCTGTGTAATTGGCTGGCACCCCTCTGGAAAATTAGGTTATGAGCCTATGATAGCAGCTAGGTGCTTGGACTCGAACTGTTCCTTCCACCCGATGATCACATTCACCTTGACAGTGGTGTAGATAGAGTCAACACATCAACAGTAGGGGCGAACTGAGACACTACTCGTTACTGAATGAGATGTACATGTGACTGTATTCTGATCTAATAGATTCCTTCACGCGAGTTATTATTGGTCCTACTGCCCTTTTCTGCATATCCACTATTATACTTCCCAAATTTCTCCTCACTTTAGAAGTAAGAACATGGGTTGTCTATATGAAATACATTTTATTTGTATGATAAAAACATGTTGCGTGATTACTGTTATTTTCATTTAGTTGCGTTTGGAATCAATTGTAAGTCACCTACAGGACTTTATTTCTGTTTAAATGATGCCACTTTGAGCCACTATTCTTGTGTATAATTAGTGCTCTAGGCTCCTTTTCAGTTCATTGGGGTTCCTGCTGTTGATGTTCATTTGATTGCAAGGAGGCAGTGAAAGGGTAAGGATCACTTATTGTCATCCCATTTTGCCACCAGCTGCGGCCGAGGTTGGCACAGACTTTGGGGTCGATTATAATGGCGGACAGATTGCCTCCGCCGGGCTGGCGGGGGCAATCCATCCGCCATTCACCCTGAAATGACCCCCCGCCACATTAGATGGCTGGGGGGGGTCAGCTGGAAAAGTGCTCACATATGGTGGCGGTGTCTGCGAGACACCGCCAACCATATTAAGATACTGGCGGTCCAATGCATGCCGCCGTGGATAGGCATACGGTCTTAGCTTTGGGGGCCCGTATTGGGCCCCCAGGGTGAAGGTGGTGGGGGGTGCACATGGGGGGTACCTATGGTATCCCCCTGCATTTGCATGCACAATGCGGTAGGCATTGTGCGGTGCCTGCCGCTTTGTGCATGCAAATGCACAGCATGCATTTTTAACTTTGCGGCGGGTGCTGCTTAAAGCAGCAACCGCCGCAATGTTAAATATACGGGATGTGACTGCCAAGGTGGCGGTCACATCCTAATTCCAACAGAGGGAACTCCGCTGCGGACGGTCCCTCCACCTCGGGGTGGCGGACGGACGCAGGTCCGTCCGCCATCATAATCAACCCCTAAATTAGGCCTTGTCTACACTCTAGTAAGGTCACTGATTTACAACACTTACACAGAACAAGTCTGGGATCCTTTTCAGATGCCTGAAAACTGTATTTTTCCTCTCCTGGGTAGATTTTTTTTCCAGTACCCTGACAAGGCGATGGCTCTTTCTTGTCATCCATCGACTCATGCAATATAGGCACAAAGGTTGTAGAATGGACATTAAACAGGAATTCTCTATCAGACAGTACAATGCATCACTGTAGACGATGGGGCACATGTTTATGCTAGCGCGCACTCATTCAAATGTATATTATTTTTAGATCCGACCCACACCCATCCACACTGTTTACATTTGGTACATTTATAGGGAACACAGGGCCTGAGTCACAAGGGTAATCTTACTCTTTTGTGTAAGTTTGCTACTTTTCAGTATTCACAAATGTAAACTTAGACCAAAGTTTATTACCTTTACCACTTTACTACTAACGTTACAACTTTTTGGTATTCACAAAGGCAAGCTATTACTAGTAAAGTTAGACTTTTGTTCTAAGTTTACCTTTGTGAATACCGAAAAGTAGTACAGCTAGGCTTTAGGTCCAAGTTTACATTTGGGAATCCCGAAAAGTAGTAAAGTTAGACTTTTGTTCTAAGTTTACCTATGTGAATACCAAAAAGTAGTAAAATTACATAAAAAGTTTAAGTTTACCTTTGTGAATCGGGCCCATAGTGTGCAATTGTAAGCAATGGTCCCTAAATGTTTGTGTACTCATGGAAAGATGATGATTGATATGGGGTACTGTTTTTATCAAGAGAAGTGTAGAAATTCAGGATGACAAAGATTTTACCTTTGGGTTTATGTTCCTCAGTTTTCTGTCACATAAATGTGTGGAAATTAAATTTTTTCTCCAATGCTTTGACATTTTCAAGGCAATCTGGGTATGAAAATGTGCAGGGATTTATAAAGCCATACCACACTAGCGTCTCCCGCTTTTTAGGTCTCGCCTGTCGATGTGCATGCGCATCGAGCTTGCGAGACTATGGGGGCTTAACCACTCTTTAACTGACTTGCAAGGAATCGTGGCGATTCCTTGCAGTGCCCGTGACTTTTAAGCTCAATGCGCATGCGCATTGAGCTTAAAAGTGCGTGCACATCAGTTCCCTCAGCCGCACTCCAGGCCCCCGCTCCGCCCCCTCCCCGCCGTGTCGCATTTCTCCTCCCCCCTCCCCTTATCTGCCTTCCCTCCGTCTGTTCCCTCTCCCCGCTCCGCCCCCTCCCCTGCCCGCCGTGTCGTGCTTTACATTTCGCACATTCTCTCTGCCCGCAGTTTGCAGACATTGCCTCAAACCCCCTGGAACCGGTTATAATTACTGGGGAGGCGGGCCACTTTCCTACCAAGCCCTTGTGATCTGCAGTTTCCTTCAGAGAAGCCCTCAGAGACGGCGCACATTGGCGCGGCTGTTTCCCAAACATGTATAATGAAAGTGAAACACAAAACCTCTCATGTCTTTTTCCGTAGCTGCAGGAACCAGTTCCAACTTGTGGGTGAGACTTTTCTGCCGCCCATTTCCGTGTCCCGCTTGCACATCCGTGCCTCTCCCCCCTCAGCACACCGAGGGGGCGGGGTCTCCCGCTGGCACGGGCGGGCGGGCTTCCCTTCATGCCGCACCCTCGGTGTGCTCCCCACCTTCCGCCGGTGGAGGGCAGGGGCGTCCCACTCACGCCTCCCCAGGCAGAGCCGCCTCTGCAGGAGAGAGAGAGGTAAACACACCTCCTCCATCAATGGCCCGCCTTTCAAAGCAGGAACTACACGGGCTGAGTAAATAAACACACCACCGGCGGAACAGACCTCGCATTTACCAGGGGCGGAGAAGGCCGCACAATAGAGGCATTGTGCGGAGAATGCAAACACACAAACAGCTGGCGCCCGGGCACCCACTACAGCCATGCACGCCGGCCGACACGCCCACACTGTTCCCACCAAGCATGGAACATATCTAGACAAGACCACCCCGCACATCTCCTGCTTAAACGCAGCCCCACGTTCCCCACAGCACGTTTGGAGAGCCCCCCTTAAACCACACACCAATCCTTTCAAGATGCACCGCTGTAAAAACCTCAAGAGTCTGGCAACCTCCCAGAGCAAAACAACTCGCCTCTTATTTGTCCGCCCTTAAGGGCCTTTTCAGGGGAATGAGATGCTATTAAAATACAATAAAAGCCCACTCTTGGGTCAAGCATACGAGGCCTGCCACGAGAAGCGTTCACTCCTATACTCAGCCAATGAAGGGCTGATGAAAGAGTGAAGCCAAAGCGGCAGGACATCATGTCCAAGAGTAGGAATAGTGTGACCTCCTCCCTCCAGGTCGTTACAAACATCGTTCCCGGGGGTGGACTTGTGTGAGAGTATACTGCATTCTGGGTGTTGTAGTCTTGTTTTACCTCTATTGAACTAATTAGACCAGCACAGCTGAAATCAATGATTGGCATGCGAAACGTTAACGAACGAAGACAATGTCCATAATGACTGAGTGTGGAGGTCACCTCAATAATGAAAGAGCAAGCAACACAAGCGGTCGTTCCAGGTAAACACAGTCTAGAGCACTAACAACAATAAAAACAATCTAGAAGTTGCTTTGGGCCACAAGGAAGCAGTCTGCGTTTAGGGCAGGACGACTGTTGTCAAAACTTTCAAGGGAGTATGTGCATCAATGGACAGACCCAACATGTAAACAATGTAGATGCTGGCATGGGTATCCCCATCAAAATATTGCCAATGTGCAAGCCATACAATCCGCGCCCAGTGATACCAGCATTATTTACAAAATTAAAAGCCATTGTTATTTGCAATATCAATACATCTAAGTCACGTAAAGACAACACACATTGCATTACAAATGCTATAGGTGTCACATTTGCGAAAGTTAAAACTATTGACATTGTAACTGACAAAGCTATTACTTTTGCTAGTTACAAAACCAACACATAAATAAAAAAAGTGTCATTTACAATACCAGTTGCTCAAACTTTCCTAATGCGAGAACTATTGCATTTCCAATGCTTGTTAGTTTTCAGGAATTCCCTGGGTTGATAGGATTCCTTAAGTGCAGACTGACCCTGGACCAGTGGATGAAGTGGGGGGATCTGAGGCACACGACATGCCCATACTTTTTTTGATCTTAGAAAAACAGTTCCCCTACTTCCCCAACAAAAAGACAACCGTCCTGGGTAAATGCGCTCAACTGGTCAATCTGCAAATGGAAAAAGTGCTTTTAAGTCGTTATTGCCTTTAATTGATGGAATCACTTGAAGCTTCCTGATAGCACACATTTATTCTTTCTGAGAGGTATTGTAAGGGAGCTACCAGCTAAGATGTGAAGTGTGTGCTTTGAGACATTTATAAAAATGTGCACTTGTACAGTCTTGGTATTTCTAAAACCTATGTTTTGAGATCACTTTTTATCTTAACCCCTTCTATGCTCATGATGAGCTCAGCTCATCATGAGTTACGCCTCTCGTACACCCATGACGAGCTGAGCTCGTCATGTAACGCAGGTTTTTCAAAAACCCAGCGCACATCGGGAAAACCGCTAGCGCGCAAGGTGTTAAAGCTTTTTGCACATAACGGGCCAGATGTACGGCCCTTTCTTTTAGCGCCTCGCAATTCACTACACATCACAATTCGCAAATTGCGAGGCACTAAATGAAATGTGCAACAGTGCGTTTACACTGTTTTGCGATTCCCAATGGGGTCACAAATTGCGAGGCTCATTAATATTAATGAGCCTCTCACATTTGCGAGCCCATTGTGAATGCCAACCCTCCCAGGGATGGTGGCCTGCTGGGCTCAGCAGACCACCGTGTCTGGGACTGCTTTTTAATAAAGCAGCTTTTTTTTAATATAAAGCCCGTTTTCCTTAAAGGAAAACAGGATGCATTAAAAAAAAAAAAGAAATGTTTTCGTTTCATTTTTTAAGGGCAGGCAGTGGTCCCTGGGACCACTGCCTGCCCTTAAAAAATATTTTACATGCATTTGCAAAGGGGAAGGGGTCCCATGGGGACCCCTTCCTATTTGCAAATGCATTACCACCTACTTCAAGTATGTGGGAATTGCAAGTGTTTTACGACCGCCATTGCGGTCCAAAATATTAGTACATTGTTTTGAGACTCGGTATTTGAAAGGGAACGCCCCTTCCAAATAGCGAGTCGTAGCACCTATTTAGCGAGTCGCAACACCTATTTAGCGAGTCGCAAGAAATTTGCGACTGACTTAATAGTCTATGTACATGGCCTAATATGTTTTTGCATGAGCAAACGGGTACGCAAACCCATTTGCGCATGCAAAAACGGGTCATACGTCTGGCCCTTTGTAGCTTATACTGTGTGTAATGCAAGTATGAAATATTGACTTAGACTCTCACTGAGTTTTCTGTCACAGCACTAAACATACACAAGTCACTATTCTCCCCTGCATCAATCAGGAATCAATTATGTGGCTCTCTGGTGCAGTGCATTAACTAATAGAGGTATCATAATGTACAATAGTGTATTTTGTTCTGGTTAACATAGCTTGCATTTAAGCTGTGCACTGTTTTATATGTAGTTACCTGAAGGTGAAAGACCGAATAAAGTTGCAGAATATTTAGTTTTTTTTAACCACGTCCCCATGCTCTCTCATCCCGCCCTCATTGTGCACAGCATCACAGTTCTAATACTTTTTAAATTTACATCGACCACTGCCCTGGAACCAATTATTGTTGCCAACCCCGATGGATATGAGAGGAAATTGCATTTTTAGACATGGTTTCAAGGATTGTTGGGCACTCTGGGTAAGAAAATTTGCTGAAATCCACACAAGAAAAATCACTCATGATTCCACTAGGCCTCTAGTTTTGGTAGGATTATTGGGATACCAGCCGACAAGAGCACAAATACTGCAGCAATACTGAATGGATATAAATACAGCAGCCACAGTCTACATAACATCAACATTAACTATCAAATACAACAAATGACTGGGGGCTCTACAATACTTTACCCAAAAACACCATGGTACCAAAATCCATGTGTTCTATCCTTTCTCTGAGATTCACAGTTGACTATATTACCTACGGTTTTTTGTACTAAAAGGGGCTGTATCCCTCATTCACACTTGATGAAATGCTTCATCACATGGCCAGCTTGAACATCACCCTATTAGTGCAAGATAGACTCATCCTGAACTCTTTCTTTTTGTCAGAAAGATTAAGCTGCTACAATTGTATAGGGCCAAAAGGTTACACTTGATTTTATTGAAAGTTCGCCGTCCCAAGAGCAAAATTGATTAAACATGGGTGTAGTTTCAGGCCATTCCTCTCAAAAGTGCAAACATCACACTGTCAGAAATGTTATATTAATTTGAGAAGGGTGAACCATTACCAACCTAAAAGAAACACCATGGTTAGGTCTCTACAGAACTCTCCTTGAATCTCTGCTGATCCTATGATAGCTATGGCCCAAGAAGCAGGCAATTACCCAGAGAAATACTTGTTTATTACAGGCAGTAGCAATCTAGTAAACAACACAATACAATTCTGAAAACAATTAAGAACCATAGAGAAACATGTACAAACACCAGCATGATCAAAATTACATTAGGGGATCCAGAAATATGATTCTTTTTTTATTTAAAGGTGAAAATCTCTAACTAAAATTAAATTAAAGAGCCATTGAAAATTATCACTTTGTTATTGAGCAAGAACAAGTCGTGATTTCAGGCTGACCATGATGCAACAGAGGTCAGATACATCAAACTGGTCATCCAATCTAATCTTGTACCTTCTGACATGTTTACCGTTCGAAAGTCACATTCTGAGGCAAGGTCAAAGGCTGAAACCAACGAGAGTCCCTAAAGTCAGATGGTTCATTAGTAGCACCCGCTGAAGCTGTTGATTTTGGTGCAAAAACTCCAAGGTGGGCAAAGCTGGATTTTGTGGTTGCCAAGGTCACTTGGCTACTTGGTTAGATTTTCCACTGTGCACTAGTCCATGGTTTTACCTTCAGATCCAATCACTTTTTTGGTTCTCAAAATTGCCCAGCCGGACAAGGTGGGAAGTTCCATGATGCGGAATACCTTTACTAAGATATTCAAATGACCCTTTATTTAATGCGGCAAAAAGCTCCAAGTGGGGCAAATCTAATTTGCTATGGAAGGTACTGTACCAAAATGGGGTTTCCTCAGCCCTGCAAGACTTTCTAATCCGACTACATCAAGAACATTATGCACAAATACACTGGGGGCAGCAGAGTGAGTTAACTGACTGTCGCAGGGTTCCTAAAGGGGAAAGGCACGGCTTGCCCTTACCTTCTTATCTCTTTACCTAAACAATGTGGTTGCTCATTTAGAGGACTGTAAAAATGACACTGCAAAGATCGCTGGCCAAAAGACTCCTTTACTCCTGTTTGTGGATGACTCCTTGTTGGTGTCTAAAACACCGGTCGGCATCCAGACATTTGTGGATGGTTTTGCAGTTTTTTTCACAGAATGGTGTTTGGAGATCAATCAAGCCAAAACTAAATTTATGCCCGTTAACCTCCACAAACCATTCATGTAGCTGTGTGGCAAGGGTAGGCACTGACTGACCGGAGCCTAGGTTGCTGCAGGGTCACCCCCAGGCCCAATTTCACTGCCTGGCAGGCCGGGAGTCGAACACAATCTACTGCTCCTGGCATGCGGCCAAGTGGTGGTGGTGGTAGTGTCAAGCCCTCCCTCTTCCAACTGTGTGCGGCCACCCACGCTGCACTGATCCAGGGCAAATGTACTGAGGAGTGCCACTGCAGAGGTGGGTGATAGGCCACGGCACCCCCATTTCTGGTGACGAGGGCAGTGGGCATGTTGGCATTCTCCGCCATGCGTGCCGGGCTGTTGCCTGCCTGGAGCGCGGCAATTGTGATCAGATTGCTGCATACTGTGGGCCATCTTCTGCAGGCCAGCGTGAATCCTGTGGGCAATTTAGGATTTTCATAGCATGGTAGCACTCAACTCTAGCCATTTCAGCTCATCCTGGCACCAGGCGGTGTGGCGGTCCGATACGGAGCTCGTCTAAGTACGTTGGGGCCCACCTTCTGTGCAGGGGGTTGACTGTATCTGCGGCATAGGCCTACCAACAACCTGTGAACCACATGGGGTTATGTGGTGTGACCTGAGGTGAGCCACGATCAAATTTGTCCTTGTTTCTGTCCTGCAGATCGGTTTGCATTGTGACTCCTGGATTGAGGACCTGTGGGATGGGGAACGGAGGCCTGGACACCCCCCATGGACTGAGCCTGAGGTGACTGGTCCCCCAGGACAGAAGCACCGGGCTCTAGTGTGAGATCACCATTGTTGGGAATGGCGGCCCTCTTTCCGGCGTCATGCCTCTCCTGCCTGGTTATTCTTCCTTCTAGCTGTGATACACCCTTGCGGTTCTGAGGGGGGCATCTATATCCAACTTCCTGAGGTGGGGGAGTTACCTAATCACATACCGGCGTGCCGGACCACTAGCGTCCCCATCACGAGAAAGCCATACTGTCACGCCGTGAACTCTCACACAACACGCAGGAGACGGTAGGGTTCCGGCAGGCAATTCCTTTATTGCAATTATAGTATTACAGTACAGCATGCTCTGTGCCCTGACCTCTTGCCTCGAGGTCCTGATCCCAACTGACCCCTGATCCACTCCCCTGACCGGATGTGGTGTCCGGTGTCCCTGTCCCCAAGCCCTGAGTCCCCAGGGTCCTAGTGCCATCGTGTGGGCACGACATCTCCCCCTTTGTTGCGAACAAAAGTTGCTTGCCAATTGTCTCATGGCTCACGGCAGTGATAGAAAAACGTAGAAAGAAAGAGAGAGAGAAAGAGAGAGAGAGAGAGAGAGAGAGAGAGAGAGAGAGGTATCTCGTAAAGTGCGGAGAGATGTGTTGAATGAAGTTCCTTCACATCTCTTCGATCAGTCTCTTGGTCTTTTTGCATTCTCTCCTTGGTCGTTGTTCTCCGACATCTCGTGTTGGGTCTTCCTGCGATGTATCTCTGGTCTGTTCTTGCTTAAACGTTTCTGTTTCTTCTTCGGTTTTCACCTCCTTAAAGTGGGAACTGTTTCTAGTGATCTGACGTTGGCCGGCTGCAGCTGTGATCATGGGCCCATTCACTTTCACCACTTTTAGTGGATCTCTTGCGAACGCGCTGTCTGACTTTCTCACCTGCCGCTGTTTCACGAACACCATGTCCCCTTCCTCAATCTTGTGGTTTGTTGCATGTCTTCTTTGATCCGCATGTTCTTTCATCTTTGCTTTCTGCCCCTTGTCTTTGATGGCGATGTCTTCCTGGTCCACTTTTTTTTCTTCCTTTATCTGCGGCAGTCGTGTTCTGCTTACTCGCCCTAGTACCAATTCAGCGGGACATTTTCCCGTGGAACTGTGGGGTGTGTTCCGATAGTCCCTGAGTACCTGGCATAAGGCTGGTCCGATTGATATTTCTGTTATCTTTGCTCCGCCTTTTTGATGGTCCCCTTGAACCTCTCCACCATCCCGTTTGCTTGCGGCCATAGGGGGGTTATGCGTCTGTGATGTATGCCTAGGTATGCCGTGAATCTCTTGAATTCTTCGCCTGAGAAAGGTGGGCCATTGTCTGTTTTTAATGTCTGCGGCGAGCCCCATGCCGCAAAAATGTCATCCAACACTGGCAGTGTTGCGTTCGCAGACGTCGATGACACTGGCCTTACTATGGAAGCCTTGAGTATTCATCGATCACTACTAGGAAGTAGTTTCCTGTTTCTAGAGGCACATAGAAGTCTGCGGCCAGCTCCGTCCACACCGCTTTTGGTAGCGGAGACATTTTCAGTGGTTCCGGTCTTGAGGGTGGCCCTATTATTTGACATACATGGCATTTTGTCACCATTTCCTCCACCACGTCGTTAAGTCCCGGGAACCACACCTTTTTCCACAGCATCTTTTTGGTGGCCACCATGCCCCGGTGTGACTCGTGCGCCAATTCCACTGTCCTTATTCTCAGCGTTTGGGGCATCACTATTCTAGTGCCTCTCATTATTGTTCCGTTTTCACATTCTGACAGTTCCTCGTTTATTCTTTTGAATGCCAGCAGTTCTTCTTTGTCTACTCCTTTGCCTACGCACATGTTACTATTCACGTGTCTCCATCGTTGAGCCTTGTTGATCCTCATTGCCTCTTGCATGGTGTCATCCTGTCTCGTTGGTTGTTCCAGTTCACTCACTGTTATTGTCGCAGGTGTACTGAGTTTCAGCGCAAAATTTAAGTATTCTCCTGCCATTGTGGTCACTTGGGAGTTTCCTGGTAGGGGGTGTCTTGACACGTAGTCTGCTGGATTTTGTTCTTTGCCTGGCTTGTGGATTATTTTAAAGTTATAGTCCATCAGCCTGTTTTCCCATCTTTCTATTCTTGGCGGTATCTTTGCATTCGGGTTGCCATATATTGTGATCAAGGCCTGATGATCCGTTACAATCGTGAACAGCTTCCCGTACACGAACATGTGGTAGTGTTCGCAGGCCCACACTACCGCCAGACTCTCTTTTTCAGGTTGTGAGTATCCTTTTTCAACCTCTGTCAGACTCTTGCTCCCATACGCGATGATGTGTCTTGGGGAATCTCTCCCAGGTTGATGTTGTGCTAGAATTTCTCCCAAGCCCACGGGGCTTGCATCCACTGTCAGCTCTGTGTATAGTTTCGGGTCGAAGTAGGCCAGATGATCCGCTGCTGTCACTGCCTTTCTTATCTCCTCGAACCCTTTGTCGCACTCGCTGGCCCATCGAAAAGTTTGTCCCTGTTTTGTCAGCTCTCTCAGAGGTGCGCTGACGGTGACAAAGTCCTTGATGTAGCGCGCGCAGTACCTCGCTAGCCCCAGAAATGATCTCACTTCTGCCGCGTCTGTGGGCTTCTTTGCCTTTTCCAAAGTTTCCACCTTGCTGTGGTCTGGCCGCATTCCATTTTTTGAAAAAATGTGACCGAAGAACACCAGCTCATTTCGCCCAGTTCACACTTTTCTTCATTCAGCGTTAAGCCTGCTTCTTCTAGGTGTGATCACACCTCTCTTAGGGCAGTGTCGTGTTCTTCATCTGATTTGCCGAACACCAGGATATCATCCCTGTAGTTCAGGCTGTTCTTGACCGGCCTGATCACTTTACGAATTGTCTCTTGAAAGATTTCCGCAGCTGATGAGATCTCGAAGTTCAGGCGCTTGTATCTAAATAGCCCCAAGTGGGTGGAGAATGTCGTAATATACCGCGACTGAGGGTCGAGTTCCAGTTGGTGGTATCCCTTGCATAGATCCAATTTTGGGAACCTCCTTGTACCCGTGAGACAGCTAATCATATCGTCTAGGTGTGGGCCTGGGTGTCGCTCACGTTCAATTGCTTTGTTCGGAATCCTCATGTCCACGCTTATTCTTATTGTCGATTTGTCCTTCTTTGGGACGGCCACGATGGGTGACACCCACGGTGTTGGTCCATCTGCTGGTTCTATGATGTCCTGTTTTAGGAGGGCTTCCAGCTCTTCTTCCACTTGTGGTTGTAGATGTATGGGCATCCTTCTATGGTGTTGTGCAACTGGTCTTACCGTTTCATCAATGTGTAGCGTTATCTGTCGACCTTTCAGTTTTCCTAACCCTTCTATCAGCTTTGGATATTCTTTTAGAATGTTTTTTTTTCTGACATGTGATACGTCATTTCCATCAGTCCCATCACTTGTGCTGTGACGTTGCTCAACAAACATGGCACGGGGATGTCTCCTTTGAGCACATGTATCTGTTCCATTATCCTTTGGTCCTTGTATCTTAATTCTTCCTTGAATTTCCCCAGGTTGATCACTGGTCGCTTTGCCCCCCATGTGAAGACTTTCACTCGTGACGGCTGCAAAATCGGCTTTATTTTCATTTTCTCATACTCAGAAACGCACATAATATTGCATGTTGCCCCACTGTCCAGAACAAAAGTGGCATCATGTGGCCCCACTTTTATTGTTACCGACTCCGTTTTCCCTATCTTCTTCTTGTCCACCAGGCATATTGTTTCATTGCACTCTTCCTCATTGTCCTCTGAGTCTGTGTTAACCTCTGTCATGAGGTACAGTCGCATTGTTTTCTCTTCTTCGTAGTCTTCCCCTGACTCTGCGGATGAATTTCTCACTCCAGTCTCGACATGCCTAATGTATCTCCGGGTCGACGTTCTTCCTCTGCTCGTTCTTCCCCGGTCATTCCTGAACTGTGCTCCCCGACACACGCTTGCGTAATGGTCTCTTCCATTGCATTTTCTGCACGTCTAGCCAAATGCTGGACATTGTCCTCGGTGTGGGAACTCTAGTCCGCATCTGTAACACGTTCCTTCTTGCGGCTTTCTCGCTGCCTGATCACCTCTGTCTTGTCTCCAGTTTCCTGTCTTGCTGTTGCTCACCATCCAATGAATTTGTTCTCCCCCTCTTCCTTTGCCACGTTCCATTACTTGTGTGTGTGTTGTTGCTCGCGCCTCTGCCCTCCCTAGTGCAAGGATGTTCTCTAGAGCTATCGGTTCTTTTAGTATTCTTGTTCCGAATTCTATGTCCCGACAGCCTGTGATGATTAGTAGTCGTATGGCCTGCTCGTTGTCGAATTTATCAAATTCACAGTCGGTCACTAGTTTCCTCAATCTCGTTGCGAAGTCGTCTAATGATTCCTCAGCTTGTTGGAAGGCAATCGTGAAGCTGTATCTCTCAAAATCCACATTTCTTTGCCGGTCAAACTTTTCCGTTAGACATTTTATTAGTTTGTCATAGGTGTCGATGTCTTTGGTTGGCAGTGTCACCATCAGGTCCTCGACTTCATCATCCACTAAATTTACAAACAGTCCTCTTTTTTTTGCTATTGTAACATCTGTTGCCTCTGCATAGTTTTCAAAACGCCTGAGCCATTTCTCCCATCTTATCCCTGTTTGCGGTTCAGACAGGCTAAATGGCAGTGGTCTTCTATATTGTGCGCTTTGCTTTGGGTCTGCCATTTCTTGTCTCTGCTTCTTTTTCTTTTTCTCTTATGTGTCTTTCCTTGGTATCTTTGGCCCCTTTTTTCTTTATTTACTTTCTGTGTGCTTGGTGCACTTTTTTTTTTTGTTACTTTTGCTTTTCTTTTTCTTTTTGTTGCCCCTTATTGCCTTTGTTAACTGTGTCCTCCTTTGTTTGTCTTCTATTGTGCTTATTTTGAGTGTTTTCTGAGAACACCGGCACTTTCCTTTGAAAATCGATCTCTTCCTGACCTTAAGATGGCCGCCGAGCCTTTCTGGCTTCCTATTGGTCTATTTGCCTGTTTCCAAAATGGCCGCCGCTAGTCTGGCGGGACTTCGCGTCCAATCACAACGCTGCCTGACTTCAAAATGGCCGACGCGTTCGTTTTCAATTCCTATTGGCTCTCGCGCCCGGCCCCAAAATGGCCGCGGAGACTCTCGCGAGAGCTCGCGCTGCTTTCTCCACTTCTCTGTTTAACTTTCGCGCTCTTTGCTATGCGCTTACCGGAGGGATCGCTTCTCTTTCCTCTTCCTCTTGCTGCGATCGGGGTGGGCTCCCGTGTCGCTGCTGCTTCGTCGATGTCGCTGCACTCCTTCTTCTGGTCACGGCGCGATCCAGGGTGGGCTCCTGGTTAAAATCGCGATTTCTCCGCATCGGACGATTCCGATCCCACCTTCGTCGCCAGTTGGCACGTCGTGGACTCTCACACAACACGCAGGAGACGGTAGGGTTCCGGCAGGCAATTCCTTTATTGCAATTATAGTATTACAGTACAGCATGCTCTGTGCCCTGACCTCTTGCCTCGAGGTCCTGATCCCAACTGACCCCTGATCCCCTCCCCTGACCGGATGTGGTGTCCGGTGTCCCTGTCCCCAAGCCCTGAGTCCCCAGGGTCCTAGTGCCATCGTGTGGGCACGACACATACCACACCAGACTCACCTCCTGACATGGCACACCACTAAAGGGACATAGAAGGACCATGTGGTGCAGAGCCTCAAAATCGCACCCCTGGGAGACACAGCCCTGGCGGCGACGCTCGAGGTGCAGTAGAGCCTTGTCTCTTTCAATGGTAAATAGACACTTTTGAATGTTCACATGGATCATATCTCAGTGAAGCTCGACAAACACACAACAGCATGCATGACGGCAGTAGAGGAGTGCATCTCCGGCACAGAAGATATCTTGGTATTATTAAGGTAGAGCAGAGGACATGTTATACATTTTGGCCTTGCCGAACAAGTTAAGTCAGTGAAGTAAATACTGTTTTGCTGTTCCAAACCTGTTTTGAATAGCTACTCCTGTTTAAACTCAAACGGAGATTATGATTTATGATCAGTTTTTGAATGACACAGGGGCCTGCAGCCATGATTTGTATCAACAAAAAAACATGAAGCAAATTACGAGAGAAAACGCACAAAATGGGACATTGCCCATTCAGTAATGGGTAGCATTATTCACAAATTTCCCATGATTACCCATACCTGGATATGAAAGTTCTAATTAACACCAACCACTAACATCCTGCACATTTGCTAATTTGTAGGCGTGCAATTGGCACACGATTTTTACAGCATACCAACAATCAGATCTTAAATGTGTTAGGCTTTTTTTTATTTGTCTTTATTCGTTTTATTAGGTAGATTATGTAATTGTCTTATCAGCAGTATAATGACAATAACAATCAATACAGACTGCAAATACTGTAACATTCAGCAATGCAGTCAAGGCAGTTAACAACAGAAACAACAACTCCATACTAACTGGTAGGCAAACCCTGCACCCCGACACACTATTCACCATGCCCTATCTCAGCAGCAAAAGACCAGAGTGCTGCTGGCAGACCCTCCAGTCCACCCTAAATAAGTTGAATCTGAATACTGCTTACACATTCAACATCCCCACCAGGACCAGATTTGAATGCCTCATCCATCTGTGGGTTGCATTTTTTTTAAGGGCAGATGCAGCTTCGGGGACACCCAGCGGGGTCACTTCCATTGTAAAATCAGCATGGCACAGACAACAGGTTATCTCAGACATCTTGACCTGTGGTGATTCCCATTGATGCCATAATTCTGCAAACACTCACAAACACTCACATTGATTTAGTGTGCGGTGGTTTAGTGAGAGATTTAATTATCGTTACCCATTCCATCAAGTCTTCGGCTGGTTCATTGTTCTTTCTCACTCTTTTTATTTGTGTGGCCATCGCCGTGGTCCATTTCATCATGTCCTTAATCCAGCTGTAGGGTGGCTTTGGTCTGGAGCTGAGCCAGTGAATAGATATTCGCCTATTGTACAGCACATACATTTTCTTCAGAGGCGTCCTTTTTTATTTGTCAGAATTAACCAACATAGGCATTGTTTCAATCAATCAATCAATCAATCAATCAGGAGTTTGTTAAGCGTGACTACTCACCCGTACAGGTTTCAAGGCACTGGGGGATGGGGAGGTCACAGGTTCCAGTCCATCAAGGAGGGGGTTTGTCGAAGAGCCAGGTTTTTAGGTTTTTTGCGAAGATGGGGAGTGATGTTGTCTGCCTGAGGTGGAGCGGAAGGTCGTTCCAGGCACTAGCCGCACGGAAGGAGAAGGAGCGGCCTCCCGATTTGGTCTTTCTGGTGTGGGAGACCACGGCGTAGCAGAGCTGGACAGATCGCAGGGACTTTTGGGGTGCGTGGAATTTGAGTTGTCTGTTCAGGTATGCTGGTCCAGTGTCGTGGAGGGCCTTGTGAGAGTGGGTTAGCATCTTGAAGGTGACTCTAGCTTCGATGGGGAGCCAGTGGAGTGTGCGCAGGTGCAGGGAGATGTGGCAGTGTCTTGGCAGGTTGAGGACCAGTGTTGCGGCTGTGTTTTGGATGTTCTGTTGCTTGCAGGTGAGATTTTTGTTTATTCCTGCATAGAGTGCGTTGCCGTAGTCGAGCCTGCTGGTGACCAGGACCTGAGTAACGGTCTTTCTGTGTTCAAGGGGTATCCATTTGAAGGTCTTACGTAGGAGGCAGAGGGTGTGGAAGCAGGAGGATGAGACGGAGTTGATCTGGCGGTCCATGTTGAGCTCTGAGCCCAGGATGATTCCCAGGTTGCATGCGTGGTCCATGGGGGTGGGCGGGCTTCCGAGGGCGGGGGGCCACCAGCTGTCGTTCCAGGATTCGAGGTTTGAGCCCATGATGAGTACTTCTGTTTTGTTGGTGTTTAGTTGTAGGCAGCTGTTTTTCATCCATTTGGCAACGGCTTCCATGCCTTCTCGAAAGTTGTGTCTGGTGGTGTTGGGTTTGTTGGATAGGAAGAGGATGAGTTGGGTGTCATCTGTGTATGACACAATGTTGAGTCCGTAGTTTCTGATTATGTGGGCGAGTGGAGTCATGTAGACGTTGAAGAGCGTAGGGCTGAGGGAGGACCCCTGGGGGACTCCGCAGGTGGTAGGTGTAGGGTCCAAGAGGAAAGGGGGGAATCTGACCCGCTGCGTTCTGCCAGAGAGGAAGGAGCGGATCCAGTCGAGGGTCTTGTCTTGGATCCCTGCGTCGTGAAGTCTGCATATTAGGGTGCGGTGAGAGACTGTGTCGAACGCCGCTGAGAGGTTGAGGAGGATGAGGGCTGCTGTTTCTCCTTTGTCCAGTAAGGTACGGATGTCGTCTGTTGCGACGAGGAGGGTGGTTTCCGTACTGTATTTTTTTCTGAAGCCGGATTGGGAGGAGTCGAGGATGTTGTGCTCGCCGATGAATGTGGCGAGTTGGCTGTTGATGGCTTTCTCGAGGACTTTCTCTGGGAACGGGAGCAGGGAGATGGGTCTGCAGTTTTTGAGGTCAGTGGGATTTGCCAAGGGTTTCTTCAGGAAGGGGTTGATCTCAGCATGTTACCAGTCATCAGGGAATGAGGCGGCTGCCAGGGAGCGGTTGATGGTGTGGCCGAGCATGGGTGCGATGGTGTTGGCGGCTCTGTCAAAAATGTGGTGG
The DNA here is from genome assembly GCF_964263255.1 of Lissotriton vulgaris. Classification (NCBI taxonomy): domain Eukaryota; kingdom Metazoa; phylum Chordata; class Amphibia; order Caudata; family Salamandridae; genus Lissotriton; species Lissotriton vulgaris. Next base: position 1,188,086,387 of record NC_141696.1, on the reverse strand, counting down.
GGGCAGGGGTCCGTGGGGACCCCACAGTGGATTGACTTCATCGTCTTCAGTGTGTCTTTGGTGGTGAGGGCTGTCCAGTTGTCGATCGCTGGCTTCAGGGTGTCGGGGTGGTTGGTGAGGGTTCAGTGTGTTGGTTGTCTTCTTTAAAGTTGTCGTAGATGCTCTTGATTTTGTGGTGGAAAAAGGTGCTAAGTTTGTCGCAGAGGCCTTGTGAGGGAGGGATGTCGTGGACTCACTGGTGGGTTGGGCGAACTCCTTGAGGTTGTTGAAGAGTTCTTTGCTGTTGTGCGCATGAGTGGAGATTCTGTCTCAATCGCTGTTTTCCTCGTTTTTCTGATGAGTTGGTGGTGGGCGTTGGTGGCGGCTCTGAAGTTGTTGTTGGCTTTTGTGGATTTGGTGTTCCTCCAGGCCTTTTCGGGCGGCGGCAAGTGCGTCTGGACTCTCAAAGTTCAGTGGTGAACCATCTAGCTTTCTTGGCATGGGTGTTGTTGTTTTTTTTGAGGGGGCTATGGTGTTGGTGCTGTCGGAGATCCATCTGTGCAGGGTTCGGGCTGCGGTGTTGGGGTCTTCGTTTTCTGCGATGGTTGGGGTGGAGTTGCTGAGTGATGAGGTTAGCTGGTCGTCGGTGATTCTGGTCCAGTTTCTTTGTGGGAGCAGGTGCAGGTTTCTGTGGATGGTGGGTGTTCTGAAGGTGAAGTGGACGCATCAATGGTCAGTCCATGGGAGTTTGGTGGTGTGGCTGAAGGTGATGGAGTTTCCTGTTGTGAATAGGGAGTGGAGGGTGTGTCCGGCTGAGTGTGTGGGTTCGGTCACGATCTGGTGGAGTCCAATGTTGTGGAGGTTGTTCAGGAGGGATGTGGTGCTGGGCTCCAGTTGGTTGTCGAGGTGGAAGTTAAGGTCTCCCAATAGGTTGGTGGACGCGATGGCATGCGGGGAGATGATGTGCTAGATGGAGTTGGTGAAAAGTACATGGGTTCCTGGGAGTCGGTAGATGAGGGTTCCTCAGAGGGTAGAGGTAGGGCTGGCCCGTATCTTGAAGCTAAGGTGTTCCATCAGGTCTGTGGGCTCGTCGGAGAGTGTGCTCAGGCGGAGGGTGGATTTGTGGAAGATGGTGATTCCTCCTCCTGGGCGGGTGGGGCGGTCCTTCCTGGAGATCTTGTATCCTTGGGGAATGGCGATGGCGATGTCCGGTCCTGAGGTGGTGTTGGTCCAGGTTTCCGAAAAAAATGCTACGTCCGAGTTGGTGCTTCCGAGGAGGTCCCAGATTTCGGTGGTGTGTTTGTGGAAGGATCGGACGTTGAGGAGGATGCATTGCAGGGTCTTCGGTTCAGTTGTGGTTTTGCGGGCAGGTTGCACCGGGTCCCTGGTCTTGGCGGTGCTGCAGGTGTGCCGGCAGTGGTGACAGCTGAAGGGTCCGTGGGTGTCGACTGGTGATGCTAGCTTGCAGTTGTTGTTGCGGCCTGGGTTGAGAGCGTGGAGTGCCGCTGGGTCGAGCGTTGGCGGTGCAGAGATCCAGAGTTCCTGGTGCTGGTCGTAGTCAGGTCGTGGACGGGCACGGACGGGCACAGCCGCCATTAAGTAGGGGTCGGGGAGGGCTGGACAGCTGGGAGGCGGGAGCAGGGAGGGGAGCTGGATTGGGCTGATCGCACTGGTCGTGTTGGGGGGGGAGGGGCCGCGGGGGCAGCAGCGGCAGAGGAAAACGGGCTGAAATAGGCAAAAGTAAAAAGGCAAAAAGAGAGAGAAAAGTGCAAATAAGGCAGCAATAGGGCAAGGAAGAGTGGAGGAAAGACACAGAGGACACAGAAGGAGAGTGAAAGGGGGAGATTGTGATAAGGGTAAAAAAAACGAGTGAAAAACAGAGGAAAGACACAGAATGTGAGTGAAGGGGAAGCTTGAAATGAGGGGAAAACGACAGAAAATGGAGGAAAGACCCAGAAGGAGAGTGAAGGGGGAGATAGAAGTGAGGGGAAAACGAGTGAAAAAGGAGAGAAAAGGCAGAGTGAGAGAATTGAGACAGAGGTCCACTGGACCTCCAGGGATGAGGAGCAGGTGAAACCTGCAGGTGGAGGAGGGTCTCAAACACCAACACTCGAGAGTGCAGGGGCTCGGGGGAAGGCCTCACTTAATGGTGGAGCTGCAAGGGAGGGAGATTAATTTCACGGACAATGAGTCAGTGGTCTTGCAGTGGATTGTTTAATCGTGGTTTAATGAGTTAGTGGTTTCCTATTATTAAAGGTGTCTGTGATTTACTATCAGTAAAGGTGTTTGTGCTCTTTTTTCAGGGCCCGATTCACAAAAGTAATCTGAGACAAAATCCTAACTTTAGGGCTTAACCACTTGGCTGCTAAGGCAATATTTTACTTTTCATTGATTTTCCATTGAAATCAATGGAAAGTCCATGACGAGTTACCCTTGTCATTAGCGGCGAAGAGGTTAAGGTACTCACAATCGGCATTTAGGACTACTAAAATTAGAATTCCTAACTTTAGTACTCCTAAATGCTTTTTGTGCACACCGAAAGTTGTAAAGTTAGGATTTTGTCTCAGATTACTTTTGTGAATCAGTCCCTCATTGTTTACACATGTGTCACTGTTAGTTTTGATTGTAAGGCTCCCTCTACTACATGATAAAGTGGGAGTTCTGCTGCTACAATCTCTCAGCAGGAATCCATTTAGGAGGGAGGGCACCAGTGCTTAATTTTAAAAAAAAGAAGTGCAGGTGCTGAACATTTTGCCAAGGAGGGCACAGCTCACTTCTTCCTCTGGTGAGCCCCACTTTCAACACTCTCACTGCCTCAGTCTCTATCTTCTAACCTTGATCTGTTGTCTGACCCCTAAGTGTTTGCTTAAAGAGTCTATCATCTCACCTATCTAATTGTTTTCTATCATATTTGTCACACCTGGTGTGTTAACTTATTCCCTGAATTTCTGATTTGCCCTCTATTCATTCTAGCCCTGCCCTTTTTCTCTTCACTTTTATCCATGCTCTGCTCTCGCTCCCCTCGATCTTGGCTCTTTACTTTCCCTCTTCTAGCAGTGATTAGCTGTGTCTCCGTTTTAATCATTTGTCTGCTTTTTTTCCTCTGTCCTGTCCTCTACATCCTTTCATTCTATATTCTCTCTCCTTAATGCTCTCTTCTTCACATCATGGCTGCTTTCTCTTTGTATTTGATTTGCTCTCTGCCCTTTTCTTCTACTTACCTCCATATTATCTCTCTCCTCTCCTGTTGTTTCTTTCTCCTCTTTACTCCTGCTCTCTCTCTCATCTATAACACGGATGCTGCCTGTGACCCCTGTCGTCAGCCTGTACATCTCCCTGCTATTTTGAACTCTGCGTTTTCCTGTTATCATTCCTAAAGAAGTGGAAGATGACATGTGTTTTACTTTTTCACCTATACCGAGTGCAAAAACAAAATGTGCACCAAATGAAAATGCTTTTTTTACATATATTAATTAGTGAGGTATGACTGGGTTTATTGCGGAACAGACGGCTGCTCAAGCACAGCAGGTGATGTCACTGCTAGTGCTGCCTGTAATTAGTAGGTCCAGAGATGGCAACACCATCAGCATTCACTGCTCAGCTTACTGTGATCCTGCTTGCTACAGCACAGGCATTGTCCCCAGCCGTAATGCTGCCAATGCTGGTAAGTATGGCTGTGGTGCCTACTGCACTCATGCACGCTCAGCAAGTGCCATGCTGGGGCGTAGTTATATTAGCAACAACAAGGGGCCCCAATTCAGTCAGCAGGGGACCTCGGGGAACATACTTATTCGAACAACAGTGGTCCCATGCATTCCAAAATATATGAACCAGTGAATATAGACGAAGTCAGATCTATATTTGGAGTGACATGTCCAGCCGGACAGAGGTCATTCAAGTTTAATTAATAAACAGTAAATCCAAACAGCTGGGATACCTTCCATAGTACACCCGTGTGGTACACAAGCCTGTGCCCAACACTAGCGGGGTGATTACAGATGGTGAAAAATAGAAGGGTTTTAAGGCAAACAAACGTTTTTCTGTTCACATTCAAATTATACAGACATGTCAAAAAGCACCATTACAGTAGTTAGCAATCAAATTTTTGTATAGGGTGCTAGACAAGTCGACGGTGTTTCGGTCCCCCTATTGGGTTATGGGGACCATTATCGGGACAATCAATAATTGCCTTAACGTTAAAACCTCAAAATGCCAAGGCAGCGTACTGATACTAATTTGCCGTAAGGATAAGCAAAAGCCCGGAACAGCAGCCCCGAATAAGCCGTGGGTTGCCGCGTTACGGGATCGTAGTCGGGCGACGCCAGGGTAAGCCGGTTTAGTCGGTCATAGGAAGTGTTCCCTGGCGTAGCGCACAGATTCTACAGGTGACGCCATGGCGTACAAAAGTTGTGTTGGGTCACAGCCGCATTGAGCACCTTGAGGATAGCAGCAATGCAGGGCTGCAGGATACGCTACACTGGCTAAGCAGCAAGCGGAAAGTCCTCACTTACTTTCGGTTATTCTTCCTCAAGAGCCCTCACTCCCAAGTACCAAATGCTCTCTCGCAGCTTCCTTGTTTCAACTCCGTCATGAGCCAGCCCCCAGCTACACTTATCCAATGGGAGGCTTAGGCTCAGGCAGTGGCAGGGTGCAGCAAACTCGAGAAATATAATGCAAGCCATAGTTGGTCGATGACTTCTTGGATTTGTGATCTGCGTGATGACATCATCACTAACGTGGTGATACACAATCAAGCCTGCCTGGACAGGCGTATGCTGGCCTGTCTATGAACATTTACCAGCCAGTCACCATGCAATGTATGTTATTCTTTTTAATTTTAATTTTAACAAGTAATATTGAGACCACCACCTGCAGGGTCAGAAATTGTTGCCCCGGCCCTGTGAAAGAAGTGCCAGTGCTGAGCACCTGAAAGCACCTGCTCAAATTAAGCACTGGAGGGCACTGAATAGGGGAGACTCTTCTCACCGTAGACACTTCTTCCATTCCCAGGCGGTAGTGCTATACCCCCCAGGCCACTTGAAACAAATGGCATTCACTATTTATCAGTGGAGTCTACTGACATTTACCCTTGGGGCAGGAGCAGTGGTGGGCTGAGAGGGAAGCGTTCAATAGGGTGACACGGCCCACCAGGAAAGGGAAAATGTTCTGAAATTGCTTACCCCCCTGCCATGAGCCCCTGGGAGGAATCTATTTGGGAGTGGCATCATTGAAAAGGAGAGACTCTCCTTTTCCAAAGGTGCCAGTCTTCTTGTCGTATTTGCCTGGGTACATCAGCATTTTTTCCCTGCTTTTTAGTAGTCCTTCTCTTTTCAATAGGGGCTGGTCGGGGTCTAGGACTCGATCAGCCCCTCACGGAAGGGAAAAGTATACCAGACTACACCCTCCTGATTTCAAACTTCCCCAGAAGCTTAGCGAATGATTTTTTTCTCTAGCTGGAAGCAGTCCAAGAAGGAGATTTGTCCCCAGATGTGGACCCCAAGACTCACCTGTCTCCAGCGACAGCACGTTCATTCATGACTTCAGTACACTGGGGAATTCTGGCTTCATCAGTCTGGCACAGGAAAGCTGAGAAGCTCACACAGAAGTTCTTCTTTGTTCCTCTGTTATTGGAATGATGCGACATCTAAGTATTTCACACTATTAAGGTAGTGCAAAGCACATGGTAGGGATGTCCTCTACACCCAAGGGGTTAAAAAACCATTCTCACATCTATTATTTACAACATACAATGAAGAATGTACTATATCTCACTGGGGAATATATATTTATTTTTTTAAAGCTAAAATCAGCACTCTAATGTTGACATTATGCCAACAGGTCATGTTTATAACTTCATAACACAGTTTATTAGTTGTTAATGATTGATATCTGACAACATATAAAGGCAAATTTCTTTAGAGTCATATAGGTCTTTTCAGACATGTAAAGATCTTTGTCTGCAACTGGGCGAAAAAAGTTCAAATTGCCCGTGTTCACAAAGAATATGTTTGTGATCTGTGCAGCTAGGCAGATGCTATTCAACTGCCATTTACATTTGAAATTCAGGGGTTGATTGCTGTACATCTGATTTGCAATTGAAAAGACATAGGGGCATATTTACAAGCCCCTATTGCGACAGGAACGTTACTTTTTCACTTAACGTGGCTTAGCACTGCCTTGTAAATAAGGAACCCTTTCACGCCAAACTTAGGGGGTCATTAGGATCGCGGACGGACTTGAGTCCGTCTGCGACCCCAGAGTAGGAGGGAACGTCCGCATGGGCAGGGGCGCTCCCTCCGTGCAGATTAGGATGTGACCGCCAGGGTGGCGGTCACATACTCTATCTTTAACATTGCGGCGGGTGCAGCTTCAAGCTGCACCCGCCGCAATGTTAAAAATGCATGCACCGCATTTACGTGCACAAAGCGGCAGGCACCGCGCGGTGCATGCTGCTTTGTTCACGCAATTGCAGGAGGGTACCATAGGTACCCCCATGTGAACTCCCCACCCCCCCTTCACCCAGGGGGCCCGCAACGGGCCCCCGAAGTGAAGGTCTGTATGCTTTTCCACGGAGGAAACGCCGCCATGGAAAAGCATACATTTTACACTATCCTAATATGGCTGGCGGTGTCTGATAGACACCGCCAGCCATGTTAAAGCTTTTCCGCCGCGGTCGGAAGGCGACCGCGGCGGAAAGGCTGCGGACGGATTTCAAGACCCACCGCCATCCTAATATGGCGGTGGGTCTTTCGAGGCTCCGCAGTGGTTTTCCCGCATCCTCCGTGCCGGCGGTGGCTTCCGCCGGCCCGGAGGATGCGGGAAATCGCTATCATAATCAGCCCCTAAGTGTGAAAGGAGTGGGCAATGGGTGTTGCAGTGGGCGTTCCGCAGCATCACCCATTGATTTTGATAATGCCCCAAATTTACAAAACCTGATCTGAACATGGTGCAAAGAAGAGAAATGCTTTGTTTCTCCTAGTTTTTTCCGTTTTCATGTGTGCTACATTGCGCAGCACACATAAAAACAGCAAAACACCATGCATGATTGTTTATGTGCAGGAAGGTATTCCTTCCTGCACATAAATAATCATTAAAAAAAGTTACGAATTGCAGCTTCACTACAGTGCAAGGGTGCCTGCGTTGGCACTAGGCAGCTGTATTTAGCACCAGCACAGGGGGATATGCACCTTATTTCAGAAGTGGCGGAGTGCGGCGTTAAGAAAAGAAGGCTAGCACCACGCCCCATCACTTTTCTTGTAAATATGTCCCATATTTCATAATTGTGTGTGAAAAAATTCTATAAATGTAGTGCTACACTTACATGATATAGAGTAAATATTGTGATATGAAAGCATACAAAGCACAATATTTTAAATCACATGAAATACCCATACCTGATTACAATCACACATAACAGAAAGCAATAAAAAAGTAAAAAAAAAATATATTAGTACATTTCTAAGTCCTGCCCTCTTGTCCTTAAGTCGGCCATCAGTAAGTACCCCGACTTTGAGTATGCTAACCAAACTATTCAAGAGGAAGAAGAACTTCATGGAGGAGACAGACATTGTGGCAAACTTTGTAGTGGACCACTATAGGGAACCCAGTCCATGAACCCCATTCACATAACCTCAGTTTTCCTGTGGGATCTTAATACTGGCCTACATTTGTGGGGTTAACTAAAGGCAAATCTCTTTTCTATTATCCTCTGTAAGTGCTGTTGCTGTCCAAGACTTTAGAGAGCCCAAGAATGTAAACATTGTAAGGGACTAAAGAAAGCCAAAGCCATCTCTAAGGTAGGGCATTCGGAGGAATGAAACATGTCGACCAACATAAAAGATTGGATTATTCCATTTTTATTATACCACACAAGGACACAAAGAATGGTTTGATCCCATGTAAGGCATTTATTTTACAGTTAATTGATCTGTGTATTTTAGGCAGCACAAACAATCACCCTACCTCGTTTCACAAACCTCTGTATTATGCATCCCTCATCACACCACAAGAAACATCAAAATGTGCTTCCCTGCTTTGCAGGATTGAAGCCTATGCTGGTGGCTTTTGTAATCAGCATGATTAGGTACCCTTTGATGAAGGATGCCACCATATGGTGTGTATCTGTCATTTAAAAGGAGGGCTTCTTCATACACAGTTTTGATTTGACTGTGTACACCTTAGTACATTCAAATTTTATATTGGGTACCTTTGGTGTGAAATCATGTTTCTAGAATGTCTGCTATCCAAACCCAACAAGATACAGCTCCCACAATAGCTCCCACGACAGAGGTGCACACAAGTTAATGTAAACATACCCATTCACAAACTTGGAAGAACCTCACAAGGATGGGAATGCCATCTCCCCTTGATTACATATCAATTTGGTGCACTATTTCTAAAAAATATTGAGTTTTTGATATCATAATACCAGAATATCATCATAAGAATATTGTGATGCAGTTTTTATTGTTGAAACGAATATCACTGGTAGGAATATTGTTTCTAGGTTTGTATTTAATACTGGTGTTAAATATATTGCTTTTAGAAATGTTTTTACAAATATTGTTTTTATCAATATTTTTTTATTAAGGGTATTTTTTGCATATGTTTTTATTTTGGAATGTAAAATGTCATATTTTTATTTCATTGCTTTATATTTGATTTTCAATATTTTATTTATTTAATGTAAAAATATGTGTTGATATATTTTGGGGGGGATTTGATAGATGTACTCTTTTATAAATTAATTTTTATTCCAATTTAGATTATTTTCTAAATTATATATTTTTAAAATTGGCACAACATTGTATATACAAAGGTATTTTTTAATATATAAAAAACATTATTAAAATTAAAAAAATGCTAGTATTTATTAATTTAAATGTTACATTTATACATTCTTAATCTTATATTGAAATTTTGTTACATTATTAGGGAAACGTTGACACTAGGTTTGAGGAAATTTTTTTCATATTGGTCTCAAATAATATTTATATATATTATGCATTGTTCTTTTATTTCCAAATAACATGATTTATGTATTATTTAGTTTTTCAGTGTTTTTATTTAAAAAAATGGAGCTATTTTGGGGAAACATTGAGGTTGCAAAGGGGCAGATTCTGTGAATCTGCCCCTTTACGACCGCAAAAAACAATGATGCATGTGCCCTAAGCTCCCAGTGGCTGCATCACGGCGGGCTTTACTTGCTCAGTGCTGAGTCGTGTGCATGTTTTTATGTGCTTGCAGTGTATAACGTAACGTGAAATCATTTTAACTGCCATTTTTTTTTTAAATTATTGATTTATTTTTCAGACAGTATAGCTCGGAGACAGTGAGCAGGGAATACCTTTCCCGAGCTGGGCTCACATAGGGGGAATGCATTACTGAGAGCAGCAAGAATTTGTTGCAGGTGCTGTTCTCTCAGCAAATCATCTAGACTTCTAAATGGTCCAATGTCAAATACATGCACATCTGTCTAGTGCCACTGTGACCCATACTGTAAATGATAAAGTCACAGTATTCCAATGCATAATAGAGCCACAGATGGTATGACAAGGCTTCAAGCAGGGATGGTTTCATTCTGTGCCAGAGTCACGTCTGCTAACCTTTTGTCAAAGGAAATCATTTCAGGCTCATGTCTCCTTGGCAAAAGAAGAGATTGTTGCATAAAATAAAATCCAGAGGGTCCCCAGAGAATATTCTCATTTCATAGTGTATCTCCTACAAGCACGGTTAGAAATGTTTCGAATGCTTGTTTATGAATTTGACAGTTAATCGCCCAGGAGTTCAAATGTATTTATTACAGGTAGAAATTAATAATTTCACAGCCAGTGTGGTGGATTGAAGGGAGTAGTGCAATATCATCAAAGATGTGTTCAATTGTTTTAATTTGCCATTCCAGAAAACCACAATGCCAATTGATAAAGTGTAAAAAAAAAAATACTACAATTAATATCTACTCCAGTAAATCGAAGCAAATGACAAACAGGAATACATGTGTCAATAATTAATTTAATAGAATATATAAAGTTTTTTGGAGGTTAAGGACTGAATAAAAACAATTATAGGTACTGTAAGTCAGGCCCCGGCTGCAGCAGGGAGCATATTTGAAAGTTACTTAAATGCAAGAAACGTGTATTACATTATTTGTTATTTTAAAAATATTGTGCATGTTTGTTTGATGACAATAATTGGACCCTGTGGCGCTACATACTAATACTGGAAGGGTAAAATGTTAATATTCATTCATTCGTGTTACTTATTTTCTGTTTTTCTGTATTGTAAGAATATTAGAACACTGTACAGAGATGTATTGAGAAGAACACATTAATGTTTATTCACCATGACATAAGCATGGGCAAAAAGCATTTACTTTTTTAAAATTTATATTATTGTATTGGGAATACAGATTATCAATGTAATTATTTATGGTAGGTGAAAATACACTTCAATAAATGTACATCTTATGCTGTACACAAAGGTACAATACCTGCTTATGTATTAAGGTCAATCCACCCCATTCTCTTTGTTCTGTCTGTGCAGCGAATGCTGCATCTCTGAAGGGCGATGAGGCCAAGTTAGCTTTATCATAAATGGAAGAGTTGTATGCTAATCATATTTGGTAGACAAAATCTGCTAAAGCTGTAAAATTGGCTGCTGATGGTCTGCAGTTTTGAAGCATTTGTTTTAAAATATTAACCTGAGTACTTTAGTGGTTTATTTGTCTTCTATGGGCCCAACTACGAGTTTGGTGGTGTGGGAGCATGCCGCCAGACCACCGCCCTGCTCCCCAGGGGAGTAACACCCTGCATCCCATGCGGTGCGGGGGCCCCCGAGCTCCAAAGGGCCCCCTCGGCACTGAACTCTGGCCAGAAGAGCTCCTGATTGAGCCCGGAGGGGGCCCCCCTAAGTACCGTGCAGGGAGGCCCCCTCAATTTTCGTTACGCCAGTGCTGTTCCCACAAGCCAAATAGGGCCGCTGCCTGCCATATTACGAGCGAAATCATAGTATGGCATGCAGGCGGCATGGCGGTCCTGTGGCAGTGCAGTAAAAAGGCTCAAATGTGAGCCTTAATGCTGCAGTGCCACGGGCCCACCACAGCGCGTTCCAGCATGGCATGGACTGTGAAGTTCATGTGAAGTGGAACTGGGGTGCATGCACGCAGTGGGGCACAACTTGCCCCCCCCCTGCATGTACCAACATGCATGGGGTAAGGGCCTCCCTTTGTTTCATGACCACCAGCAGTTTCATGGAGTAAGAATCTCCATGATGGGACATGTTTGAGGAAAGTAGGGAGAGGGGTCTGCTCCCGTATGACCAGCTCGTTGCGAACATCATGGTCTTGCATAAGGAAGGTAAACCGAAGACCGAGTGTTCTTCCTATCGACCGATCTCTCTGTTAAATGCCGAACCCAAAATCTTGGCTAAACTGTTGGCGACTCGCCTGGTAAAGGTCATCACGACGCTGGTTCACCCGGATCAGTCAGGTTTTATGCCTCGCCAGAATACGGCTCTTAATCTGCGCAGGTTGCATGGGGTTCTTGGAGGGGCATCGCAGATACACGAGCCGACGATTTTGTTATCCATGGATGCCACCATGGCATTTGACAGAGTGGAATGGCCCTATCTTTTTGCCGTTTTGGGCAAGATGGGCATAGGCTCGGAGTTTGTTTCTTGGCTCCGCCTTTTATATTCCAGTCCGCTGGCCCGAGTAGTTGTCAATAATCACAGATTGGCAGATTTTGCGCTGGGGAAGGGCACCAGACAGGAATGTCCTCTCTCCCCGCTGTTATTTGCGTTGGCGCTCGAGCCACTTGCGGCTTGGGTCCATTGGGACAGGTCGATCAAGGGGCTCAGATGGACTCTTGATTGGGAGGACAAGATATCGCTTTATGCAGATGATATTTTGTTGTATCTGACCTCTCCTCGGACTTCGCGCATAGCATTCTTAGACGTTCTGGAGGTGTTTGGAAGGTACTCAGGCTTCGCCATTAACAGGACGAAGTCAGTTCTTTTTTTTTTGAGTGGTGATCCCCCGGAGGTTCCTCCAGGTTGCCTGGTCAAATTGGAAACTGAGGGATTCAAATATCTTGGTATTTTTATATCCTTGAACCCCCAGAGCAGATACTCCGAAAACCTGTTGCCGCCCCTGGTTCGGCTTCAACGTGATGTGACTCGTTGGAAATCGCTTCCGCTCTCTCTTCTTGGTCGTGCTGTTCTGTTTAAAATAATGGCTCTTCCTCGTTTCCTATACGCGCTCCGGAATTCCATGGACCCGGTTCCTCCGTCGTACTTTAGGGAGGTTGAGTCTCTCCAGAGTCAGCTTCTTTGGACGGTAGGCCCAGAATTGCATTTGTGAAATTGACGTTGCCGTGGTATGATGGAGGGATCGGTCTGCCCAATATCCGTAAGTATTATTGGGCGTCACAATTGGCGGCTGTTAACCAGGCCATTTATGGCTCGCCGTTGGACCCCGGCTATATCATGGACTGCTCCGGTCCCCGGGGGAGAATTAACTAGGGCATTATATGCTAAGCGCGGATGTTTTCCTCTGGTGGGTCTGGCGGCGGTTGCTGTTCAGGTCTGGCATGAGGTTAACCGCTCCCTTAAATGGGAGGGGAGGATCACACTGGCTACTCCTCTCTGGAATTCTGAGCGCCTGGGCAGCCTATGGAAGTCCAAGGGCTTTGACAAATGGGACCTCATTGGGATTTCCCGTGTGAGAGATCTCTGGGGTAAGGACGGTATCCTTCCGTTTGAAACCCTGCAGGAACAATATCAATTGCAAGGGAGTGAGAGGTTTCGTTACCTCCAGATTAGACATCCGCTGCTTGCCGGTATTTCCCGGGAAGGGACGATCCCAGAGGCTTCCCCGTTGGAGGACCGAGTATTGGATGGTCTTCTTCCCACGAAGACGATCTCCTTGATTTACAAAAAACTGATTAACCACACGGATGATCCCCTGGTGGTACTTAGGGACCAGTGGACAGCTGACGGACTGATACTAGATGACGAGGACTGGAGAGAGGCTGTGGCCTCTCCGAGGGTCGTTGCAATTCAAATGAGGCTCCGACTGGTTCAATTAAAGATTCTCCAACGCTGCTATGTGACTGGCCCACGGATGGTGCGAATCGCTGTGCAAGAGAGGATGTGGCATGGCTGGAACGTTCTTTCATATGTTGTGGGACTGTCCTCGGATTCAGGAGTATTGGGCTGCTATTCATGCCAAGGTATGTGAGGTGTGGGGAGTGAGCTTTGATTTAGAGGCACAGCGGTGTCTCCTGAATATCTGGGACCCAACCGACCTCTCGTCCCATGGAAAGATGTGGGCCACATTGGCATGCGGGATTGCCAAGCGTAATATTGCACAGCTGTGGGGAGCGAATCAGCCTCCTACTATTGGGAAATGGATGGAAGACTTGGATTGGTGCATGTTTAGAGAGCGGGCAGTGTATGTGGCCAGGGGGAGACCCAAGAAGTAGGGCAAGATCTGGGGGACCTGGAATGCATATAGGGGTGATATATGCGCTCCCCCCGTCAAACTGGATGATCCTGTAATGCCGGAGAACGCCTGAACCCGTATGTTATTATTTCTGATGTATTCTTTGATTTAGAGGTCATATATATGTGTAATGTGTGTGAGATGCAACCCAGTGTATTTATTGTATGTGTTTTAGAATTTCTTTTTGTGTGCATTAATAAACAGATTTTTAAAAAATATATATATTGTAAGATGGCAAAAAAAAAAAAAGAATCTCCATGATCCCGCTGGAGGTCATGAAACTCATAACACGCATGACGGTGCTGCAGGGGCACCACCAGCATATTGTGAGCCCCTGACCGCCATGCCTGTGGTGATCCAATGACGATCCGACTGCAAAGTTTTAATAGGGCGGTCGGACAACTACGGCCAAGCCAACGTGAGTTTGGTGGTCCACAGATCACGAAACTAATAATCAGGTCCTATGTGTGTTGTGTGAGCCAGGTTGTTTTGGTATATTTCTCATAGAAGTGGTCCACATTATGGGTTTTGGTTATGTAATTCCTCTGGGGGTAAGTCTTACTTCAATGTTCTGGTTATTGTTTGTTCTTTTTTTTATTTGACTAGTCAGTGGGGCATTGAGAGGGATATTAGTGTTGTAGTAGGTGTGAGGGAGAATTCTTTTCGTGAGATTGGTCGTAGGGGATAGGCTTTGAGTTGTTTTTTGTGTGAAGATCCCTGGCAGATTCGTGTGATATGAAGCTGAGGGACGATTTTCTCCATTTCAAAAGCTCATGCAGCAATATCATTCGTATGAGCCATGACTGGTTTGCACAGATTCTGGATTATCCTCTGAACTGTTTGCTACTGGAACCCAGTGTAAATGGGTCTTGGGGACACATCAATATTATTTAAGTCTGGAATTGCAGGAGTGTCCAGCGTCTCTTTATGTGGGACTGGGTGAGAAGAGAGTTTCTGATACTAGCATCAATATCTTTAGTTGTCTGTTTACAGCGATGGAGTCTTCAGCTGGACTGTCATTAAGGTAAGCACTGTCTGTAAGGTAGGGATGAATATGTAGGGGTGTGTTTATATTAATTATCATAAACATCTTTGAAGAAGCAAGTTGGTTGTGACTATTTTGGACAGGGATAAGTTCTAACAATTACATGTTCAAGTTTGTGTGGCTGTTTCTGAGCTTGGAAATAAGAAAAATAGGAAGAATTATCTGCTCAGATTGTATCCTAATTTTCCATTTTCATAAATGGTGATGTGGCAGTCGCATTTCTGGTCGTCATATACTGCTATATAGAGTTCACAATGATAGGTTGCCTTTGCAAATTATATGTAGTGTTAGTTGGCATTGCTAATTTATTAGATTTCACTCATAGTAGAATTTACTGGATTACAACCATTAACAGATTCCTTACACTACAGTTCAGGAATTAAGCAATATGATTTAACTCTACACTAGACGCAGGGTTGAGGTACCTTTAAAACAAATTACAGTTTAAGAAGCTTGTTTAGGGAAAATACTTCTCCATCATCTTTTCTACAACTAAAGTAAGAAGGCCCAGTGCTCCCTGAAGTTATAGCAGGTAAGGTGACCCTGAAGCCATTTGTTTACCCTGGTACACAGTGGCATCAGCAATTCAACTTCTACTGGAAGACACAGTCTGACAGTATATTTCCCATCATGGATCAAAGCTTATGCCCCCTCTCCTAGAGACATTAGGAACCACATGAGTTATCTGTACTCATTCAGAGCTGCAATCCTCCTACAACTTCCAGTCTTGAACAGAACTTGAAATAAATAAGTTACCACACTCATGGATGATTTATTTGTGGTGGTAGTACATGCAAACAGAAGAACAACATGCATGTCTAATTGTCCATGAGTAGACTGTCATGTATATTTGCCATCGGATAATAAATGTGTTGCCTTTGATTAAGGCATGGCTGTACAAGAATGTTGTACGTTGACGTGTCTGACCTAAATGCTATGCTTCTGAAGTAGAGATATTAGTTAATTTAAAAAAATTTACCCAAAATAATATATTAGAATAGGGAAAAGGGTTCTAAGGCTTGTTTTTTAGGTCCATTAATTACTCCAAGATCACTTTTAGTAATTTAATCTCGGAGTGATTAATAGCGGGTTTCTATTTTTCTAAATTGCGTTTAACTTTGTTTTAGTCTGATGTTTAATATCATTTTTATGTGTATTAGACGTGTTTGTCTATTAATGTATTAAACCTTTTTATTTTTCATGTTTATATTTGTCGGATGGGACAAAGTTTTTTTTAAAATTGTGTTTTTTATGTATTATGAATGTACACACACACAAACACAATGACATATGTTCACTGACAAAAACACAGTTACTATGAATTTATAATAAGGATTGGTTACAAGGTATTACCATACCTTTAAAAAACCTCTGGCATTCGCTTTTAAACCTTTGTTGAAGTGCAGTTGAGGTTATGAATGAAAATGAAAACAAATGAAATGCATCAGTTATGTTTAGTTTCCACAACAGCCACACAAACCATAACTCGCACATACATTTATTGCTCATGAACCCACACTTGATGTGGCAGATTTGTAAAACCATGGCTTCCTTTATCAAAATGCAAATTGATCCAGCCAAAAAACATCTCAAAAGTCAATTTAGTTCTGACACTAACCCTCCCAGACCTTTCGTAGGAGACATCTCTCAGAGTCAATGCAAGGAATGTGCTAATTGTTTTGAGTCTAATGTCAAAGACCTTAAAAGTTCCCTTAGGCACCGCTCCTCTAAAACGTTCTTAACAACCCTCCTCAAATTTTATTGTGCAGCAAATCATCATCTACTTTTGCTGGCTCAGCGTAGAGCCAAGTACCTATTTTTGTGCGCCTGCAGTGTGTAAAGGAAATTCATTTAACCCAATATGTCACAGATTTAGTGCTTTATTTTCACACAGCACAGTTCAGAAACAGAAAGGGGAAAACCTTGCTCACTGTGACAAGGCTGTACTGTCTAAAAATAAAGCATCAACCTAGAAACATAACATGTGAAATAGATTCACTTCACACACTGTAGGTGCATAGAATCACACATTCTCTCCTCTGCACTGAGCCAGCAAAGCCCATAATGCTACACCCATTTGTCAATTTGCATTTCCAGGTTTGTGACTACTTCCCGGTAAGCCCGACTTCTTGCTGCCGATAAATTGCCTATCCTGCCTCTTAAATAAGGCATGTATGCATCCCACACTATTCCTACAGGGGTAGAGCCTAAGGTAACTTGAAGAACTCTTTTATTTCCTTGTTCTTCATCCAATATCAGGGTACGATCCATTGTCCACCTAGTCTGAATATTCTTATCTAATAAGATTAAATCTAACTTCGGAGCAGAGTGATACAATACATGACTATAGTATAATCAATCCTATTTCCAAATATCATACTCCTACCTGTATGCTATCTAGAAATCCATCTACCTCACTTACTGACCCAAAGCTGTGCATTTTGTTATTCAACATCACTTTTAGAACTGCTGGAAACTTGAATTAAACCGTGGCCCCCAGTTTCTTCAACAGATCTATCCTCTTACCCAGTTCCCATTGCCTGTTAGAGGTAAAATTAGAGATATCCGACCTGACTTCGCATTTAACCCCATCCACGTCCAATGGCTTAGTTGTCAGTGCTTTTAAGGTGTAAGTGAGGAAATTCACCAATATCTTTCTTGGCTTAGTTCTATTAGGATTCAATCTGAAGGAATCTCTGTGAATTGTCTGGATGTTCTTGGCAATCTCCTGCCTTGAATCCTCCATTTGTGCCCATTCCTATTAGACTTAACTACAAAAGGCCTTCAGATCTTCCCCCTCTGCCCCTTTCGACACATTCAAGATCTGCAAATTATTCCACCTCAGAAAGTTTTCCATTCTCTCCAGCCTGTCTGCTACTCCTACTCTTTCATTTGTAAGCCTTCAATATCTGCTCATTTGTTTGTACAGTCGTTCTGAGATCCTTTAAAGATTTCTTCAAGAAGGCCGTTCTGTGTGTAAGATCATGTATTTTTTTTTCATATTTTCACACACCAGCCTTATCTCCTTTTGATTGATTTCTGATACCTCAAACCTATTCTTGATCTCTAAGGATATAGCCACTATTAAAGACTCTACTGAAGGACCCTCACTGCTTATGTTACCCTCTTCTCTCTCAAGTTCCCTCATGCCTCTTTCTAGCATGGACTCACCTACTACCAGAGTACGAGGACGGTGCAACAGGTACAAGGCAGGCTCTGACCAGAAAAGCTGGTCAACCCCTTACCGCTTCACTCCTGGAAGCATTGGCTGCAAAATCTAAGCTCATATATGAGAAGGGCATCCCCTCTCACACTTAGAGAAACACCTTAGTGAGTGTAACACATAGCCTGGATTACACTCCTTTTTAACCTGCACAACACTCTATTTTAAAAGGTCCTGAGGAAAGCCAGATTTAATTTAAGGCACTGGCTGAAACATGTCGACCAACTGATGGATGTAGGGGGTAGTAACTCACCTCCCTTAAAATCCCCAAGCCTTACTTTAACCGCTGACGGGGGCCCAGTTATTAAAATTTAATTTACCCTCGGGTACTGGGACCCTCGCCAAGCCGTTTTAACTCACACTTCACTTTACACCTCACACTGCACTCTCAGTAATAATACCAGCTCCGGTGTAATCAGGCGTCGCAGCACACCCGGGACACATTAGGTGTCACTGGGTGGGCCCGATGATAAAGCATGCCACCAACTAGGTTGGTGGGTGAGGGCTTCATGAACTCACCAACGAGGTGCCCACGACAAATCTAATCAGAGTCCAAATAAAATTGGTCATATTTAAGCTAGTCTCTTTTGATAACACATATAAACTACGGGGACTCGGACTAGCTTTCTAGTCCTCTCTCTCTCTCTTGATACGCGCATTACTTCTCTCATGTCTGTGAGATACTATTTGTAATTGTTTGGTGCATTCAGCAAACCATGCAAGACTGCAACCATACAGCTATTCAATACCTCACTCTAACCACTACTATAATAGAGCCCCATAGAGGAGTCAGCTTGGGCATCCTTGTAGTCTCACACTGGGAAGTAAAAGCATTGGTTAAGAAAAAGATATTCTCATCAGGAAAAATCCATCCTCTGCGGGTATCTAGCACTTACTTTGTCAAAAGTATTGCCCCTCTGTTGCACCTAAATAAGTGTCAAGGACCCTCCGAATGTTGACCTGTCATGTTATGAGCTAGTACTTACATGCGTTGTGCCTAAACTGAACGCTTCTGCAATGCCGGCGGCATCTGCCATGCCCCTGCCATGCCCACGCATGCAGGGCCATGGCAGATGCAGTGACATCACGTCGCATCCCATGTTTATCTAGGACCATGGGAACTGAAGTTCTGTCCCCCCCTTTCCCATGCGTGGGGAGGGAGTCAGACGGTAATGAGACAAATATGTTCAAAAACTAGAGAAAAACTGTTTTGCGGATGGCTACGCTGTCTTATTTCTTTTCCCATTGGTGATGGTGCCAAAGTAGAGCTAAATTTGCTAGACTGAAAAGGACCATGATGTGTAGCATGTAATTCACAGTCACTGTGTGTTCATTGATGTATTTATTTTAATGACATAATGGCATTTTAATTAGTGGTTAATGGCTTTTTTTGCTGAAGGAGCGTGTCTTGTTTATCTTTATGAAAGGCTACGGTTATTCACTTGCAATTTCGTTGTACTTTGTTGTACTGGTAACATGTTGTAGGATTTACAGCTTTTTCATTCATGCACATAAGCTTTCTTACAGCTGTGGAGAAATTACTGGCTAATTGTCAAAAGTATCTACTATGCATTATTTAGCCCTTTAACCTGTTTAAATTCTCAGCCTATAATACAATCTTCATCTTCTTAGTCCTGACTCGTTTTTTATAACGCTATTCTTTGAAGGTACAGCTTAATTTTGCCAATGGAGACTGTTCAACAAAGTAGCCCAACTCCCAGCTTCCGTATTGTTGCTTCATTATGGTAATTTCTTTGCAAAACTCGCAAGATAGCCCAACTATTATTCCTAACATGTCTCCTTAAAAAGCAGGTCAATTTGGTTTTATCAATGCATGTTTAATAGAAGTGAGACCTATCGACTTTGCCATAGCTTGTTGTGCCTGCTTTCAATGTTTGCTGATGTATTCATAACAGAGAAAAATACAAAATTGTGAGTGCTCAATTCTACCCATTTCTTAGTTCTCCAATCTGCAATTAAACCTAGACCTATTCATTTTGCCCGCGTTTGGTGATTTAGGTAATCAGTGATACTAAAATATAACAATATTTCAATCTTTGTATTTTTGTGTCTTGGTCTACAGCACGTCTTTGCGCACCGCCCAATGACCAGGCCGGTTTCATTTTTACACGGTTTGTCTCAGCCTTTATGAGGCACCAAGTTCCACATCCGCTTCTGTTTTTGAGTCACACTGTTCCTGTGCCACTATTTTAGCATATCACTGTGAGCCATTATCCTATGCTTCCTTTCGAGACTGCTATAAAAAGTATCTAACAAGAACTACAAAAGACACATTTTTATTTGGTACAGTATTCGCATAACACAATGGATTGTAATCGCTAAATACACAGTGGAATGTTTGGTTCATACATCTAAATCTGATTCATCCTGTTGTCAGCCATGAGACAGGATGTGACGCCATGCACATTCTCATGTTTGAAAACAGGACCTCCTACAGCAGCACAATGCTCTAGCACTAAGACTTTGGCAAGGAACTGCCACATTTCAAAGTAAAGGAAACTCTAGCAGTTCAAATTTGCGTCAGTTGCAGGTTTTTTCATGTTGTGTTCTGACCATTCAAGAAATACTTCATTCTACCACACACCGCCACAGGGTTCTTAGTATGTATTCTTTTCTTTATATTTTCAGACACGTGATCATTCACTCACACACCCACTCTGCCGCCCCCACTTATCCATACTCATGCAATGACATGCGAATGAGTGAATGGCTGAATTATTTGTAAACCTACGTACACCGGAAGTCAGGCCGGATACCAGGCACCAAGAAAAAATTATCCTGAAAGATGTGTGTCCATGTGAGACAACTGGGATTTCGAGAAAGTAGAAATATGTGTTCATTTGTTCAATACCGAAACTGGAAATGGAGCTAGAAATGTAGGCACACTGTGGTATTTATTTATTTATACATTGGATTTAGTGCAGTACGTGATCGAAAGCAGTTGCAGGCATACAAGAGCATTATGAAAACAGAAAATCTCAATGTGGTTATTGGCGAATCATAAAAAATGGCAACATGGACATAAAGTGGCATTTCTGAAATGAGACATTACATCACTAAAATTGGGAATGTGTGCTGATAAGATCAGTAGAGAAGATGGAATGTGGGCATTTTGAGTATCAGTGAAGCAGCTAATTGGATGAATTAAGGCATTATGGAAACTAGCCATAAATGCATATTGAGGCATTATTATCATAGTTTATTTGGGAATGCCAGGTATCATTGAAAGCGAAAAGTTGGCCATTATCAACATTAGTTATGCGGCATATTGGTGCGTTGTAAAAACTGTGAATGTTTGCTATCTACTGCAATAATGGAAAACATTTTGAAACGGTGCTTGGGGGACCCCTGCAGGGCCCCCTTGTGCTTGCGGCCTCCGGTTAGCTGACCTCCCCCCTGTTGATCCCAGCACCCCGTGGGTCGTGGCAGGCAAGGTGCCTGCCATGGGTACAAGGTTGAACTGCACTTCCCTTTTCTTAATGGGAGCTTGTGCTACGGCCGGTTTACGCCTGTACCAAGTGCTCCCATTGAGAAAAAGTAGCATGTGACCGAACAGGGTTTGTTAGGATGGTAATGACCTGGTCAGGACAGTTGGTCACAGGATCATAATCAGGGCCTATGTGACTTATTGTTCTTAATATTTTTTCCTACACCACTATTTTAACTCTCAGCGCTCTGTCTACCTCACCACTTTCTACATCACCTCTTACTCTTCCCCTATGGCTCACTTCTTTTTCACTACGTCTTCGCTCTCTTCTACACCTCTCTCTCGTTACATAACTTCTAATTTACCTCACAATCCATTCACTTCCTCACCTCTTTACCTACCCTCTCACTCTTTCCACCTTTTTTCCTCTACCATACCTCTTTCACTACCTAATTCCATTCTCCCTACCTCTCTTTCTGTAACTCTTTGTCTACCTAACATTACCTCATGTCTCATATCACTCTGTACCTCTTTCTTTATTGCCACTTACTCTCTTTGCCTCACCCCTTTTACTCTACATCTCTTTTTATTAAATCGCCACCTTACCTCTTCTGCCATTAGCCCTTTCTCTCTCTCCCTCATTTTATCTCTCTACCTCTAGATTAACCTTACTTCTCTTTCTCTAGCTCGGTCCATGTCTTTCCTTGCCCTCTATTCTCTGTATACTCCTCTCACTCTCCCTTTCTCTCTCCCTCACTTTATCTTACTTTACCTTTGTTAATCTGTTCTTATTTCCACCTCTCTCTACATTACAACTGTTCATACTTCTCTCACTACCTACTTTCACTGTCTACTTCTATGTGCATCTGCCTCTCTTGAAGTCACCACTTTTTCTGCCTTACCTCACTGGCCACCTCTGCTCTCCGTGTACTCCACACCTCTCTCTCTCTCTCTCGCTCTCTCTCTCTCTCTCTTGCTGTCTCTCTATACATTTCCTACTACCTATCTCTAGGCCTCTCTACCTCTTTCCTTCAAACCTTACCTCCATTTCCATGCCTCTCCTTCCTCTTTCCACCTTTCTGTAGCCTTATTTCTGGCGACCTAATGTTTTTTTCTTTACTACGTCTATTCCAACCTCATCTATGTGGTGCCCCAAAATTGTAAAAATGGAACTCTTTAAAAGCCAAGATGTTTTTTTTATTTGTAATTTCCCTATGATATGATCCGTACTCACCACCACATTTTCTAGTGAGAAGTTCAAAGGGGAAAAGCAAGAAATCTGTCTGAAGGTTGCTGCCTATGATTCTGGTGTCTGAATGTCTTTCTTCCGTTCAGACTGGGGGGTCTATGCCTTCATCCACTAATAGATTAGATTTCGGAACTCTATAATTTCTAAAAGCTGTTCTCCAGCTGGACGCGAAATTGAGTATCATCAGGACATTTGGAAATGAACATGTCATAAATCTAGCAGTTGCGACAGGGAGAGCTTGTAAATGCTGAACAAAAGAGGAGAGAGGGGTTAGCCCTCTGGTGCTCCGCAGTGCAGGAAATAGGTAAACTGAGTCAAGAGCGCTGATAGGCTGCTTCAGAAGAATCTCTTGCCCCTCCCTCGAGACTCTGTGGATGTCAAGTGCACCCAGTGCAAAGAGGGGCCTGTCTCTTGCTTGGCAACTTATTTCACATCTGTCAACATCTGACTACAGATTGTGGATGAACACTGACAACCCTTGCCAAAACCCACAACAAACCTACTCGGGTATGAGAAATAAACACAGTACAACAGTCGGGCCTACCTACAGCTGTTGAGCACCAGGGAAGGACAGTAGCCCAATGGTTACAGTGCTAATACACACAAAGACAAGAACTACACAGGACCCTAACTAAAATGTATTTTTGGAGGGTAGGAGCTACTGGTTAAAACCACAGGCACAAAGCCATGCAAACGTCTACAACCATAAACAGCCATGCTATGTCACTAAGAGCCTGATTATGAGTTTGGCGATCTGATGGTCCACCAAACCACGGTGGCGGTGCGGGAACCACCGCACCAGTGGTTCAACTGCTGCACAACGATTACGGTATTCGGACTGCAATAGGATCGATGCAACCGCCAGGGATCCGGGATCCCTGGTGGCGGCACGGCGGTAAGAGGCTCACAATATGTTGGCGGTGTCCCTGTGACACCGGCAAGCATATTGCGAGTTTCTTCACCACAACGCTTTTCATGGCATGAGCCTGCAATGAAAAGTGCAGCGGTGAGGAAACAGAGGGGGCATTTAAGGGCCCCTGTTGCCTCAAGGTCTGGTGATGCATGCAGGGGACAGATGGTTTGTCCCCCCTGTGTGCATGCACCCCCTGTTCCAGCACGACATGGACTTTACAGTCCATGTTGTGCAGGAACGCTTTGGGCCAGCCACCACAGGAACACCCGCCCGGATTACAATTTGTAATTCGGCTGGCGATCAGAGGTGGAGTTTGACGGTGTGGGAGTGGGGCGGTGGTGTGCCGCTACAGCATCCCCGCCAAACTCTGAATCAGGCACTGAACCCTTTGACATGTCCGCAACCTGCAGATGGATGGCATTGAGGCTCCCTGCAGATAATTTGGAGACAGCATTGTTCAGACTTATTGGGGGAGTGGTGATGCCAGTAGCCAGTGCAGTACGCATACTTATGCAGACACATTAATGGGGAAAACGTACTCAATCAGGGCCGGCCTTAGGCATGTGCAAGCTGTGCACCTGCACAGGGCCACCAAACCCCAGGGGCCACCACACCAATATATATCCTTAATATAATAATCCTCTGAGGATGGATACATATTTGCGTAGCCGCTCCAGGCAAGGATTTGGCGGCCTCCGGCTCTGTTCCACTTCCTAACACCCTGACCCCCCGCCGCCCCACCCGGACACCCTCTTCCGGAGCCCCCTACCTATGCTCCCTACCCAGGGCCACCATGAGCCTAGAGCCGCCCCTGACTCAATGTTCACAGAAAGTGAAGCAGAGATATATGAACTGGCTAAGTATACTTGCACCGAACAATATCTATCCAAAGGAAGTTTCCCCGATGAACTGATAAGGTCTGTCACCTTGATGTGTGGTGTCAAATATTTCATCAACATAGCCAAACTACTGGGGTGCCGGACACTGCAATGCCGGCGATCGTTCCATCATATATTGTGTTTTTACCTCCATACCACTATGATTGATTGCCTTGAGTGCCATTTTGTTTCCATTTTCTGTTGTGTGGTGAGGCCAATGCCACCCACTCCAGCATCATTTGACTAAAATAAACTGTCAGCACGAAATGGCACCGTCTCTATTTGTGGCATCACAGTGGTCCTTTGTCTGATGTCTTCCACTTTTTACCTATGCCTTTCCTTCCTGGTATTTTCTTCTATGTCTGCAAGTGGTCCTGCTCTGTTGCTGACTCTATCTATGCATATTCTTCCTTAAGTACATTAACTCCAGAGACGACTCAGTTATGTGACTACCATGGCATCTCCCCTCAGTACCTTTCTAAGACTCAGTGCCCAGGAAATAACCTTTAATAAACTTCAACTCTGTTCGCCTGTTTGCAAATGGCGAGGTCATTTATTACTTCCTCCTGACCCAGAGATAGAGTAAAGAGGCTCTTCTATTTCCCGTCTTGGGCCAAGGCTGGAATTTGTTCCCTCTGTAAAGCACTGTGCCCCAAATTCACAAAGATGCACTGCGTTGCATCTGAGGAAGAGAGCAGGAAAGCGCCATATTTAATAAGATATGGCACCGTCCTGCTTTCTCCCTAGCGGTGTCACACAATTAGTCTGCCTAGTGCCACACACACATTTGCATGTGGAAGGGTGTTTAGTACAAAATATTTTGCAACGAATAACTTTATAACTTTTTGCACTTTGAATGTCTGCTATACAGTGCAGCAAACATGCAAAGTGTGAAATAGGGGATTTAAAATCAATTTTCTTTTTTTAACACCAACTTCAAAGATGGCATATATTTGGCGCAAAACCCTGCCTACTATTTGTAGCAGATAAGGCTTTGCATCCAAATTCGTGCGCGGTTGCCTGGCAACACCCATGCACCACTGATGGAATACCCCCTTAAGCAAAGTATTCCAAAGCCCTGCTTTGCGTTACTTTCAGGCAGGTGAATCTAAAATAAACATTTAGCGCAGGGTTGTATCACTTGTGTGACGCGAACCAAGAGCAAACGTTTAGTAAATCTTCCCTCCGAGTCACCCACTGCATTGTCAACATTGTGGATGGTGAAAGTATATCCTTTTTGGCGATCTCAAGGGTGACTGCTTGTCCCTTGTTTATGGAGGCCCTGAGTGGTAATAAGTACCATGACGTTCTGTTTATGCAAAGCTGGATGCGGCAGTACAATTTAAATAACCACTTTCAGGGTACCTCTCGGTTCATGATACAAGACAGTAGTGAAAGATAAGGAAATGTATGTACTTAGACGCACATCCTAGCCACTAATGTGGACCATATTATATTTAGACAGTGCAAATGGTAGGAATGAGGCATTTACAGTCTACGATCACTGGTACAAATCTGTGTGGGTGGTTTCTATAGTGTTTTGAAATTGTGATTGTTGCTATCTTGGTACATTTTACACTGTAACGCACGCAATGCAATTGTATTTTTAGAGTAAATATATCTGGCTAATCCATCGTCCACCATCTGTAATTCTTTACTGATATTATTTTTAACCCATTATTTGTAAAGCGCGAACTAATCACCCATAAGGGTCTCAAGGCACTGGGGTCCATAAGGGAGATTAAGTGAGCTATTTCCCAGAGTCACAGGATGATGAGCTGATCTGCCTCAGGCGGTAGGGATCGAACCCTGAGCCCTGCACTCAAGACTCAGCCCCCCTGGCCGCTGCACCACAATATACTAGATGGACTTTTTAAAAATGATTGTGATATAGACTGCTGTGTAAATACATGTATGTGTTGAATAATAGTAATAACAGCCCTAGCACCTACTATAATAGTAGTTGTGTTTACAGCAGCGTTACTAGTAGAAGTAGCAGTAATTGGACAAATACTAGTGATGCAGTAAATGTAGTATTTCTGGTATTAATAGTAATTGCAATAGTAACCATAGCAATAGTAGTTGTAGCAGTACTATTGGAGCATGGCATTATAGAATAAATACATAGAAAGTTCGTATGACATAAACATCGTCAAAATATTGTGTGGAAAAAAGAATAACATGGTGCAGAATATTGTGGACAAGAACATCTTGTTTTTATGCATATCACATTTTTTTCTAAAAATATTGCTGTCTATAATATTGATTTTTTTTGTAATGTTTTATGTTTTTATTCAGTGTGATTGGTCAATTAGATTCATAATTATAGACAATATGTAATTGTTATGCTATTGAATTAATATTTTAAAAAATATGTTTTTTGTTGATTTGTTAATTAGATTATTAGGTATTTAAATGTTTCAATTCACTAATGATTTAATAAGTTTATAGTAGACATTATTGATTTTTTATTTTACCAGTGTAAAGTATTACATTATTAATTATGCAAATTATGTATTTGAGTCCATTAATTTATTTCTTGTGTTTTAATGTGTTGTGTTATTTTTAAGATTTACTTTTTATTTTGATGTTGAGATTTATCTAATTTCTTGTAGTATAATTTTACACTGGTTTTGGGTTGTGTGGACTGTAGATCAGCAGAGTGGAAAGTGTTTTACTGTATCTTTACTTATAACTTTTAATTGGTAAATAATGTTTACATTTTTATGAATATATTATTTACTATCATTTGCTATGCTAATTTATGTGGTTTTTTTGTAAATATTTTGTAGAAAATGATTATGTATTTTTCCAACATTTTTCCCACTGTATCTAAGTTGATAGTGTGAATAACAAATTTGACTTCTCCAAAGTCCAAAGCTTTGCCTGCTGTTTCTTATGTGGTAGCAGGATAGTAAATTTCACTCCTCCAAAGTCATGCATGCTGTTGTTTAGGTTGGAGAGGGAATAGTAAATCCGACTCCTCCAAAGATCAATCCTTTACCAATGTTGCTTAAGTTGCATTGGAAATAGTAACTGTGACTCACCCAAACTCCAACATTTTTCTACTGTTGCTTAGAAAGGAGTGGGAATAGTAAATCCGCCCTCTCCAAAGTTCAAGGCTTTCCATATTGTTGCTTAGGTTGAAGTGGGAATAGGAAATCTGACTCATGTTATATTATGTTATGTTATGCTAATTTGTGGAGTGTACTATCACCCAAGAGGGTATCTTGGCCCTGAGCAAATGTCAGTCTAGCCAAACCAGGTGCCTAGTGGAAATACTCAAAAAGCCAGATCTTCAGCTTCTTGCGGAATTCATGAAATGGGGAGGGAGGTCTTATGTGAAGCTGCAGGTAATTCCACACTTTAGGAGAGATTTAGGAGATGACTCAACTGCTTGATCTGGTTTTTCATATGCGTGGGTACTGTGCAAGTAGGAATTCAGATAAACAGAGGTGTCTGGAAGGTGTGTGACAGCAGATGCAAATCTTGAGGCATGCTGGGCCAGTGATAGGTAGTGCCTTGAATTTGTGGGTGAAGTGAGGTTCTTCGATTTCTGACTTCGTCCCGTATTCAGCCGCCATTTTGTGTCTTGCCGCCATTTTGTGTTGCCCTCACTCCGGCAGCACGGCGGACGAAGTGTTTTTGCTTTTCTCAGTTGCTACGTGCCTTTTCTGTTAAAGAGTAACTCCTTTGCCCTTGTTTACGAAACCGATGTCAGGGTCTGGCCGAGTTCGTTAATCCATGTCTGGGTTGATTGATCCCTGTCTCGACTGACTATTTGCCTTCTCCTTTTCTTTCCCTACATTATCTTATCTGACTGACCTTCGCTATTCTCTCCTTGTATTCTATTGTTACACAACTATCCTTTGAGGCACACAAATACGTCCTGCCACATGCAGATTGGATTGTTGGTACTGGTACTGATTAATTTGTTGGGAGGGGTAACACACGGGGTCTGAGAGAGGGGCGTATTTGAGACATCTGATAGCTTGTTTTCCAACTTTTCTTATTGGTTCGTTTTGTATGTGTAAGGAGCAAACTCTGTGAATATGTTTCCTATAAAAGATTGTGCACCACGGATAGAAGTGGAAGTCTCCTTAGAACCCACCTTGCGTGTAACTTCTGGGATGACTGTTCTTGGTTGCAGCTAATAAACCTGGTTTTCCACGCTCAACAGAGTGTCTCGTGTCTCTGTTCGACAAGGCAGGTGAACTCAGGGATTTAAGGCGTGCCCTGCGCCGCCAGGCCCATAAGGCCTGGCTCCCTAGAAGAGATTGAATTGTGTTTGTATGTGTCTGGGGAGCCAGTGGAGCACCTTCAGGTGTGGTGAGATGTGAGTGTGGCATGCGAGGTTAAGAATTATTCTGGCCACGGAGTTAAGCATGGTCTGCCACCGTCTGGTGTGTTTCTGTTGATCCACGCTGTTAGAACTGGGGGTCTCTAGTTGTCTGAGGTAGGTACCTTAGTACAAAGAGTGACCCTTGCTTGTAGGTCAGGGAAAGCAAAGACACCTTCTCAGATAGCCCCTGCTCACCCACTCAGTAGCTTGGCACGAGCAGCCAGGCTTATCTTCAAGGCAACTGTGTAAAGTATAAGAAAATGAAAAATTCTCAAGATAATAATGAGAAGAAGCAGAATAGAAAGTTTGAAGAGATTGAAATGGATGAAATGTGAAAAGTTGGCATCTGTTTCATTAATTAGTGATGATATAAAATATCATCAAAGAGGAGATTGATGGAGCAAGGATTCGCACGAGAAGCGACTTGCTTGTACTCATGAACCTCGAATAACCCTAACTATGTAATCAACATGTTTGTCTTACTAATTTACCCCTTTTTAAATCATTATTGGGTGTCCGAGTGAAGCTTGTTTATGTGTTTTACTAATACTAATATGCTTGCAGCTAAAATGACTGCTGCTATGCGAGAATTTCGTCTGCGCATGCGTCTGTCATACCCACGTGACATGACGTAATTGCAGCTTTGGAGGGAAGACTGTCGCATCTGCGCATTAGTGCTAATATGCCTGCTCTGTGTTCTCACATGCGAGAAGCTTGCACTGCTGCTTTTTCTAAACTGTTCGTTCTGCCTAATCCTAATGCTATAGTCTATTATAAAGTAATGGGTATAGTGTAGAAATTCATGGTATACAGTGTATTCATTTATTCTGTGTTCTAAAACTGTTTCTTTTCCATTTTATGATACACTTTGAAACTTGGCCTGTCTGGTAACGTTGTACTCCATCTTTATTGAAACTGAGGCTACGCGAGATTCTCCAGTCTCAGGAACAAGTGACCTTTGGACTATAGCCAAGGAGCTGACTGACTGAGAAGATGCTCCTGGGAACCTGCCCCGATGAACTCAAACGTTTACTATGTATTTGTCAATAGAACATCCATTGTTATACGAAATGAAGACATCATGTGAACCTGAATTTGATGGGCGTGAACTTAAATTTGAATAGGAGACGGCAAATTCTAAAATTTTAGGTGGTGTGATGGCCCGTCCTCCTACTTTGTGCAATCAAAATTGGGGATCCTTACACTTGCAACATTTGGGGGTTGGTACACTGATCTGGAAAACAGTATAACTAGCGTAGGTTTAGCTAGAGAAATTGTCCGACTTGTCCAAATAGCTGACCTGTCACTGACCCAACGCACTCAATAGGTGACTAAGAGCAGAGGGCTGCGGAGCACTCTGTCGGGAGGTTCGAGAACCCAATCGGGGTTCTGGGAAATTGAAGTGCTGGCGAAGCACTTTTGCTGGTGAATGCTGTAACCCAATCAGAGTTTTGTTTGATTCCTTGCAGAGAGGGAGTAGCGCAGCCGTTGCAACTGAACTGCGGGTGCTGGTCTTAACCTTTGGTGGTCCGGTCCTGATCCAAATCTGGGTTTCCTGTCCTGATTTCTAAACTGCACCTGCTGGCCTACTGGCACTGACATCTTTGGGGTTCTTCTGTCCTTTTCCAACTGACCTGTGGCCAGGGTTGGTCTTCACACCATTCTAGGTAAATATAAATCTGTGTGGGTAATTGTCAATATAATTTACGTCCTTTTCTTTACCTTCCCTGATTTGCAAAGCTTTGATTGCATAGGTTCCTTTTTCTTACCCTTCCCTTAGTAAATGATAAATTCATGTTTTGCTGTTTATTAGCATGTTCCATTCTCTTACCCACCTTTTAGTCAAATTCTGAATGTTTTTGCATGATTGCATAATTGTTTATTCTCTTCACCCTCCCTTTATCGAGTTAAGCTTGACTATCTGAATTTATAGTGTGTTCCATTTTTACCTTTCCTATAGTTATGTGCTAAAATAGAGTTTTGATATTGCATATTGTGTTCTTTTTCTCAACCGTTGATAATTACGGAACTGTTGGTTTAGTATGTTCCTTTTCTTTACCCTCCTTTAGTCAAGTTGCGAAAGTCTGTATCTAAAAATAGCATGTTCCTTGTTTTACCTTCCCTTTATTTCAATCTTCCTAAATGGTTGGCATAATATATCTTTTGCATAGTTATACACTGTTTCTAATCTTGGTTATTGATAGTCTAATTACTTTTAATCTGTGGCTCATGACCTTTGATAATGATTAGATAAAGAGTTTAAACCTTCCCTGAGCCTGTGGTTATTATATGAGTGCAAATGTTATGGTATTCTGATTGCCTTTTTTCAACTGACTCCCTGATCCATGTGGTCATAGATACCAGTGACAAGGATTGGTAAGTCAATGGTATAGGAATTAGTGAAAATAAAATTAACTTGTAGTAGAGTGTGGGTTACCTGATTAAGTAAATGTGTAATTAAATTATGGGCCCAGGTGAGTATTGGTAAATTATAGCCGGGTGACCTGCATGCTCTATCAGAATATTTCTTTGGTAGCAGAGTTATGGTTAGGGATTAGTTAAGATATAGGTAGTTAGTTAGTTGGTTATGAGAATATGTTGATCGATCACATGTAATATTATTTGAAATGTTTTAAATCTTATTGAATTTGATGCTGCTATATTGAATTTTATGTATTAACCAAAATCGTTCGTACCTGTTATACGTTTTGTCTGGAATCCCCAGGAGCAGAATAGCGGGTGGTAAAAAGAAGCCACATCGCGGTGAGGTCACTTACCTGCAGGAAGTTAGTGCATGGTTGGGCAGAACTGGAAGCACTATTTAGGGTTTTCTGTATGAATGTGTGAATAAATGATAGGAAAGAGTTCGCTGGCAAAACCTTTGTTGTGATATCACCTAGTAAGGGTCACACAGAAGGAGTAGCAGGTTCGTCTGAGCTCGTATGGCTGAGATACCCGCCACCCCCTCTCAACACAATCCCCGAAAGGAGGAAAACCGGAAACAGTTCTTGAAGTTTTTGGAAGTGGGAGGGAGTGACCCTCCCGGCCGTATTTATTAAAACAAAAAAAATTAAACATTAAACGTTTCATGTTATGTACAATTTCATTACCACATTGCGATGTTTGGCTAACTTTAACATATTCTCTAATACAGAGGTTCTCCTAGCCGAACTAGCATCCTACAAAACATTTTCTAGAAATATTGAAATTGTACATCCTAACGTTTAAGGGCCAACGGCAAGGTCATAACCGGTGTCAAGATCCCTAACCAGACTTACCCCTCCCACTTGGGAGGGGCGACAGCACGGAGGCTTACCTCAAGTGCAACTACTACCAATTTCCCTTGACTTGACGGGGGCACTTAAGAACTCGACGCCAGTTAAAGGTCGTTCGAATACTTGTGTGAGGTATCTAGAAGGTATCGTAGACCTCCCCCCAACCCCACACAACTTACCGCATCTGCCGTCGCAGATGACCCTGGCCCCGGGAAATTCCCCAGGAGGGGGCTGTAACCCCTCCTACACAGGAAGGGGCCTTGACCGCCTTTCCTTTACTTCCGGCGACCCATCCTTAGAAGGGACCGCCTCCCCATTGAGGGGCCAATGGCCACCTCACCCGAGCGCTCCCATCCGTGTTGGGTGACGCCCACTCATAGGGATCTTCTAATTAGTGCTCACCGATCATGACCTTACCGCCTACCAAAATAAATACGACAATGCTAATCAAACCTACGCGAACATTGGTCACTATGACCGAAAGATCATGCTTAAAATTCAACACTATATCGAATCAATTTAATCGCAAAAACCTACACAATCTACACCATTCTTTATTATAATCAACATCAACATGATACTATCATAACCTGTAAACGAAACAGAAACATAATTATAAATTAACTTTATTACAAAACAACTGGCTGTCCTCAGGGGCTGGTGGGTGGGTCAAAATTGGCTCTTCGTTCTGTCCCGAGCTCACGTGTAGCGAGGAGGTGCAGCTTCGGAGCACAAGAACAAGAGGACGTCTTCTGGTCTTGCGTCCCTTTTATCCGTCTTCAGGGCGGGCGAAAACCCGCCCCTACCTGCCCCGAGGGCGTGGCTGGCTGCGTCCGTGTCTAGGCCAGCCTACTCCAGGGCGGGAAAAGGCGCGCCCCGGCTACGCCGCTTCGGGCATACCAGCCGGGACGCGCCTCCCGCCCCAAAATGGCTTCCCGGGGGGATCGAGGTACTCCGCCATACGTTCGGGGGGACCGAGTGGTCGCCCCTTTCCATATGGCTGAGATACCCGCCACCCCCTCTCAACACAATCCCCGAAAGGAGGAAAACCGGAAACAGTTCTTGAAGTTTTTGGAAGTGGGAGGGAGTGACCCTCCCGGCCGTATTTATTAAAACAAAAAAAATTAAACATTAAACGTTTCATGTTATGTACAATTTCATTACCACATTGCGATGTTTGGCTAACTTTAACATATTCTCTAATACAGAGGTTCTCCTAGCCGAACTAGCATCCTACAAAACATTTTCTAGAAATATTGAAATTGTACATCCTAACGTTTAAGGGCCAACGGCAAGGTCATAACCGGTGTCAAGATCCCTAACCAGACTTACCCCTCCCACTTGGGAGGGGCGACAGCACGGAGGCTTACCTCAAATGCAACTACTACCAATTTCCCTTGACTTGACGGGGGCACTTAAGAACTCGACGCCAGTTAAAGGCCGTTCGAATACTTGTGTGAGGTATCTAGAAGGTATCGTAGACCTCCCCCCAACCCCACACAACTTACCGCATCTGCCGTCGCAGATGACCCTGGCCCCGGGAAATTCCCCAGGAGGGGGCTGTAACCCCTCCTACACAGGAAGGGGCCTTGACCGCCTTTCCTTTACTTCCGGCGACCCATCCTTAGAAGGGACCGCCTCCCCATTGAGGGGCCAATGGCCACCTCACCCGAGCGCTCCCATCCGTGTTGGGTGACGCCCACTCATAGGGATCTTCTAATTAGTGCTCACCGATCATGACCTTACCGCCACAGGTCCGGATAGTTGACCGGCTATCCGGACCCCCCACAAAACTCCTACCTAAAGGTCATGTTGTAAAGTTTTCAACCAAGCTAAGAAGTCTCCTATGAGTAACTCATTTCCCGCCCGCGACAAATGCACACCATCCCCCAAATACATACTGTCATCGTTAATACAACTATGCGAGATAGAATGCAATGTCTTGGAACGGAACAACCTACTCACTTTGTTATTAAGTTTTCTAACAGAATGGTTCAAAGCAGTAATCGAGATAGCCCCCCGCCACACTTTTCGTGGGATCATATGAGACCACGCAATTATGCACCCCGGAACTTTCCTCGCTAACCAACTTACTGTGGAAAGCATTGCCTCTAGGAGAAGTCGTCTACCGGTGGTGACCAAATCATTGCCCCCTAAATGTACTATGACTATAGACGGCGGTGACCTCGTCCGCCCTAACAATCCCTCAAAAAATTCTTGAAACTGGTCAATACAGAGACCGCCTCTTCCGTAGAAGGACACTCTGTACCCGTATTCCCCAGGTACGTGAATCATGTCACCTGCTCCGAATACGTCTGCGGCTCGCCTCACGTATGAGTGGCCCACGACCCACACCTCCTTTCTCACAGCCGGTGATGTCTGACCGCTGGCCTGGTGTTGGGTTGACTGCATAGTCCGCCCTGCCTCGTAGGCTTGCGCAACTGAAAACCAAACAAAAGACAAGAAGCGTGAGTACATTATTACAGCTTCACAACATGTGCAATCGCACATATCTCTTATAACAATTGGAGGACCACCGCCCCACTCGTTTTATTTGTTCAACATTAAGACCCCTGGCTGTAGCTTCAGTGGCAGCCCCTATTCGAAAGGAATGGGTCCCGAATTCGCCCGGGTCCAAGCCCGCTGCGGTAATGGACATCGCAAGCACCCGCTGAAACTGAAACCTCGTCAGTGGGGTGGTGTCTGCGTGTCTCAACAATGTCCCCCCCCATGATGCCACCCTTCGTGCTAGGTAATCTTCTAAACACTGTACCGGACACATGGAGGACCCGGGGATCCTGCGAATGATCGTGCAGTCCCCCATCCCATCTTGGTCGGTCTTGGACCTGACAAAGGAGACAATCATCGCTTCGCCCCTGATCTGAACGTGTTCCCGGCACAAACCCCCCACCACATCCTGTTTGTTCCTTGCAACCAGCTCACTTATCCTCATCGCCCCGTGAAACGCCAGCGTAAATGCAGCCCGGAACAAACACGCCTCGAAATGAGACGAGCATGTGGTAGGGAGTGTGGCCAGCAACTGGGACAACCTATCCAGACCTATCGGTCGTCTCTCATCTACTCTGCGACCCTCCAGGCGTTGCCACCCACGCAGCGCCTTCTGCACCACAAAAGACGCTGTCGGGTCCTGGATGTTATGGGCCCTGGCAACAAAGGAAATGGCAGCACGATACCTTTGGGCCGTAGCCACCGACTTCCCAGCCCTACGTAAGGACATCAGAAAATGTACTACCCACTCCTCCTGACCCCAAAGCCCCTCTCTCTCAGTCCCAAAAAAGGCTAAATAGGCCCGAAACGCCCCTTCATATGCCTTCCTCGTCCTTGGTGCTAGACTCTCTCCCACGAGGTGACGAAGTTCGGGGCACCGAGAGACCAGAGAGCTTCGGGGAAGGGTGCCGGCTCTGGGTCCGCTGAGGGAAGGAAACCCGAGAAAGCCTGCATTTGAAAACGAGACAGTGCATCAGCCGCCTGATTCATCACCCCTGGGACATGTTTTGCTCTGAATATCACGTTCAGTTGCATACACAGTAAGACAATTTCTTTGAGCAGCCTTAAAATCAGTTTACAACGGGCTGCCTGACTATTGATGCATTCTACAACGGTCATATTGTCAGACCAAAACACGACAGAATGATCTTTGAACCCTTCGGGCCAGGTTCTCAGGGCCACCAGAATGGGAAACAGTTCAAGGAAAGCAATATTACTGGTCAGACCCTCTTCATGCCACCATGGGGGCCACCTTTGTGCCGACCATTTTGTGCCGAAGATGGCGCCAAAGCCTATGCTTCCCGCTGAATCTGTCCATAGACCAAGCTCTTCAGAGGACACGGCTGGCTTGTTCCAGACGACTCGACCATTGAAGTCCGCCAAAAATGCTAACCAAATACGCATGTCCTGGCGGACCTCAGCCGATAGTCTCGTGCGATGATGACCCTCCTTTAGGCCAACCATCGCTTGGGCAATTGAACGGGAAAAGGGGCGGGCCATCGGGATCACCCTTAGGGCGAAATTCAACTTCCCCACCAATTGTTGCAACTGATTCAGCGTAACCTTAGATGCATTTATACATACTTGCAGGGCTGCCCTGAATTTCGACACTTTGGTAGCAGGTAGACGAAAACAACCCTCACTAGAGTCCAACTCGATCCCCAAAAACTCGAGGCAAGTCGTGGGACCCACAGTTTTACCTGGTGCCAATGGCACGCCAAATTGACCCATTAACACACAAAATTCAGCCAAGGCCTGGGCGCATTCGTGATTTCCGGCGGGCCCAAGGAACAGAAAGTCATCAAGGTAGTGCATTACATTTTGGAAACCCGTCTTCTTCGTGAACACCCATTGCAGAAAAGTACTGAATTTCTCGAAATATGCACAGGATATAGAGCATCCCATCGGCATACACCTATCCAAGTAATATGATCCCTGAAACATGAATCCCAGAAGACGCTGGTCGTCTGGGTGTACCGGGAGCAACCGGAACGCTGACTCGATATCTGATTTCGCCATCAACGTCCCGGGCCCCAGGCGATTCAAAATGGCCACTGCCTCATCAAATGATGCGTACCGCACCGAACATACCTCTGGATTAATTGCATCGTTCACCGAAAGACCATGTGGGGCTGACAGATTGTGAATTAAACGAAACTCCCCTGGGTCCTTCTTGGGGACCACCCCTAACGGAGAACAGACAAAGTACGGTACCGGGGGTACACTAAACGGGCCGGCAACCCGTCCACGTCTAACCTCTTTCTGAATCTTATCTTGCACTACAGATGCATGCTGCAAGACGGAAAGTTGATTTTTGCACGTCCCGACACCCTGAAAGTCCCCTACCGGGATGCGGAAACCATATGAAAAACCGTTCCGCAGCACCCCAGCAGAAGTACGATCTGGGTATTCACTGAGCCAGGGAATCATTGCCAAGGTATCAATCGGGGTTGGTAAAGGCGCCCCTCGGACTGTATTAGACCTGTTTGGCGCCTCCTCTACCCCCATTCTCACCCGTTCTGGCTCTGCACGAGGACTCAGGATGGGACGACCCGCAATTACTACATTCGTGTTTGAATTTACACGATCCCGGAGGCCTGGTACATTTACCTTTGTTGAAATTGAAACAGAAACCCTTTTTCCCTGTATTGCCGGCAGGTTTCGAGTAATCGTCGGTGCTCGTACCTGACCGAAAGGGGGTCCCTGCATTTTGGCGGGAGTATTCAACAACATTGCTCCCCACTAACGGCATTTTTAACATTCCTGACTCTTTCATTTTATCCCATGTCACAGAATCGTAACAATCCCAAGTTAAACTTTTGTTATGCTCCTTTTCTTTCCTAAAAAGGTTGTCATAACAGAACCAATGGTTACCTTGATACGCTGTCGAGTAACCCATAATTCGTGATTGATAAATTGGAAACTCAGGTAGCAACTCGGGCCTACGTTCCCCCAAAATCGATGTAAAAATACCCCACGCGTTGCCCCAGTTGCCAATATTCTCATTTACTTTAAAGGCGGCCATTTTTGCGCGCCAAACACTCGGATGCATTAGGTCCTTCTGACTCTTAACATGCTCCACTTCATAATGATCGACAAGCAAGGAGAAAATATTCACATATTCCCCCGCCCAAATCTTTTCCTTTATTGCCAAAGGAACATGTTGCCCCAACTTCTCTCTACGAGAGGGTGCTGACTCATCCCTTGCGATCGGCAATGGCCGCTTACCTGAACCGGACGGTGCTTCCGCCACTTGTGGCTTGTCTATCACCGCCACCGGC
This sequence comes from Lissotriton vulgaris, assembly GCF_964263255.1. Lineage (NCBI taxonomy): Eukaryota > Metazoa > Chordata > Amphibia > Caudata > Salamandridae > Lissotriton > Lissotriton vulgaris. Next base: position 1,188,048,745 of record NC_141696.1, on the reverse strand, counting down.
GTGGTCACCTTGGCTGCATCTCTTTTCTCACGCAACTTTTTCATCAGCGCCTGTGCCTCGGCAGCCGTGGCGCCCTCACTACCATCCCCCAACCACGCTGCTAGCTGTGCTGCCAGCTCAGGGGGCATATCCTCATTGGATGTCGGGGTGACGACAACGGGGATCGGATTCCCCTCCTTCGGTACCGGGGTCGGCGCCTCGAGCGGTACCGGGGTCGGCGCCTCGAGCGGGGCAGAGGGAACCGGGACGTCTCCCCCAGCTGGAACCCCTCGTGGCCTCTTGGGCCTCCCTCCAGCCGGTGGACGCCCCGATCCCTCCTCCCCGTCTCGCTCCGCCAGCCGCTTCTTTATGTCGAACATCTCTTTAAAGAGGACCCGAACCATCTGATCAGTCGTCATTCTCTTTGCGCCTTTCTTGGGCATCTCTTCGACGAAGTATCTAGAAGACAAAGAAAAGGATCAAAACGCTCAAAATTGGCTCTTCGTTCTGTCCCGAGCTCACGTGTAGCGAGGAGGTGCAGCTTCGGAGCACAAGAACAAGAGGACGTCTTCTGGTCTTGCGTCCCTTTTATCCGTCTTCAGGGCGGGCGAAAACCCGCCCCTACCTGCCCCGAGGGCGTGGCTGGCTGCGTCCGTGTCTAGACCAGCCTACTCCAGGGCGGGAAAAGGCGCGCCCCGGCTACGCCGCTTCGGGCATACCAGCCGGGACGCGCCTCCTGCCCCAAAATGGCTTCCCGGGGGGATCGAGGTACTCCGCCATACGTTCGGGGGGACCGAGTGGTCGCCCCTTTCCAATTGATAGCAAAGGGGTTCGCTGGTGAAACTTTGGTCTTAGTATATATCCCGGAGTGGATAAAGTCTGAAGGAGTAGCAGGTTCTCTAATGCTTGTGTGAAGGGTAGGCGGAAGGGATCTGCTCGTAGAATATGAAAAGTAAATGGAAGGGATTTACTTGCAGTGAAACATATCTTTTCTTTCTAGTCACTCAGGTACAGTGGCAAATGTTTTTACGTTGTTGAATAATAAAATCTGCACTTTAAAATCGAAAGAATTTAGTTTTTGCATTACCTTGTGAAGGAGGAAGTCAGTTACGTAGCTGCGCTGACGTCACTCAGAGCCGCTCTGGAATTGGTCGAGACAGCGGGCGTGTAGCTGAGATAGCATTGTAAAGGAGGGGTGAGCGCAGGAGCATGGGAACTCATCTCACGGGAAAAGCAGCGCAATTATTGGTTGAAATTATTTGAAACCACAGTGTTGGTTGGTTGAAGAAAAATAAAAGACGCGCTAGTATTGGAAGCATTTGGTAAACAGAAATAAGTATTTTCGCACACTTTGAACTCTTGTAAAATATATGTGGTATCCAAGCCATCCAGAAACTCGACCTGATCCAAGATACCAAGGGTTTGCTAGGGATCAGATGATAAGAGGCAGACCTCGCAATATGTACGGAAGTAAGAGAAAAATGTCATTTGTGGACAAAGTTAAGAATTACTTTTAAAAAGACAAGCCCATTAAAACTAGAGAAGAAGTCATTATTCCACCACCGAATACTCCTGCATCATTCATGACGTTTGACAGGGGATACCACTCCTGTGTATGGTTAGAAAACTGGGTGGAATACACAAAAGATGATGGCATTTTGGCATTTCCCTTAGAAGGCACATTTAATGGAAGAATTCTGTTTAATTTAAGGACTTGAATGAATGATTTACATCCCAGACATAGATTAACGCAATATGAGGCCCTAAAAGAATGGGAGATTGAGGCTTTTGAGCGAGACAGACCTATGATTGACAAAGGACTGAGTAAATTTTACCCAAAGGTTCCACAAGATTCCAAAGATTAACAGATGAAACAATGGAGACAGAACATGCTAGTGGAAGGGCTATATCCTGTATTAACTTTAGAAGAGCCCACAGGAAGTAAAAGAACTGACAAAACCAAACATTTAATGACTAGTGGTGATTCAGACGATGATTATATGGAGGATTTATTGATGAAAAATCCAACCCTTATATTGAAGAACCAAGTACGGTAAATCCGAATGCCCCGTTTTTAAAACCGCCTTTAATTCCGCAAGTGATACATGAGAACTCCATCGAAAGGGTATTGCAAGAGAGAGAAAGAGAAGTGTTGAATAAACAGAGACGTGAATTAATTCAGAAAATTTCACAATTAAATACAAGTCCTGAAGCTTTGACGATTCCAGTAACTATTGGCCCAGTTGTTCCTTTGTACGGAGATAAGCAAGCTAGTCCAAAAGCTCCGGTTATAACTACATCAGTAGTACAGCCAAGAAAGGAACCATTGATAATAGATGATCAGGCAAGCGAATGGGAGTCAGTAATCTCCTTAATGTATTTGCCAATAAGAGAACCAGAAGGTAGTTCAATGAGAAAGACCACTCCTTCAAACTCGAGATAAGTCCAGATAGAGACATCCTCAGGTACGAGAAGTGCTACTGTAGTAACTCCTGAAGAGATAGATAGATGGACACGAGAAATAGAAAAACCAAAGACACAGCCAAAGCCATTAGATATATATAAATTAAGAATCGAAATAGAGGAATTGATGGCTGGAAATGTGGGATTAGACAGGTTGAATACCCTTAGTGAAGATGAATTACTATTCACCTGTAAGAGTATTACCAGAAATACACGGGTGCTTCATGAGAAATTAATGGACACTGCAGCTAGCATGGGATTCGACATTGGAAAATCTAAAGTATTGCAGAAACCATATCGAGTAGAATTTTCTGACAAAGATTTAGAAAACATGAATGTATCAGGGAAAAAGGTGCAGATAAGAGAGCTGCTGACACTGTTGCAAAAATGGGGAGAACTAGAAAAATGGAAAGCCAGGTGGGCAAAGAAGAAGGAAGTGGTTCGATCAAGGCAAAAGACATCAGAGTATGTTTTAAAAGAGGCAGAGAAGGTGGAAAAATTATGTCCCATGCGAGAGGTACCAGGTGGAGGCTATGTACATGTTCCATGGTACCGGCAGGATATTTTGTCATTTACGAATGATTTCCCAAAACTTCTTGAAAAACCTGTAGAATGGTACAGACAAGTCAAGAGATTTGTAAAGGTGTCAAAGTGTCTTTTGAAAGACTTAGATGGATTATTTGACATTGTAGTTCCCGTAGATTTGTGGACGGAATGCAAAATTGCTGTAGATTGGCCTAGCGATGAGTACCCAAGAGACCCAAAGACAGGGGCACCTTCCTCAGGATGCAATGAAAAAATACAATCAGGTAATACTTTACCTTAAAGGAAAGGTGCCTGCAAAAGAGACAGACTGGATGAAAATAGATAGAACCACTCAGAATAAAGACGAGTCAGTGCATTCATATTATGAACGTCTATTACAGACATTTAAACAATACAGTGGATTAGACAACATTGATATGAAGGATATGACACATTTTATTTATCGATTTGTGTTAGGATTAAGACCAGGAATTTCACAATGGATTAAAGGTAATACAATTTGTTGGCAGGCTAAGGCCTTAGGCATGTGCAAGCTGTGCACCTGCACAGGGCCACCAAACCCCAGGGGCCACCACACCAATATATATCCTTAATATAATAATCCTCTGAGGATGGATACATATTTGCGTAGCCGCTCCAGGCAAGGATTTGGCGGCCTCCGGCTCTGTTCCACTTCCTAACACCCTGACCCTCCGCCGCCCCACCCGGACCCCCTCTTCCGGAGCCCCCTACCTATGCTCCCTACCCAGGGCCACCATGAGCCTAGAGCCGCCCCTGACTCAATGTTCACAGAAAGTGAAGCAGAGATATATGAACTGGCTAAGTATACTTGCACCGAACAATATCTATCCAAAGGAAGTTTCCCCGATGAACTGACAAGGTCTGTCACCTTGATGTGTGGTGTAAAATATTTCATCAACATCGCCAAACTACTGGGGTGCCGGACACTGCAATGCCGGCGATCGTTCCATCATATATTGTGTTTTTACCTCCATACTACTATGATTGATTGCCTTGAGAGCCATTTTGTTTCCATTTTCTGTTGTGTGGTGGGGCCAATGCCACCCACTCCAGCATCATTTGACTAAAATAAACTGTCAGCACGAAATGGCACCGTCTCTATTTGTGGCATCACAGTGGTCCTTTGTCTGATGTCTTCCACTTTTTACCTATGCCTTTCCTTCCTGGTATTTTCTTCTATGTCTGCAAGTGGTCCTGCTCTGTTGCTGACTCTATCTATGCATATTCTTCCTTAAGTACATTAACTCCAGAGACGACTCAGTTATGTGACTACCATGGCATCTCCCCTCAGTACCTTTCTAAGACTCAGTGCCCAGGAAATAACCTTTAATAAACTTCAACTCTGTTCGCCTGTTTGCAAATGGCGAGGTCATTTATTACTTCCTCCTGACCCAGAGATAGAGTAAAGAGGCTCTTCTATTTCCCGTCTTGGGCCAAGGCTGGAATTTGTTCCCTCTGTAAAGCACTGTGCCCCAAATTCACAAAGATGCACTGCGTTGCATCTGAGGAAGAGAGCAGGAAAGCGCCATATTTAATAAGATATGGCACCGTCCTGCTTTCTCCCTAGCGGTGTCACACAATTAGTCTGCCTAGTGCCACACACACATTTGCATGTGGAAGGGTGTGTAGTACAAAATATTTTGCAACGAATAACTTTATAACTTTTTGCACTTTGAATGTCTGCTATACAGTGCAGCAAACATGCAAAGTGTGAAATAGGGGATTTAAAATCAATTTTCTTTTTTTAACACCAACTTCAAAGATGGCATATATTTGGCGCAAAACCCTGCCTACTATTTGTAGCAGATAAGGCTTTGCATCCAAATTCGTGCGCGGTTGCCTGGCAACACCCATGCACCACTGATGGAATACCCCCTTAAGCAAAGTATTCCAAAGCCCTGCTTTGCGTTACTTTCAGGCAGGTGAATCTAAAATAAACATTTAGCGCAGGGTTGTATCACTTGTGTGACGCGAACCAAGAGCAAACGTTTAGTAAATCTTCCCTCCGAGTCACCCACTGCATTGTCAACATTGTGGATGGTGAAAGTATATCCTTTTTGGCGATCTCAAGGGTGACTGCTTGTCCCTTGTTTATGGAGGCCCTGAGTGGTAATAAGTACCATGACGTTCTGTTTATGCAAAGCTGGATGCGGCAGTACAATTTAAATAACCACTTTCAGGGTACCTCTCGGTTCATGATACAAGACAGTAGTGAAAGATAAGGAAATGTATGTACTTAGACGCACATCCTAGCCACTAATGTGGACCATATTATATTTAGACAGTGCAAATGGTAGGAATGAGGCATTTACAGTCTACGATCACTGGTACAAATCTGTGTGGGTGGTTTCTATAGTGTTTTGAAATTGTGATTGTTGCTATCTTGGTACATTTTACACTGTAACGCACGCAATGCAATTGTATTTTTAGAGTAAATATATCTGGCTAATCCATCGTCCACCATCTGTAATTCTTTACTGATATTATTTTTAACCCATTATTTGTAAAGCGCGAACTAATCACCCATAAGGGTCTCAAGGCACTGGGGTCCATAAGGGAGATTAAGTGAGCTATTTCCCAGAGTCACAGGATGATGAGCTGATCTGCCTCAGGCGGTAGGTATCGAACCCTGAGCCCTGCACTCAAGACTCAGCCCCCCTGGCCGCTGCACCACAATATACTAGATGGACTTTTTAAAATGATTGTGATATAGACTGCTGTGTAAATACATGTATGTGTTGAATAATAGTAATAACAGCCCTAGCACCTACTATAATAGTAGTTGTGTTTACAGCAGCGTTACTAGTAGAAGTAGCAGTAATTGGACAAATACTAGTGATGCAGTAAATGTAGTATTTCTGGTATTAATAGTAATTGCAATAGTAACCATAGCAATAGTAGTTGTAGCAGTACTATTGGAGCATGGCATTATAGAATAAATAAATAGAAAGTTCGTATGACATAAACATCGTCAAAATATTGTGTGGAAAAAAGAATAACATGGTGCAGAATATTGTGGACAAGAACATCTTGTTTTTATGCATATCACATTTTTTTCTAAAAATATTGCTGTCTATAATATTGATTTTTTTTTGTAATGTTTTATGTTTTTATTCAGTGTGATTGGTCAATTAGATTCATAATTATAGACAATATGTAATTGTTATGCTATTGAATTAATATTTTAAAAAATATGTTTTTTGTTGATTTGTTAATTAGATTATTAGGTATTTAAATGTTTCAATTCACTAATGATTTAATAAGTTTATAGTAGACATTATTGATTTTTTATTTTACCAGTGTAAAGTATTACATTATTAATTATGCAAATTATGTATTTGAGTCCATTAATTTATTTCTTGTGTTTTAATGTGTTGTGTTATTTTTAAGATTTACTTTTTATTTTGATGTTGAGATTTATCTAATTTCTTGTAGTATAATTTTACACTGGTTTTGGGTTGTGTGGACTGTAGATCAGCAGAGTGGAAAGTGTTTTACTGTATCTTTACTTATAACTTTTAATTGGTAAATAATGTTTACATTTTTATGAATATATTATTTACTATAATTTGCTATGCTAATTTATGTGGTTTTTTTGTAAATATTGTGTAGAAAATGATTATGTATTTTTCCAACATTTTTCCCACTGTATCTAAGTTGATAGTGTGAATAACAAATTTGACTTCTCCAAAGTCCAAAGCTTTGCCTGCTGTTTCTTATGTGGTAGCAGGATAGTAAATTTCACTCCTCCAAAGTCATGCATGCTGTTGTTTAGGTTGGAGAGGGAATAGTAAATCCGACTCCTCCAAAGATCAATCCTTTACCAATGTTGCTTAAGTTGCATTGGAAATAGTAACTGTGACTCACCCAAACTCCAACATTTTTCTACTGTTGCTTAGAAAGGAGTGGGAATAGTAAATCCGCCCTCTCCAAAGTTCAAGGCTTTCCATATTGTTGCTTAGGTTGAAGTGGGAATAGGAAATCTGACTCATGTTATATTATGTTATGTTATGCTAATTTGTGGAGTGTACTATCACCCAAGAGGGTATCTTGGCCCTGAGCAAATGTCAGTCTAGCCAAACCAGGTGCCTAGTGGAAATACTCAAAAAGCCAGATCTTCAGCTTCTTGCGGAATTCATGAAATGGGGAGGGAGGTCTTATGTGAAGCTGCAGGTAATTCCACACTTTAGGAGAGATTTAGGAGATGACTCAACTGCTTGATCTGGTTTTTCATATGCGTGGGTACTGTGCAAGTAGGAATTCAGATAAACAGAGGTGTCTGGAAGGTGTGTGACAGCAGATGCAAATCTTGAGGCATGCTGGGCCAGTGATAGGTAGTGCCTTGAATTTGTGGGTGAAGTGAGGTTCTTCGATTTCTGACTTCGTCCCGTATTCAGCCGCCATTTTGTGTCTTGCCGCCATTTTGTGTTGCCCTCACTCCGGCAGCACGGCGGACGAAGTGTTTTTGCTTTTCTCAGTTGCTACGTGCCTTTTCTGTTAAAGAGTAACTCCTTTGCCCTTGTTTACGAAACCGATGTCAGGGTCTGGCCGAGTTCGTTAATCCATGTCTGGGTTGATTGATCCCTGTCTCGACTGACTATTTGCCTTCTCCTTTTCTTTCCCTACATTATCTTATCTGACTGACCTTCGCTATTCTCTCCTTGTATTCTATTGTTACACAACTATCCTTTGAGGCACACAAATACGTCCTGCCACATGCAGATTGGATTGTTGGTACTGGTACTGATTAATTTGTTGGGAGGGGTAACACACGGGGTCTGAGAGAGGGGCGTATTTGAGACATCTGATAGCTTGTTTTCCAACTTTTCTTATTGGTTCGTTTTGTATGTGTAAGGAGCAAACTCTGTGAATATGTTTCCTATAAAAGATTGTGCACCACGGATAGAAGTGGAAGTCTCCTTAGAACCCACCTTGCGTGTAACTTCTGGGATGACTGTTCTTGGTTGCAGCTAATAAACCTGGTTTTCCACGCTCAACAGAGTGTCTCGTGTCTCTGTTCGACAAGGCAGGTGAACTCAGGGATTTAAGGCGTGCCCTGCGCCGCCAGGCCCATAAGGCCTGGCTCCCTAGAAGAGATTGAATTGTGTTTGTATGTGTCTGGGGAGCCAGTGGAGCACCTTCAGGTGTGGTGAGATGTGAGTGTGGCATGCGAGGTTAAGAATTATTCTGGCCACGGAGTTAAGCATGGTCTGCCACCGTCTGGTGTGTTTCTGTTGATCCACGCTGTTAGAACTGGGGGTCTCTAGTTGTCTGAGGTAGGTACCTTAGTACAAAGAGTGACCCTTGCTTGTAGGTCAGGGAAAGCAAAGACACCTTCTCAGATAGCCCCTGCTCACCCACTCAGTAGCTTGGCACGAGCAGCCAGGCTTATCTTCAAGGCAACTGTGTAAAGTATAAGAAAATGAAAAATTCTCAAGATAATAATGAGAAGAAGCAGAATAGAAAGTTTGAAGAGATTGAAATGGATGAAATGTGAAAAGTTGGCATCTGTTTCATTAATTAGTGATGATATAAAATATCATCAAAGAGGAGATTGATGGAGCAAGGATTCGCACGAGAAGCGACTTGCTTGTACTCATGAACCTCGAATAACCCTAACTATGTAATCAACATGTTTGTCTTACTAATTTACCCCTTTTTAAATCATTATTGGGTGTCCGAGTGAAGCTTGTTTATGTGTTTTACTAATACTAATATGCTTGCAGCTAAAATGACTGCTGCTATGCGGGAATTTCGTCTGCGCATGCGTCTGTCATACCCACGTGACATGACGTAATTGCAGCTTTGGAGGGAAGACTGTCGCATCTGCGCATTAGTGCTAATATGCCTGCTCTGTGTTCTCACATGCGAGAAGCTTGCACTGCTGCTTTTTCTAAACTGTTCGTTCTGCCTAATCCTAATGCTATAGTCTATTATAAAGTAATGGGTATAGTGTAGAAATTCATGGTATACAGTGTATTCATTTATTCTGTGTTCTAAAACTGTTTCTTTTCCATTTTATGATACACTTTGAAACTTGGCCTGTCTGGTAACGTTGTACTCCATCTTTATTGAAACTGAGGCTACGCGAGATTCTCCAGTCTCAGGAACAAGTGACCTTTGGACTATAGCCAAGGAGCTGACTGACTGAGAAGATGCTCCTGGGAACCTGCCCCGATGAACTCAAACGTTTACTATGTATTTGTCAATAGAACATCCATTGTTATACGAAATGAAGACATCATGTGAACCTGAATTTGATGGGCGTGAACTTAAATTTGAATAGGAGACGGCAAATTCTAAAATTTTAGGTGGTGTGATGACCCGTCCTCCTACTTTGTGCAATCAAAATTGGGGATCCTTACACTTGCAACATTTGGGGGTTGGTACACGGATCTGGAAAACAGTATAACTAGCGTAGGTTTAGCTAGAGAAATTGTCCGACTTGTCCAAATAGCTGACCTGTCACTGACCCAACGCACTCAATAGGTGACTAAGAGCAGAGGGCTGCGGAGCACTCTGTCGGGAGGTTCGAGAACCCAATCGGGGTTCTGGGAAATTGAAGTGCTGGCGAAGCACTTTTGCTGCTGATTGCTGTAACCCAATCGGGGTTTTGGCTGATTCCTTGCAGAGAGGGAGTAGCGCAGGTGTTGCAACTGAACTGCGGGTGCTGGTCTTAACCTTTGGTGGTCCATCCCTGATCCAAATCTGGGTTTCCTGTCCTGATTTCTGAACTGCAACTGCTGGCCTACTGGCACTGAAATCTTTGGGGTTCTTCTGTCCTTTTCCAACTGACCCGTGGCCAGGGTTGGTCTTCACACCATTCTAGGTAAATATAAATCTGTGTGGGTAATTGTCAATATAATTTGCGTCCTTTTCTTTACCTTCCCTGATTTGCAAAGCTTTGATTGCATAGGTTCCTTTTTCTTACCCTTCCCTTAGTAAATGATAAATTCATGTTTTGCTGTTTATTAGCGTTTTCCATTTTCTTACCCACCTTTTAGTCAAATTCTGAATGTTTTTGCATGATTACATAATTGTTCATTCTCTTCACCCTCCCTTTATCGAGTTAGGCTTGACTATCTGAATTTATAGTGTTTCCATTTTTACCTTTCCAATAGTTATGTACTAAAATAGAGTTTCAATATTGCATTTTGTGTTCTTTTTCTCAAACATTGATAATTACTGAACTTTTGGTTTAGTATGTTCCTTTTCTTTACCCTCCTTTAGTCAAGTTGCGAAAGTCTGTATCTAAAAATAGCATGTTCCTTGTTTTACCTTCCCTTTATTTCAATCTTCCTAAATGGTTGGCATAATATATCTTTTGCATAGTTACACACTGAGTCTAATCTTGGTTATTGATAGTCTAATTACTTTTAATCTGTGGCTCATGACTTTTGATAATGATTAGATAAAGAGTTTAAACCTTCCCCGAGTCTGTGGTTATTATATGAGTGCAAATGTTATGGTATTTTGATTGCCTTTTTACAACTAACTCCCTGATCCATGTGGTCATAGGTACCAGTGACAAGGATTGGTAAGTCAATGGTATAGGAATTAGTGAAAATAAAATTAACTTGTAGTAGAGTGTGGGTTACCTGATTAAGTAAATGTGTAATTGAATTATGGGCCCAGGTGAGTATTGGTAAATTATAGTCGGGTGACCTGCGCGCTCTATCATAACACAAGATGGGTGGAGGTGGATGATTTGAGACTAGGTCGTCCTCCTAACGTTTACCGTCAAAGAAAACCCAAGGTATTGGGTTTAGAGACCTAGTCCGAAAAAGGTGGCTCCTAACCCCTTTTGGTCAGAAAAAAAGCCAAGAAGAAAGAAACATTAGAAAGAACATTTTCTTTCTTGAGTCCCCTCACTCACCAGGGTTTCCCCACGGTGACATGCTTCATCATTGGGGCCATCCCAGTGCTCTACGAACTGGGGCGCGCTACGACTTGCGGAATTACGTAGGAGCACTTTAAATGGAAGACTATGTGTGGTGCACTTTGTGGTGGAGTGGTTGGAACATAATTAAAAAATACCTTGCTAGTGGGCCTAAACAACTTTTATTCTTGCTCCTTGGTCGATATGTCTAAAAAGGGGGGTGCCCTGGAAAACCTAACTATAATGCGTAGGAATGCAGTGTGGTCAACATGTTTCGAGCTCCCCTAACTCTGTATCAGGACCACACAGGGACCAGCCCTGTGTTTGCCACTCCTAATATACCTAAATAGGAAATAAGAAATAGTGAAATAAAAAAAATAAAGCGAACGCTGCTACTAATAAAGCATGTGTTATTAACACAAACGTTCCCTAAGTCACGTTCTATATCTGAAATGGTACAAATGGAGAAAATGCGTTAGAAAACAGAGCACCCCCTCACTTGAGTGGGGGTACACATTTTATTCTTCCATGCTGCATATGGGTGATTGCTCCATAATGGCGTGGGCAGGCTTTCAATGCGATCGTGGTTGTACCTAGAAAGGTATAAAACATGCATGGCAGGCTTCCGAGGCCACTGTGATTGTGCCTAGAAAGCTTTAAAACATGCATTAAGTATTTGCAACCATTGCTCTCAGCAACCCAATATTGACACCACAAATGGACTACAGACAAGTTTAATTAAAAACAATTATAGGTTTATAAAAGAAAAGATATACGATGAGATCACACAATAAAAATCCAACATATGCGTATTTGTAATATTTCACCTTGCCGGGTATTAGGCCAGCAAGCCCTTGTAGGTTCTTGCAGTATTAATGAGCAATTCTCTATGATCCAATGCAGCTCTAATGCAATGCTATGCAGTTCGTAACGCAAGAATCAGGCACTTCGTATTGTCAAAATAATGCAGTTCGTTATGCAACAATCAGGCAGTTCGTATTGCAAAAATAATGCATTGCGTAATGCAGCAATCAGGCAGTTCGTAATGCAAAAATAATGCAATGTGTAATGCAACAATTAGGCAGTTCATAATGCAACAGTAATGCAATACGTAATGTAGCAATCAGGCAGTTTATAATGCAAAAATAATGCAATGCGTAATGCAACAATCAGGCAGTTAGTAATGCAGAAATAATGGAATGCATAATGCAACAATAATGTACTTCGGCACCGATCACGGTGCTCTGGATGGTCTCTATGCCACTTTTACTGACTTGCGGTGAGCTTCTGACAAAATGTGCTCCCAACACGGGTATGGTGGAAAAGAAAGTGCAACTCCACACTCCTGCCCCGGTACTGCCACTTCTCGGCACGTACGGGCCGCGATATGATCTTGAGCGGAGGCTCGCGCTGCGAGAATGGAAAGGCTGAGAGCATCTCTTTCCAAGCCTGCACCCCGCCCCAGGCTGCGACACACGCAAGCTCGCTGAGCGTTACCTGGGGATGCGACCTCGCTCTCCTCTCCTTGCGACTTTGTTGATTGTGGGCAGTAGAACTCAGGCCATCCCCCCCAACGGGGATGGTTCTAGGTTCCTCCTTGGCAAAGGCAGGCTCGGGCCAGCGGCAGAGCTCCTCTGGGGATGCCGGTCCAGGCCGATGCCAATGACGAAGATCTCAGGCTGCAACAGGGCACACTCACAGAGCGTCGCTGGGACTCACTTGATTTCCGGGTGTGCACAGTCACAAAGCAATCCTCACGAAAGTCTCAGGATGCACGGAGCACATGCACCCAGCATCGCTGAGACTCCCTTGAGTTCTGGGTGCACACGATCATGGAGCAATCCTCACAAAGGTCTCAGACTGCACAAAGCACACACGTCGATGAGACTCATTTGCATTCCGAGTGCGCAAGATCACAGGACGATCCTTATAAAGGTCTCAGGCTGCACAAAGCACAAGCACACAGCGTCACTGAGGCTCACTTGGATTCCGGGTGCCCACGATCACAGGGCAATTCTTATGAGGGTGTCAGGCTGCAAAAAGTACATGCACACAGCGTCGCTGAGACACACCTGGAAACTTTTGTGCTCCTGAGTTTCCGACACAGCACACAGCATAGTCCTTTCAAGCAGGGGGACATAGCACACAGCAAAGTCCCTTTAACCTCTCCTTGGTTAAATCAGCAAACTGCATGCCAGCCCCAGAACACACAGCAAGGATCAGTCCTTTCTTCAGTCTCTTCAGCTGTTTCTTCCTTGGTAGAGGTTCCTCTTGACCACAAAGTAGTTTCAATCCTTTACAGTCTTGATCAGTTACATTCCAAAGTCCAGGGGTTTCAGCTCTCATAGTTATACCCCTAAATGTCTTTAAAGTCTTTGTGTTCAGGGGGGCACTGGCCCCTGTTATAGTGTAGTTCCTATATTCCCAATAGGCTCTGCGCATTGGAATAATATATCCTGTAGATTTGATGTTGGACTTATGTCTACTAGGTCTCTAGCGAATATATTAGACTTAATTGTGAGTGCCAGCTAGTTCAGAGGTCACTAGAAACTTTCTTGAATAAACAAGAAGGGATTCGTTTCTGACAACCGCACAAACATGACAACTTTGTTTCTCCAAGATAAAACGTATCTTCAGAGTCGTGGAAACAATAGATAGATATTTTACTCAATCAATCGTGCATGCTTCGTTTCACCAGAGGTACAGAGAAATAGTGAGATGGGCGTTTTCAATAAAAGTATTTATTGAACAGTCTGCTTCTCATGCAGAAGAAATGAACGGCTACAATCGTAATACTGGCTGCAAAATATAATGCATACAGCAAGAAGAGTATTGTAAAATAATACTGTAAAAGCATGATATGGTTTCTAAGCCATAAAATACATACATAAATAAATAAAGACTAAAAGTACTCAACTGGCGCTTCTAAAATACGCCTACCCGATGTACCTAATCTAAGTCTACTATAGGGAAGGAGTAAGTGCGGTCCAATCAGCTCTGTACCTTGGTTTAGAATAAAGGAGGTCTGGTATCTCTCGGTCTCAGGACTCGATTTCCCAACACCCCGCAATGGGAGCTTGGAAACACTGGAGCTGGATTTCTCTGCAAGAGAAAAGACAGTGTCTCTCTCTCTCAGTGCGTCAGCTGGAGGGTCGGCTTCCTTCGGCACTTGCTGTAGCGAGCTGCGTCGGGCAAGTAGATAGTCGAACTGGTCCAAACCACTGTGTGTTTGCTAGGGCAAGTGTGGGCATATTTATACCTTGAAGGTGCCGAGTTTGACGTAAAGGTGGACATAATAACCTCATCAAAGAGTTGCAGTTCTTTGAAAACTCAATGAGTTCTTGGACAAATCAATATTCAAGCAAGGGGAAGTCCCTAACTGCTGAAGCCGAGTTTTCCAAGAAATCGTTGTGGCTTTTCGGAACTAGTGGAAGTATCCATGCCTGTATTTGGACTGCATGGGCTATAACTAAATATGGTTATGATGTCTATGCCTATATAAGGACAAGGTGATTTATACCTATATAAGGGCATGAATCAGGAAAATTAAACTACGGTCCTAAAATGCTTCACAACCAGGGCCGAACTGGCCATAGCGGGCACCGGGCGCTTCCCCGGTAGGCCGCTAGGTGGGGGCCGGTTTTGGGCCCCTGGGGGGGCCGTTTTTGTTACCGGGGGTGGGCAACGTCGCAAACTGCTCAGCTGCACTCCCCCTGACCCTAGGGGGGGCCAGCTGAGCAGTTTGCCAGGGCCGGTTTCTGTTATCAGTCCGGCCCTGTATACAACACTGTCCAAACCAGTTCTGGGTGTCTGCTGCCAGTGACACCTTCTTCCTTTGATAGTGGGGGTCTGAATCCTCAATTACTCAGCAGGAGATGGAGCCATTGTTTTATGGCCGCAGCTCAGGCCTCTTCACCTCCAGGGGCTACTCCTCCCCCCTACACTCCAGATGCAGGTCAACCGGTTGCTGTTTCACCTCCTCCCCTGGGTCAAGACATTCCCCAGAGCCTATCACATTTAAATCCAGACAGTCGGTCCACAACCAGGTAGAGACACACAGAAATGTTAAAACCCAAAAACCCAGCCGCTTCACAAAGAGTGGTTTCTAAACAGAATGCAAAAACAACCTTCACAAAAAGATGTTATTAGATTGTGAGTTCAGGCACACTAAACTTCACCTATCCATCTCAAGCCTATGGGAAGCTAGGCTGAAAACATATTACACAGCCTTCTCCATTCTGTCCTATGGGCAAGATGGCCTTGCAACAGTGAAAACCAAAATGAAGAGTATTTCACTGTTAGGACATGGTACACACCTTAGTACATGTCCTACCTTTCACATACACTGCACCAGGTCCAGGGGGGTACCTTGGACCTACCGCAGGGGTGTCTGATGTGCATAAAAAGGGAAGGGTAAGGCCTGGCAAGTGGGTGCACTTGTCAGGACAACATGGCAGTTTAAAACTGCACGCAAGCACTGCAGTGGAAGGCCTGAGTTCTCTCTTTAAGGCTACTTGTGTGGGTGGCACAATTAGTGCTGCAGGCCCACTAGTAGCATTTGCATTACTAGCCCTTGCACACATAGTGCACTTTACTAGAGACTTTACTAGTAAGGCAAACATAACAATCATGGCAACCAATTACCATAACAATTTATACAGGGAGCACTTGCACTTTGACACTGATCAGCAGTGGCAAAGTGCCCAAATCATTTAAGTTGGCAACACCATGTCAGAAAACAGGTCTAGGGGGAAGGCAAAAAGTTTAGGGAACTTTAGCCAAAAAGGGCCAAGTCCAACACACAGCATAGTGGGTATTACCTATTCCAGCTTACTTGTGACAAGCGTATGTGTGAAGGTTTCCTGGGTACTGAATGGGAGCCATTTAAAAATCTTCCTCTGCATGTTCAGGATATAGAAGCATGATATGGTGTCAGTATTAGCTTGAATGCTCATGTTGAGTGCGCTGTTGATGACAATACAAAGGTTCTTGGTGTGGGTGATGGGGTGGGTGTCGGTTGTAGCTCTGCTGGCTACTAGGTAGAATCCCACTGTAAAGTACTCTTCCAGAAGATCACAATTTTGCTCTTATCAGTATTTAGCTTCGGATAATTGGTCTTCATCCAGTGGGCCATTTCAGCCATGCAGGCATTGAACTTGATCCAGTTACTTGGTGTCTTATTCATGAGGAAGAGAATGAGTTGCGCGTCATTTGTGTAGGAAAGGGCTCTGATGTCATGAGAGTGGGTGTGTGGAAATGTGCCCTTTAATGAGCACACCGATGCAGGGTTCACCCGTATCTTTTCCACGGGTCCATAGACCAACAAAATAGAGATTGGCACTGAAGCTGGAATTCAAAGAACAAGTTTATTATTCACTCATGAGTGGGACCACGTCCATACAACACCCACAAGTGTTCCAGCAGGTAGTACATTGAATACACAGGCCATGGTGCTTATATACAGACTTTGTTGCAGAATAAGCATGTAGATACAAATAAAAGGCACAGGTCTACACAGAAATAGTTACAGCCAGACATGGGCAGATGAGTAATTACTCGGTCAGCAAAGTGGGAGGGGGAACAGAACTGTTCACAGCAGCACAAAATATTTGACAGTTACATCTTTAACCAGGTGCCTTTCAGCAGCTACAGGCCTTTTCTCAGCACATGCTTTGCTTTGGCTCAGTACAGAAGGAGTTAACTAAAATTGATGGCACAAGCAGAATAGAAAGGCAAGCAACAGTGAAGATAGAAGAATTACAAAGCTAACAAAATGGATGCCACAAACAAGATGGCTTCAGCTTATGCTAACGGAAATTATTTTCTATTTCCACAGATGATGCTGGCTAGAGGGATCATGTATGTCCTGAAGAGGGTCAGGCTCAGGGAGGATCCTTGGGGGACTCCACAGATGAGTTTGTGAGAGTCTGCAAGGCCGGCTCCTCTGCAATGGTGGAGGAGAGTTTCCCACTGGCTCCAAGACAGCAGGTGAAAAAGAAAACGATCACCTAAATCGGTTTATTTTTAATTTGGCATCTCTGAGCTAGCGCGTTCAGGGAGGGGCGGGCCGAGGTATGGGAGTAACCATTAAAGTAATGGGGTGACCCAAAAAGGTACTGGACCTGGGTTATTTACGATACAGAAAATTGGTCCAAGACCTCTATGTTTTGCAATACCTGAAATAATCAGTAAACTGATTAATTCAGGTATTGCAAAACATAGAGGTCTTGGACCAATTTTCTGTATCGAGGTATGGGAGTGGGGAGGAGGAGTGCTATGTGCACTCTCTTAGTGTGCATATGTGTTTGGCTGGCTGTCCATATGCGCACTTAGGTTTCTTCCGCCCAACTGCATTGAACAGTTGGGCTGGAGAAACCCCTCTCCCTAGTCTGAGCAGAGTGTCTTTTCAGCTTGCTCAGACCAATCCCCATGCTGCTTTCAATGCATGAGAGCAGCGTGGGGACTGCACAGGGAGCTTGGGACCAGGAAGAGAACACAGAGGCGCAATGCGAATCGGAAGGTGGCCGCAGCTCCAGGTAGGGGTTTTTTGTTTTGTTGTTGTCATCATTAAACACACACCCGCGCACTCCTCCTTCAGCACTCCCCCATTACCCCTCACACCCCTACAACCTTTCTTTGTGTCGGCCGCTACTGGTAGTCTGAGGTGTATGGTGCAAGGCTTACTGACTGGGTCCTTCCAGTGAGAAAGGAGCATATTCATTGGAATGCATGTCAGTAGATTCCAATGTCGTGTAGACATTGGAATAAGGATAGGGTTGGAGACCATGTCAAACACTGTGAAGAGGTACAGAAGAATGGGGTCATTGGCTCTCCTCCATCCAGAGTCATGCAGATGTCATCCCTGAAGGCAATGAGGACAGTTGCCATGCTGTGTTTGGAACTGAAACCAGACTGAATTGATTAGAGGAGTTTTTTTTTCTTGTATTTTTATACAGAGCAAAGTAGACCCAAAGGTATTGGAGTGCTTTACATGAACACCACTTACATTACACTAGGACCCAATTTGCCCAGAATCCTTGGATGTTGAGATGACACCAAGAATCAAACCTAGTTGCCCTGTTCCCAAATCGGTATTCCTGCCCATTGCGCCACAACCTCTTCCCTGGGTGGTGGTCGTTGAGGTATTTGTGAGATGTTGGCTAATGATTTTCTGACTGTGGCCCAGAATGGTGGCAGGAAGACCGGTCTATAGTTGCCAAGCTTAGAAGGCCTTACGAAGGATTTCTTCAGCAATGGGAGGAAATGTGTGTATTTTCAGGCATCTGGGAAAGTTGCGGAAGAGGTAGAGGCATTTGGTATGGGTGTGAGCATGGCGCTGATGGGTTGTAGTCCTTTTGAGAAGCATTGGGCATGGAAAGCGTTGGATGGGGCCCCTGAATGGATGAACTTCATAATGGCAGCGGTTTCTTCTGTGGTGATGATGGGTCATATATCTAGCATTGGTGATTTGAGAAAGATAGGAAGACATTTGGTGAAGTCCGTCAGGTTCATTGCAGGTTGAGGTTGCTGTAATTGACAGTGATTTTGTTGCTGAAGAACTGAGAGAGATTGTTACAGATGATTTGGATGAAGTGGGTGATCATGTTAGAGGCAGCCACTGGTGAGGTTTCTTTCCTTCTGTTGGTACTAGTATTGATGCAGTCCACCAGAGTGGTGCATATGGTGCTACGGATTGTTTTGTGGAAGAGTCTCCGAGTACATTTGAACGGGCTCCTGTAGGCATTGTCCTGCCTCATTATCCATTTAAGCTCCACTGATTTGCAGCAGCACTCCATCAGTCTGAGTTTCTCTGTGTACCAACTGGCCTGGGGTCCAGATTTTGTTGAATTACTGTGTTTGAGCTGGGCCTGGGAGCCGTGGCAGGTGGTGAGCCAATTGTTGAATTTCTTGATGGCTTTGGGAGAGGCAGTTGCTTTCTTTGGCTCGCTGTGTGATGAGAGCAGTGTTCTAGTACCAGTTAGCGACGCTTTTACTGTTTTGACGGGCTGGTGTGGTGGTGGTACTCTCTAAGTGGGATGTTTTTGTTATTGTTGAGTGTAAGAGGTGCGACAAAGTCTGTAATGGTGTTGGTAAAGTTTATGCGCAGTAATGCTGGTCTGTTAATGACAATTGTGCTTTGGGTGAAGGTGGCTGTGACTTGGAGCTTGAACGAAAGGTGTTCCTTGTTGGAAGATGGAATGTCCATTGAGGTGGGGCAGCTGATGGTGTTCTTGTGGATGATGATTGGTCTGCCTCCAGGCTTGTGAAGTCTGTCTTGCCTTGCGAGCTTGTAGCTTGAGTGGGTGGCTGTGGCGATATCAGGCGCTGATGTAGCCAGGTTTCCATGAAAAAATGTAGGTCCAGAAATTTGCTGCGCAACAGGTTCCAGGTCTCTGTGGTGTGTTTAGTGAGTGAGCAAAAAGCCCTAAATTCCAATGCTGTCTTTACTGTTGCTTAGGGTGGAGTGGAAATAGTAAATATTATCCCTCCATTATTAAGCAATTTCCCTACTGTGTGTTTTAGGTTAAATTGGTAGTGGTAACTTTAACACCTCCAATTTTAACATGTTTTACTTCTTTTGACTGAATTTGCAATGTTAATTTTGTGTTATTTATGTTTTTGATTAAATGTTTGTTTTAACCCCTTCGCTGCTAGACCTTTCACCCCTCTGCTAAGCCATTATTTGACTATGTGGTATAGTTCATGCTTAGGCCCCTGTAACATTTAGTCTACAGAAGGTATCCACACTAAATTTGTGTCCTTCTCTCCAAACATCTTGAGGATTCTAAAGGTACCCAGGGTTTTTGGATTCCCCTGGAGGGAATAGAGAAATTAGCCAAAATGCATATAATTTTAGGATGTTTTTAAGCAATAATGGGCCCTGTAAAACTGTACATCTCTCGAAAGTAGACAGAATTCTGAATTGAGCAACAGGCCATTTGTGTAGATCCTTCAAGATTTTCTTATAGAAACAGTTGAAATAAAAAAAATATTGAAATTGAGTTGAATAAACAGCTGTTTGTGCCAATGTTTTCACGTGTAACTTCTTCTTAGTATGGTAGATATTTTAAATCAATATACCATTACATATGCTGGACCCTTCTGGTTGTGGAGATATATAGGACGTGAAAGTTCACCAAAACCCAAGGTACCCAGAGCCAATAGCTGAGCTGCATCTTGCAATGGTTTTTCATTGTGTACTTGGTATTTAGCAATTCATTTTCTAAAGTATTAAGAGTGAAAAATAGGTATCAAGAAAACCTATAAATTGGCACAAAATATAGAGTTTAGAAGGAGTGGTTATTTGCACATCTCCAAATGTGTGGGTATCCATATGCACATGTGAATTAGAGGACATTTTTCGAAAATTACTTATTTTTACGCATTGACCTACATTTGGGAGGCAGAAATGCAAAGAAAGTCAATTGGTAAAAACACTTGCTCAACTATTCTCTGTTTCCTTAAGTGTCCCCATAAAAGTGGTACCTCGCTTGTGTGGGTAGGCCTAATGCCTGAGACAGGAAACGACCCAAAACGCAACGTTCAAACATCACATTTTTCCAGTGAAACTGACCGGGTTTTAGCAAAGCGCCTAGCTATGGATTTCGGACCCTAGCTCAGCTGACACCTAGGGAAACCTAGCAAACTCATACATTTCTAAAACATAGACACCAAGGGGAATCTAGGATGGAATGACTTGTGTGCCTCCCACCAGGTTCTGTTGCCCAGAACTCCCTGCAAACCTCAAACGTTGTCAAACAAAACACATTTTCCTCCCATTTCTGTGATGGAAAGTTCTCCAATCTGCAGGGAGCCACAAACTTCCACCCACCCAACAATGACCCAAGTCTCCCGATAAAAATGGTAGCTCACTTGTGTGGGTAGGCCTAGTGCCCGTGACAGGAAACAACCCAAAACGCAACGTGACACATCACATTTTACCACTGAAACCTGACTCTTTGTTCGCAATGTGACTAGCTCTGGAATTTGGACTCATCTCTGCCGGCACCTAAGGAAACCTAGCAAACCTATACATGTTTTTAAACTAGACACCAAGAGGAATCCAGAATAGGGTGACGTGTGTGCCTTTCACCAGGTTTTGTTACCCAGAATCCCTTGCAATCCTCATACTTTGAAAAACAAAACATATTTTCCTCATATTTCTGTGATGGAAAGTTCTGGAATCTGCATGGACCCACAAACTTCCATGCCTCCAGCATTCCCCAAATAAAAATGGTACCTTTACTTGTGTGGGTAGGCCTAGTACACATGACAGGCAACGGCCCAAAATGCAACATGGACACATCACATTTTTCCACAGACATCAGAGCCTTATTTTCTATGTGCCTAGCTGTGCATTTTGGGCCCGAGCTCATACGGAACCTATGGAAACCTAGCAAACCTGTACATTTTTGAAAACTAGATGCCAGGATGTGGTGACTTGTGCGCCTCTCAGCATGTTCTGTTATCTAGGATCCCTTGAAAACCTCAAACTTTGTCAAACAAAGCACATTTTCCTCTCATTTCTGTGATGGAAAGTTCTGCAATCTGCAGGGATCCACAAACATCCACACACCCAGCATTTCCCCAAGTCTCCTGATAAAAATGGTACCTAACTTGTGTGGGCATGCCTAGTACCCGCAACAGGAAACGGCCAAAAACGCAGCGTGGACACATCACATTCTACTAATGAAAACTGACCTTTTTTTTGCAATGTGCAAGGGGAAGTCCCTAACGGCTTAAGCTGGTTTTCCAAGAAATCATTGTGACATTTGGTGAACGGATGGAAGTAGAAATGCCTGTATTTGGATAGCATGGGCTACGCCTAAATAAGGGCTTGATTTCTATGCCTATATAAGGGTAACGTGAAATGTCCCTATATAAGGGCATGAACGGGAAAATCCATTCAGAATTTAAAACGCCATACAACAAGAACCCAGCTGTGCTACAACACCTAATTACAATGGAGCAGGTTTTTTTTGTGAAAGTGTGAGTGTGAAGGGGTGTATTAAAAATGACTCTAAAGTGCCCAGACGAGTGATGCTTTATTAAAGGACCTTTTGGGCATATTAAAAAAAGGGTGAGATATTTATGAAGAAAAAATTATCTTCTGTTTAAAAAGAGGCCGACATGTTTCAGCCTCACTGTAATTAAATGAGGCTTTAATGTGAATAGTAAAGAGGCAATAAAATTATGTGGATTTTGAGCCCTAGCTCAGCCTGCGCCTAGGGAAACCTAGCAAACCTGTACATTTTTTAAAACTAGACACCAAGGGGAATCCAGGATGGGGTGACTTGTGGGGCTCTCACCCGGTTATGTTACCCAGAATCCCTTGCAAACCTCAAACTTTATTTTTTTAAAATCACATTTCTTTGATGGAAAGTTCTGGAATCAGCGTGGAGCCACAAACTACCAGCCATGCAGCATTCTCCAAGACTCCTGATAAAAATGGTGCCACACTTGTGTGGGTAGGTCTAGTGCCCACGACAGGAAACGGCCCAACGCAATATAGACACATCACATTTTTTCACAAAAAACAGACCTTTTTTCACAATGTGTTTAGCTTTGGATTTTGGACCCTAGCTCCGCCCCCCAGGGGAGTCAAAAAGATTTTGGGCCCCATTTATGAGGGGTGGGGGAATGGCTAAGCCCATTGTGGGCAGCCCCTACCCCTCTTTTATGCAATTAAAAAAAAAACTATTGTCTTGTGGGCCTTAACCACCATTTGCCACCCAGGCGGTGCAAGAGACTGTACCATTTGTGTTTAGGGGGTGGGGGCATTGGCTTGCCCATTCTGGGCATCTCCCATCCCTACGTATAAAAAAAAACGAATCACTGGCGTCTAGTTGGGGGATAAAGTCCCCTTGGCTCCTGAGGGACCTTGGGGGCCAATAAGCCCTCCTGCTACCTCCTGTAAGTCCTACGCAGTGGAATTCCTGAGAGTTGGTCGGAGGCCAAGCCCCCTTTCTCCACAATTCGGCAAACATAACTGCTAGTTAAATAACCTTAAAAATTCACTAAAAAATACAAAGGCTACAGGGACATTATAGTTACGAATTAGCATTTAAAAAAACCTTAGAAATTCACACAAAAAAAACAAAGGTTACAGGGGGGTTATAGTTAGGGTCAGCTGTTACAAAACCAGAGACATTCAGCCGTTATGGTTCCCTGAGTTAACTATAACTGGTGCCCCTGCAATGCACTGCTTAAGACCTCACATATTACATCACTCATGACATGGTCAGTGACATTACTGATGACATCACTCACTGATATCATCCACAGCATCTCTGACGCACCCTCTCACACTCCTATCGAATCTTTTATACATCCACTGCCACTCCCACACAACCATTCACAAACCCATTCCCAGAGCCATACCAATACTTACACACCCATTTACTGATTCATAGATCTACACACACATCCACAAGCCATTGACATATCCACTGATTCACCCTTACAAATACTCACACGCTGAGTGAGTCACCATAGAACTACTCACACACCTAGACACTCATCCATACAGTCAATCACACAGCCACTTACTCACCCAACAGTTACACACACACACTTACTTTCTCATACAAATAGTAACACGTAGTCACTCACCTATACAGTCAATGACAGAAACATGCACTATCCATATAGCCGTTCTCACATTCACTCACTCACACATACAGTCACTCATATACCTAGTCACTTACCTATACTGCCTTGAAAAACCCAGTTACTTGCCCATAATGACATAAGCACTCAATCACCAACCCAGCCATACAGACATTCACTCACCAATACAAATTCTCACAGATGCACTCACTACCCCATACAGGCACTGACTCACCCACTCACTCAGCCATACAGGCAGTCACATACCTCCTTATCCACACACACAGACACCCAGCCAATCATAGAGGTTGTCAGACAACCATTCAATCACTCATATAGCCATTCACGTACCCACTAACACACTCATACACCAACTTAGAAATCAGCTGACAGAAAGATACACACATTCACACAACCGGTCACTCACCCATACATTCACTGAGACACCTAATCATTCACTTATACAATCAGGGATGCACCAACTCAGTCATCCACACAGTCACTCATACACGCACAGATTCACCGGTATGGGAGTGGCATGTGGTGTCGGGTGAGACCCCGGCTTCAAAATCCACAATAATCCTACTGCAATGCAAGGAGTACATGCACACTGAAAGTAAAGTTGATAAATATGCATTCAATGATTTCCAGCCCCTGCTACACATTTTGGCTTTTCAGTCTTGCATACACACGGGGTGGAGGTGCTACCATACTCCATATATATATATTAGTAAACAGCTAACAACAAAGTAGGACTAGTCAATGTGGCATTCAGCAATTACACAGACCTATTCCGCCATCTTGGACTGTTACAAATGTTAAGCAAAGACAGAAAAGAACCAGGAACAATCCCCATTGGAAAGTTCAACAACGAGAATGATGATGGCAGGTAACAAGCGTTAAATAAATATTCATCAACTTAATTTTGAGTGTGCGTGTACTCCTTGCGTTGCAAGACGATTATTGTGGATATATACATATGTCCTTATTTAAAAATGTAAGTTGTTTTTACATTCATATTACATTTATATTACATAAATAAGTAAATTCATTTTTTAAGT
Source organism: Lissotriton vulgaris (assembly GCF_964263255.1). NCBI lineage: Eukaryota > Metazoa > Chordata > Amphibia > Caudata > Salamandridae > Lissotriton > Lissotriton vulgaris. Next base: position 1,188,024,187 of record NC_141696.1, on the reverse strand, counting down.
TGTTCTAATACTAATAATTTTAAACATGTATACTTGGCTATATAATCCTGATGTTAGTATTTTAATTTGTAGATGATAATTTTTGTATTTTACATTGTAAATAAGTAAACTCAATATTTATGGCCCCACAATATTTTTCTTTAAACAAAGGAGAGAGCAAGGAAGGAAAGGGTACGTCCTCTTCCACAAACATTAATCAATACAACAACTTGGACACACTTCTAGGTTATTCCGTGAGGAATGTCCTATTCAATATTGCATAATAGAGTGCAGGAAACCATTAAAATTGTTAATTGAACCCTCACCCACCAGCCTAGTTGGTGGAATGCTTCATCATTGGGTTCCCAGCTGGGTTGGGTTGCCGAATACAATGTAGTGTAGTTCCTATATTCCCAATAGGCTCTGCGCATTGGAAAAATATATCCTATAGATTTGACGTAGGACTTAAGTCAGTAGGTCTCTATCGAATATACTAAACTTAATAGTGAGTGCCAGCTAGCTTAGAGGTCACTAGAAACGTTCTCGAATTCACAAGAAGGGATTAGTTTCTGACAACCGCATAAACATGACAACTTTGTTTCCCCAAGAATAAGAACGTGTTTCTCAGAGTTGTGGAAACAATAGATAACTAGTTCACTCAATCAATCGTGCATGCTTCGTTTCTACAGAGTTGCAGAGAAATAGTGTGACGGGCATTTTCAATAAAAGGTTTATTGAACAGTCTTCTTTCTCATGCAAGAGAGGTGAACTGCTACAATCGTTAGACAGAATGCAAAGTATAATGCGTACAGCGAGAATAGTATTATGAAATAATACTGTAATAGCATTGTATGGTTTCTAAGCCATTTAAAAATACATACATAAATAACATAGACTAGAATACTCAACTGGTGCTTCTAAAATACGCCTACCCCAATGTACCTAACCTAGGTCTAGTACGAGGGAATAAGTAAGTATTGTTTATCATAAGTTTTAATTCTTGCCAATAATCTACCAAAGGTTTCTCTAGGTTCTTATCAGCTCCATATCTCAGAATGAAGGAGGTCTGGTATCTGTGTCACAGGACTCGATTTCCCAACACCCTGCAAGGGGAGTCAGAAACACTGTAGCTGGATTCTTTCAGCAGAGGAAGGCAGCTTCCTGATCAGTGCGTCAGCTGGAGAGTCGGCTTCCTTCGGCACTTGCTGTAGCGAGCTGTGTCGGGCAAGTAGGGCGTCAAAATGCTCCGAACCACCTTGCTTTGCTATAGCAAGTGAAGGTTTAAGGTGTTTAGGAATGCCATGTTTGACGTAACGTCGGGCATATGAACGTCAAGAATGAACCCCTAAGGAATAGATGTTCATTGTAAAACTAACTGAGTTCTTGGAGATATTAATATTCAAGCAAGGGGAAGTCCCTAACGGCTTAAGCTGGTTTTCCAAGAAATCATTGTGACATTTGGTGAACGGATGGAAGTAGAAATGCCTGTATTTGGATAGCATGGGCTACACCTAAATAAGGGCTTGATTTCTATGCCTATATAAGGGTAACGTGAAATGTCCCTATATAAGGGCATGAACGGGAAAATCCATTCGGAATTTAAAACGCCATACAACAAGAACCCAGCTGTGCTACAACACCTAATTACAATGGAGCAGGTTTTTTTTGTGAAAGTGTGAGTGTGAAGGGGTGTATTAAAATGACTCTAAAGGGGAGGAGCCTAGCCTGCAGCCGAGATGACCGCCTAGACTCTCGGCTCCGCCGACCTTCGCGCTTTCCTTCATCATCCTGAAATATATCCTGCGTTTCAACCCAGCGAGTGAACTGGGGAAGCGATCCTGAACACACTGGTGTGTTTCCCGGCGCATTCCGAGTGCTCTCGGCGGTGAAGCGTCCTTGTTCTTTCCCCGGCCCTTAGAGGTATCGCAACCGGGTCCTTGCTTGTGGAGGACGGCCGGACGCGGCAACAACAACAGCGGCCATCGCAGAGGAGGAGGAGCCGATCGGCCGGTGATGTATTGCTGCGCTGGGCTTCTCGCCTCAGCGCTTTATTCCGCTCAGCGACTCTACGCGCTCGGATACATTGTGCCTGCGGTGAATACATTGTATCCTTACCCGGCTTGGAAGTGGCCCGAACAGCTTCTTTGTTGATCCTCCCCTATAACGGACGCCATCTTCTGCATCGCGCACCCAGCGCCTGATAGTGGAGTCCTCAGCTCGTTTGGGGGGCCGGATGCTCGCTGAAATCGTATCAGCTGGAGCTGCGGTGCAATCAGTTGCCCCCATGTCTTTGTCCCAGCGGTGCTCAGCAGATCATCGGCGGAATGGTTGGTGGTCGATAAGTGAAAATGGCGACCTGCCTCCAGAACTGCTCCACGTCCACGAGCCCTGGGTGAGGGACACTGCTGCATCCTCTCTTCCCGAGACACCATTGGGGATCTATGATGTTTTGGGCGCTCTAGAGGCACTAAGAACTGCTTTTTACGATAATGCCCGAGATTTGGGAAGCCGGCTCGACGCTATTTCTCCTGTTGGCCGTGGTTGCCCCCAAGTGCTGCACACTGCGCCACACTCTACACCAGACCACAGTGGATTACCTACCCAGGTGCATGTGGAGGCGTTGGCTGATCAAGTTTCTAATTCTGCTGAAGTGCTGACCGCAGTGGTTCGGAAGTGGTCTGGTGCTTCCAGTTTCCCGCAATGGTTGGTGCATCGTCCTCGGAGGCCATGTTTTCCATCTCCTTTGTGTTCTGGTGGCGTGACTCTTCGTTCCTTCCTGGTACTGGTGCTCTTGATCTGGCCTGCTGCTTCTGATGGACTGTTGTTTTGCTTTGATCCTTTCTGTATCATCCTCGGGCAAGCAACAGTGGTTTTTGGGGACTTTTGTGGACGATCTTCTATTCTGTGTAGCCTATCCCGGGCGCCTCAATCATCCGTGGCGCCGACTGGGCTACTGGACTCCATTGACCAACTTGATCGCGAGGGACAAGGCTAGAGACGCTTCTTGAATCGCTATTGCGTATATCGCTGGGACCAGGTGGGATAAGCGGGACACTGTTTGAATTGACCGTTGGTGTCAGATCGGTTGCGGGGTCCGGGGGTGGGCGGCCAGGATTACATTTGTTGATGGTCTCCCTCCTCCACTGTTTTATATATTTTCTTTTTTACTTTCTTTTTTCACTTCTCTAAGTCTATATTTCAGGACTCGGTTATTGGGCGACAGGCACACTGCTAGGGGGGGGGGGGGGGGGGGGGGGGGAGGGGGGTAGGCCGTAGCCTCTGCATGCGTGCGGGGTGGGGGGTTTGGGGGTGGGGTTTTTTGTTTCGCTTTAGTTCTATGGGCCTTATTTTTCTCCTTTTTCTCTTGATTCTTCTTACTTTTTCTCCTTTCCTTTGGGTCAGCTTAGTGGCTAGGTGTAGTGTTGCTCACTGTTCTGTATTTAGTCTCTCCACCAACGTTAGTCAGGGTGTTCCATGCTCATAGGGCGGGTGCTGACCAGTATGTACTGCATTGTTTGTTATGATCCTCAAATGTTTTTCTGATGATCTTATGATTACCGCTTAGCTTGTTACTGATCTGCTGGGATCACTGCCCGCCATGTGTTTTCGGTGAAGTGAATGCGTCTGATCCTTCTTACCTAAAACTTTTAAAAATTAACCTCATTTATCCTGTACTCAGTGGTCCCCCCTTTTCCAATATGGGCTGTTTTGAATAATTGCTGCTTCTCGTCTATGGGACTGCTGAGCTGTTTTGATTTTGCCTATTGTGCTATCACTTGATTTCGAGGCCGGCCTGAATGGTTGTGGGCCCGTATCTGTAAGCTTATGTTGCACAATAAAGGTTTCCATAAATTTAAAAAACAAAAACAAAAAAAATGACTCTAAAGTGCCCAGACGAGTGATGCTTTATTAAAGGACCTTTTGGGCATATTAAAAAAAGGGTGAGATATTTATGAAGAAAAAATGATCTTCTGTTTAAAAAGAGGTCGAAATGTTTCAGCCTCACTGTAATTAGATGAGGCTTTGATGTGAATAGTAAAGAGGCAATAAAATTATTTGTAGGTGTGGGCTTCACTCCATTTCTTCAATACTTATTCCTATGTATCCAAAGCTATTAAATGAATGCGTGCAGACTGGTATGGTGCCATTGTCCAAATCACACCCAAATGAACAACAATATCCCAAAGTGGAGCGACCATTTGCCCCAATAGGATGCGCCAGATTGGAAATAAGTAAACTCAAAGGATCCATCTTATCCTCGTACTCAAAATGGGGTGAGGTTAAACAGCATCACAGACTCAAAGGCTTCTAGCAGGCATAGAGAAACGGGTTGTAATGTAAAATTGGCATTATTTTGAATATTGCAGATGAACTTGTGATGACAATTGAAATTATATGTTAAATCACGTTCACAAGTGATAATTGTTTGTTTCATCATTACTTATAGTGACCACGGACAGCGGCGTCACTAGGGGGGAGCGAGGGTGCGGCCCGCACCGGGTGTCACCATCCCACTGGGGTGAAACCAAGGCGGTTAGCAGCAGTGTGTGCTGTAAACAGTGTGCAGACTAGCTTGCAGTCAAAATAGTAAACGAAGTTGCAACCGCAACGTACGTGCAAGTTCAGTCAGTTGTCTCGCAGCAACTTGCAACCTTACTTTCCAGCTCAGGAGGACTGAAGTAGGTGCCTGGGCGCAGTGCGCACTGTCTCCTCCTACGCCACGACAGCGCACCTCTTAGGCCCGCCGCCCGCGTACAGGCGGATTGCGGATGATGTCATGCCATTCATCCCTGATTCTGAATCCGCATGCGCAGCATTGGGCCCTAAGTGACTGGCCTGCACTGCAGCAGGAGGATCAGAGGCGGCACGTCTTGACTTGACCGCCAGTTAAGTTGGGGTCCGCCATAATTTAATTTTATTCCCCGGCCACCGTGACCAATGTAGATCCCCCCCACTCACCCCTCCCTCCCCCGTCTAACAGCAGGACAGGTGAGTCAGTGAGTTTCTCCGTCCGGACCGGCTGGGGGGGGAGGGCACACACAAATAACACAGTCACAGGCTGCTCTTCTTTTTTCTTTTTACTTTGTGAGTGACGCAGATGATAGTTTTTGCGTCCTTGCGGGGTTCATCATGAGTGCCAAAGGAATGCCCTGCTGATTTGCCTTTGAGTTCTCCACGCTGTTAGGAGCTGCTATTTTACTTTCTTTTTGCCCACTGCCTGTAATGGGTTGTAGTTCTTGCTGGAAATCAATGTATTTTTCTGACATTTAATTCCAAAGTGCAGCATTGGGAATAAAAGTAAAAAAAATATGAAAAAGAAATAACTAAATAAAGTAAGACAGACTAGTGGTAGCAAACTGGCTAGATAGATTTTATTCACACCCAAATACATTTAGCGCCACTTTTACAGAGTTTGCCAGTGAAGCGCTATTTTTGTTGTCTTGGCATTGTTGTCCCTGGGCTTGGAACTAGTGCACCAATCTTGGAGGTACTGCAAAGTGAGGATTCAAAAACAAAATTTGTAGTGATGGTCTGCATGTACAGATGTCTTTTTTACCATAGATACTGCTTACGTTTTGTAAGGATATAAGCAATGGCCATTGAAATGGGCCAATCAGGCAAAAGCACTAATTTCTGAACACTGAGTGTAAAAGCGTTAAGGTAGCCAGGTTGTTCCTGCTTACATTTCACATGGTTTGCAACATTTTGCATTCTCTTTGATTGTTTGCTTTTTCCAGGATGCTGTCACATTTTTTTTGTAGGCCACATATTGCTCTTCTTGCCTAGTGCGTAATTGAGTCACATCCAGGTGTTTGTAGCGCAGTGGCAACAATTGGGTTGTAGTTGAAGGCAGTCTGAGTTTTTCTCAGTGGGGCACTGCAGTATGGTGTTCAGTGGGGGAGATGATGTGGCACTTTGGGCAGAGGAGCTGCTGAATTTAAAACTGGGGAACCAAGTTCAGCCAGCCTTAATAACCAGTGCCTCCTCCCTGCCCTCTAGCAATTTTCGGTAACAACAAAAATGTCATGATGACTGGTGATTAATGTTCTTCCTAGAGAGAGATCGGAATTTTGTCTAATGGAAGATTTGACTCATGGAAAGGTAGCTCAGAGGGTTAATGTACCTGCTGCAAAGAACATGTACCATTGAGATCACAAAGTACACATAATCATGTAAATAGGCCAGTGGGTGGTGGGCTACTGTTTTTGTCAGAGCGTTCCTTTTGTTACTTGCAGTTTATAAGTTAAAATCCTAACTTAGAAAATTGAGCTATGTCATCTACTCCGCAGCAACACAAGTCACATTTTTTCTTAACTTTTGATACGTTTGAGCTACAAACAATTTATTAGTTGAAATGGTCACATCATCTTGCATTATGAGGCAAATATGGCTGAGCCATTATTATTTAGAAACATTTTGCAAACTAGGATATTTAGCCATTCATGTTTTAACTGCTGTTGTGGAAAAGGGAGAAGTACTGAATGATGACAGAAACTCCACGGCTCAGAGGGAAATGGCTTGTGCTTCCACATTTTATCATATTTGGGGACATTCTGCTAGAAGCATATCCCACGGCCACTTTCTGAATACATTTTACTGTCAATAACTCATTATAACCTTAAATCAATTATCAATCTAATATGTGTTGAAAAAAGCTTTGTTTTTGACCTTTCTGTCTCCCAAATTTTCATGGGAGGGGAGAAGTGTAACCCCCTCAAACTCCCCCTAGTAGTGGTTGCTCACTGAGCTTGCTCGCTACACACCATGTGGGGGCTGGTCTCACTTTTACTTTGTTCTCTCTCTGATTCAATACTTGTGTCTATTTTCGGTGCTCTCTGAAAGAATGTCTATGGGTACATAGGATTGGGTGGGTAACCTGATGTTCTTGAAAGTCACCATCTACTATTTGCTGTGCTTTGAAAGTTGATACAATTTTAATGTGTAATGAAAAATGTGCTGTAAGATTCACTATCATTGGACCTGCAGCCGGCAGCCATCTGTAAATTGAAATGTGAAGACGACACAAGGGGTGAATCTGTGGCGCTATCATTTTTCAGACCATTTACTTCTGTCACTCCCGTCACAGTACAGGAAGGGGGCAGGGACTATATTTGGCTGTCCTTTATTGGGCATTTATGTGCTATTGAACTGAGACCTTTATTTGGAATAGCTTGTAGTAGCAGCTCCCCCGATGTCCAAGCCTGGGTGGGAGGCTCAACTACGGTGTCATTGTCACACGACGCCACCATGGTGAAGAGCTGCCTGGCAGAAACGCATCTACCAGTAAATCCTGGTTAAACCACCAGGTTCGCCATGAAATGAGGGGGAAGCCGTCTCCTCGGGGCTAGCAGGCTGCCCCCTCCTCAGGAGCAATGATTATAGACTTCGCTATCCCCTCAAATTGGGGTGTGACAAATTAAATTTACAAACGTTACTAAGGATTCTGCATCGTCCCGTTATTTGCCAACTGTGCCTACTGGCAGACTCGGAGCGGAGGAGGTCCATGCATTAAGTCGTGAGGGGGCGACACCATGAGTTACCCGCACCGGGTGACACCAACCCTAGTGACGCCACTGACCACGGACGAAGGGCATTCCAGCCCAAAATACATTGGGTGGGCAGAATAAACGCTGCCTTTTTAAATGGACTTTGCATTGATCATGTTCTTTCAAGAGGCCCGGAGGGGCAAAGACAGAACAGTAGAAACTTGGAAAATTGCACAGAACACTGTATATGGATGTAAAAAGATACTGAACTAAAGAAAAGAATGATAATTTTTGAGTACGAGGATAAGATGGAACATTTAAGTTTTCATATTGCCAATCTGGCGCAACAAGCAGTGCGACTGGTTGGGGCAAATGGTCGCCTCACCCTGGGAAATAAAAATGATTTGCCACCTGCGTGAAAAAGTGAGTTATCAGCACATACGCTAAGGTGCTGTGCAAGAAGTGTGATGACTGTACTTACTGGCTCAAGGCTGGTAACAATCTGTAAGGGAGAGAAGGGACACACAACGTAAAATGACAAACATTACATATATACTCTGCAACTCTGTAGAAACGAAGCATGCACGATTGACTGAGTGAACTAGTTATCTATTGTTTCCACAACTCTGAGAAATACGTTCTTATTCTTGGGAAACAGAGTTGTCATGTTAATGCGGTTGTCAGAAACGAATCCCTTCTTGTGAATTCGAGAACGTTTCTAGTGACCTCTGAGCTAGCTGGCACTCACTATTAAGTTTAGTATATTCAATAGAGACCTACTGACTTAAGTCCTAAATCAAATCTATAGGATATATTTTTCCAATGCCAGAGCCTATTGGGAATATAGGAACTACACTACATTGTATTCGGCAACCCAACCCAGCTGGGAACCCAATGATGAAGCATTCCACCAACTAGGCTGTTGGGTGAGGGTTCTTTTAACAACCTTAATGGTTTCCTGCACTCTATTATGCAATAATGAATAGGACATTCCTCACAGAATAACCTAGAAGTGCGACCAAGTTGTTGTATTGATTAATGTTTGGGGAAGAGGACGTACCCTTTCCTTCCTTGCTCTCTCCTTTGTTTAAAGAAAAATATTGTGGGGCCATAAATATTGAGTTTACATATTTACAATGTAAAATACAAAAATTATCATCTACAAATTAAAATACTAACATCAGGATTATATAGCTAAGTATGCATGGTTAAAATTCTTTGTTTACTTCCTCCAGTCATTTCTTAAAGGACGTCAGTGTGGTTTTAAAGTGATTTTCAGTCGCCTGAGTATGGATGAGAATAGCATCCGATAGACGTTTGGCTGTCTGGATTATCAGTATATTCCAGTCCTTGGTACAATGCCAGGTTATTTGTGCCCAGTCTATTCAGAAAGCTGCGTCATCTAGGAAGATACGTGGGGTGTTAGTAACAATCAATCCTTTATGTGCAGTGTTGTTCCTTCCGTTAGTCGGAGGAAGAGCTCCAGAATTTCCTAGAGAACATTTTTCTTGAACAAGTTACTACTCATACCTCTTGGCACCCTCAATTGTGCAATTAAAAGGGAATGTCATTCTTGACTGTATTTAATCAAATAATCAAAAAGCTGAATTGTGCAATCATATTCTCCAAACTTGACCTCAAAAAACATTACCACTAGTTGAAACTTGATGTGCAGCTGTGCAGTATATAATAATATGTTCTGCATATATAAAATGTTCTAGTGTAAATGGCTCAGTTTTGATATATCATGAGCTCCTAAGATTTCAAAGTGATTGTCAGAAAGATTATCCACCCTTGCAAAACATGATTCACTCTTATTAATGTCAGTCTTTGTTAGCTGTCCTTAAGTTTAATGAGCCGGATACAGGAACACTACAAAGCAGATCATCAAACACAACTGCCAGCTGGACACATTGCCCACTTGAAATCTTTAGCCAGCAACAGACAGGTTGCTTGCAGGGCTTGAAATCGCATATTATATGGATGATCTAAACTACAAGTCACACAATACAAAGCGTTTTTGGCTAAAGATGTCGCCCGTGACAAGGGCACTCATTAACACTTAATTAAAGAAGGCGCCTTCATGCTTGATTACTTCCAATCCGTAACGCATCCAAAATAGTAGTTTAGTTTCGCTGACATTTCTATTCTCGTTTTCCTCGTTTATTTTAAAGTAATCAACTGTGCCCTCTCTGAACTGAGTTAGACAGAAGACAAAAGCATCACCAATGCAGGGGATATATTTTTCTTTCATACTTCAGTATTCAACTTTCCGTCCTAACCCCGTAAACATCTCATTACTTGAAAAAGACACATTTTCCATACAATACAAACCAAACTACATCACATGACCCCCCCAGGTAATATTAAATATTACTATTATTAAGTGTTTTATAGTCTAAAGACGCCGGGGGTGTCTGGGACACGGGCTCGCGGCCTTCAGCCCACCACGGTCCCTCGGTATGTTGTTTTCCCCACACACTTTTTAATAAAAAACATTGCGTTTTTCAAATACTTTCCCCAGGGCTGCAAACCTGCAACAACTAAAGAACGGCGACCCCTGTCAGGGTGTGAAGTGAGCCCCGGCAAAAGATGGAAAAAAAGAAATCAGAAACAATAAAAACACATTAAAAAAAAACAACACTATTAGTATGGATACCATTTCGCTCCCAGACAAGTTTTTCGAATATCTTTTTTAATAGAAATAAAGGCCCAATCTGAAGGAATTTGGGGGTTTTCGTTTCCATTTGTTTCAGATTCGTCGCTGCAGCGTCAGCGTTTCCAAAAGTCCTCCGTGACGAAAACAAAGGCAGAAGAAAACCCACATTTGTGAAAGAAACGCCAATGCCTCAAGCAGACAAGGGGAGGATGGAAATACAAAATAAACGCGCCACGAGATAGAAAGCGAGGATTGCAAACACGGACGGACGGCAAGAGTGCAGCTTTTAAAAGCAATAAAAGTGATTGAACGGACCGTGGGATTCAAAAGCCGAGAAATGGGCTTAAATATCAGTTTAAATAGGAGAATTAAAGACGTATGTATGGGAGCTGCTTCTAGCAGCTGGACGGGAGACCTCGAGGAAGAAAGGGGCAGGGGCAAAAGGCAGCAGGGGGAGAGGGCATGGGCAATTTTCTTTCGGGAGCGTGCCACCATTTGGAAATCGCCAAGATGTGCACGCGTTGCATTGCAAGCAATGCAACGCGTGCACTTCTTTGCTGAAAAAGCTCTGCAGATGGCATTAGGTCCCCTCCTATGCAACGCATGCGTGTTGTGTAGGACGAGACCTAAAGAAGAGATTGGATGGTGCCAGATTTTCTGTGTTCCCTCCAGCATCTCGTTCCGCGAAAACAGAACAACCGAAACTGACGTATAGAAAAACATCTTACCCTGGTGATCTTCTAACGCAAAGCTATTTTTCAGGTCAGGCGAAAGGTGGAGGAAATTTGTGCAAAAGAGCAGGCTTTTATAAATGTAAAAAATGCAAAGCCTGTCAGACGGATGTAACAAGAAGGAGATCGAATTGTTTGATTGGTTATCAAAGAAAATAAAATAACTCGTATTTAGAAATAAACTTAAATTACGTATTCTCCAACACTTGAGAGCCATCAACAATGGAGATTATTTGTAGACAACAGCAAACACATCTGGGAGGAACATAATGGTGATCTAACAGGTCTCTGTTACTATTGAATCCAGCACATTCCAATAAAACCAAGAGGAGGCAATTGAGAGCTGATGCTGAGAAGAATGGAATCACGATGGATCATCATGGTTGGGACAGAAATACCATGAGGTTTAAATGTGGATGCAGGACTACATGTGCTTTTAAAATTCACTGATTGCTACTCCTTCTCCCCCTGGTTTTATAAATGTAAAAGCCAAATGTGACTTTGATTTTATTTATATGTATTTAATGTCTTTTTTTATCTCGTTTATCTCTCCTGGTTGAAAACGTTTTCCTTGCTCCCCCTATAAAGAAACTGAGGTTTCAAAGGAACAAGCAGTTTATTATCCATGTACTGTAATGACTAATCTGAGATGCACTTTATATGTATCTATGAATTGCACTTTAATGTTAAGTACTTTACTCGGCTCTCATCTATAAGCATTTTCATTCCTGTATTGTTAACAATTGATTTGAGATGTGCTTTATGTATTGCACTTAAATATTGAATTAATGTATTCAATACTTATTCATATGGTTGTGAGAGAGTATAGTTAAAATTAGTGAAGCAACAAGTCTTATTACTTGTCACACGTTAAGAGCTGCACCTTATTACGATTCTGGTCCCTTTCTTTTCAAAAGGAATTTACAGTGTGCAATACTCAGTATTCCAGCTAAAACTGGTATACGTACAGTCTAGTACAATATAGAAACAGATGTTTAAATATGTTTTGATTAACAGTAGAAGAACAATATGAGGCATCATGAGATCTAGTTTAATTCACAGGAATATGAAGACAGATATGTAATAGGTACAATTCCAATATCTAGCTAGATTGAAATATTTATATTTCGTTTCTGCCCTTCTTTTTCTATATTCTCTCAAAGAAGTACGTATATTCACAGAATGTACTTTATAGCGATTGGGGGCATCCTGCTTGACGAAAAACAAAGGGAAAATATTTGGGAAAAATACATATTAGAACATTGGAATGTTGGGAGCTCCATTGAAAACAATGGAGTGCTCTGGGCTTATAATGGCTGGTATAAGCCTGGAGCTCCAACATTCCAATGTTTCTTTGTTCACATCTCTCGCTGTGAACAAAGGCTTCAGGGAGCCTGAGGGGATTCCAAACCCCTCACGCTCCCAAAAGGCTTGTTTTTTTGTTAGAACATTCTGTCCTATAGTGACAGAATGTTCTAATAGCCTTATAGCCCTTCGTAGATGGGCTATACCGCTATTAAAGTCCCTCTCCCTTGTTAAAGGCCCTCGCCTTCGGCTCGGGGCCTTTAACGCTGGAGAGGGCCTTTAATAGCCGGTATAGCCCTCTACGGCAGGCCATAAGGCTATAACAAAAGAATTAACAAAAGAGAGTTATTGTACTTTACAGTAATTGTTCTAAGTCTTCCCAGAAAATCAATTGACAAACAATATATATATATATATATATATATATATATATATATATATATATATATATATATATATATATATATCAAAAACAAATTCCCCACACCGTCTCGAGTTGCCACCACCACAACCTGCGCAGCATTCATAATTGCAGAATGCCAAACGTTTCAAGCCCTAGCCCTTTATCACTGGCCTGCAATTAACAACTCTTCCTGGTTTGACATTTCAATTTGGGGACGGGAACACTCCTCCTCTCACTCTTGATATTCGCAGGTCCTCCCAATTAGCGGAGGTCAGCTGGCTCCACCCACTGCAAAGTTTCAGCTGCAGTTCAAAGTAGTTGGACTGCAGTTCCCATCATGCAGTGCATTGGTAAGTACCGTTTGTGGAGTCATATAAGGCTGTAAATCCTGGCAAGCAGTGCGAGTGTTGTGCACAAGGAGAACCCCCGTAAATGAAAGTCAAAGCGCTTCCTCGGGTCCCCAGCGTTCCTGCCCCATTTTCAAAGTCAGACCGAGCCATGAAACTAGGATGCCGTGATCCTGTTTCCCTCGTGAAGTCACGGGCTGTTCCTGACAGTGGCCACTTGCCTGATCCGACTATGAGGCGGTCCTGCAAAATCCGAACCTCGGGTAATTGACAGCAAGTCACCAACATTTGCAGGACGCTTGAACAGAACGGGTCCTCTTCACGTGCTGCTGGCGGGCACATCAGATATGAAAACACCGACCCCTCCGTGAAGAAAGCCAGAGGACACAAGGGGAGCTTTCGGGAACACTTTATTGACTGCTTGTGAATGGCATGATGCATTTCGGCGTTGTGCCTTCTTCGGATGCCGCAAGCTGAACGGGAACACTCCTCCTCTCACTCTTGATATTTGCAGGTCCTCCCAATTAGTGGAGGTCAGCTGGCTCCACCCACTGCAAAGTTTCAGCTGCAGTTCAAAGTAGTTGGACTGCAGTTCCCATCATGCAGTGCATTGGTAAGTACCGTTTGTGGAGTCATATAAGGCTGTAAATCCTGGCAAGCAGTGCGAGTGTTGTGCACAAGGAGAACCCCCGTAAATGAAAGTCAAAGCGCTTCCTCGGGTCCCCAGCGTTCCTGCCCCATTTTCAAAGTCAGACCGAGCCATGAAACTAGGATGCCGTGATCCTGTTTCCCTCGTGAAGTCACGGGCTGTTCCTGACAGTGGCCACTTGCCTGATCCGACTATGAGGCGGTCCTGCAAAATTCGAACCTCGGGTAATTGACAGCAAGTCACCAACATTTGCAGGACGCTTGAACAGAACGGGTCCTCTTCACGTGCTGCTGGCGGGCACGTCAGATATGAAAACACCGACCCCTCCGTGAAGAAAGCCAGAGGACACAAGGGGAGCTTTCGGGAACACTTTATTGACTGCTTGTGAATGGCATGATGCATTTCGGCGTTGTGCCTTCTTCGGATGCCGCAAGCTGAACGGGAACACTCCTCCTCTCACTCTTGATATTCGCAGGTCCTCCCAATTAGCGGATGTCAGCTGGCTCCACCCACTGCAAAGTTTCAGCTGCAGTTCAAAGTAGTTGGACTGCAGTTCCCATCATGCAGTGCATTGGTAAGTACCGTTTGTGGAGTCATATAAGGCTGTAAATCCTGGCAAGCAGTGCAAGTGTTGTGCACAAGGAGAACCCCCATAAATGAAAGTCAAAGCGCTTCCTCGGGTCCCCAGCGTTCCTGCCTCATTTTCAAAGTCAGACCGAGCCATGAAACTAGGATGCCGTGATCCTGTTTCCCTCGTGAAGTCACAGGCTGTTCCTGACAGTGGCCCCTTGCCTGATCCGACTATGAGGCGGTCCTGCAAAATCCGAACCTCGGGTAATTGACAGCAAGTCACCAACATTTGCAGGACGCTTGAACAGAACGGGTCCTCTTCACGTGCTGCTGGCGGGCACGTCAGATCTGAAAACACCGACCCCTCCGTGAAGAAAGCCAGAGGACACAAGGGGAGCTTTCGGGAACACTTTATTGACTGCTTGTGAATGGCATGATGCATTTTGGTGTTGTGCCTTCTTCGGATGCCGCAAGCTGAACGGGAACACTCCTCCTCTCACTCTTGATATTCGCAGGTTCTCCCAATTAGCGGAGGTCAGCTGGCTCCACCCACTGCAAAGTTTCAGCTGCAGTTCAAAGTAGTTGGACTGCAGTTCCCATCATGCAGTGCATTGGTAAGTACCGTTTGTGGAGTCATATAAGGCTGTAAATCCTGGCAAGCAGTGCGAGTGTTGTGCACAAGGAGAACCCCCGTAAATGAAAGTCAAAGCGCATCCTCGGGTCCCCAGCGTTCCTGCCCCATTTTCAAAGTCAGACCGAGTCATGAAACTAGGATGCTGTGATCCTGTTTCCCTCGTGAAGTCACGGGCTGTTCCTGACAGTGGCCACTTGCCTGATCCGACTATGAGGCGGTCCTGCAAAATCCGAACCTCGGGTAATTGACAGCAAGTCACCAACATTTGCAGGACGCTTGAACAGAACGGGTCCTCTTCACGTGCTGCTGGCGGGCACGTCAGATATGAAAACACCGACCCCTCCGTGAAGAAAGCCAGAGGACACAAGGGGAGCTTTCGGGAACACTTTATTGACTGCTTGTGAATGGCATGATGCATTTCGGCGTTGTGCCTTCTTCGGATGCCGCAAGCTGAACGGGAACACTCCTCCTCTCACTCTTGATATTCGCAGGTCCTCTCAATTAGCGGAGGTCAGCTGGCTCCACCCACTGCAAAGTTTCAGCTGCAGTTCAAAGTAGTTGGACTGCAGTTCCCATCATGCAGTGCATTGGTAAGTACCGTTTGTGGAGTCATATAAGGCTGTAAATCCTGGCAAGCAGTGCGAGTGTTGTGCACAAGGAGAACCCCCGTAAATGAAAGTCAAAGCGCTTCCTCGGGTCCCCAGCGTTCCTGCCCCATTTTCAAAGTCAGACCGAGCCATGAAACTAGGATGCCGTGATCCTGTTTCCCTCGTGAAGTCACGGGCTGTTCCTGACAGTGGCCACTTGCCTGATCCGACTATGAGGCGGTCCTGCAAAATCCGAACCTCGGGTAATTGACAGCAAGTCACCAACATTTGCAGGACGCTTGAACAGAACGGGTCCTCTTCACGTGCTGCTGGCGGGCACGTCAGATATGAAAACACCGACCCCTCCGTGAAGAAAGCCAGAGGACACAAGAGGAGCTTTCGGGAACACTTTATTGACTGCTTGTGAATGGCATGTTGCATTTCGGCGGTGTGCCTTCTTCGGATGCCGCAAGCTGAACGGGAACACTCCTCCTCTCACTCTTGATATTTGCAGGTCCTCCCAATTAGCGGAGGTCAGCTGGCTCCACCCACTGCAAAGTTTCAGCTGCAGTTCAAAGTAGTTGGACTGCAGTTCCCATCATGCAGTGCATTGGTAAGTACCGTTTGTGGAGTCATATAAGGCTGTAAATCCAGGCAAGCAGTGCGAGTGTTGTGCACAAGGAGAACCCCCGTAAATGAAAGTCAAAGCGCTTCCTCGGGTCCCCAGCGTTCCTGCCCCATTTTCAAAGTCAGACCAAGCCATGAAACTAGGATGCCGTGATCCTGTTTCCCTCGTGAAGTCACGGGCTGTTCCTGACAGTGGCCACTTGCCTGATCCGACTATGAGGCGGTCCTGCAAAATCCGAACCTCGGGTAATTGACAGCAAGTCACCAACATTTGCAGGACGCTTGAACAGAACGGGTCCTCTTCACGTGCTGCTGGCGGGCACGTCAGATATGAAAACACCGACCCCTCCGTGAAGAAAGCCAGAGGACACAAGGGGAGCTTTCGGGAACACTTTATTGACTGCTTGTGAATGGCATGATGCATTTCGGCGTTGTGCCTTCTTCGGATGCCGCAAGCTGAACGGGAACACTCCTCCTCTCACTCTTGATATTCGCAGGTCCTCCCAATTAGCGGAGGTCAGCTGGCTCCACCCACTGCAAAGTTTCAGCTGCAGTTCAAAGTAGTTGGACTGCAGTTCCCATCATGCAGTGCATTGGTAAGTACCGTTTGTGGAGTCATATAAGGCTGTAAATCCTGGCAAGCAGTGCGAGTGATATGCGCCCTGATGAAGGAATTCTCAAATGACTTTTTTTTTCCAAAACGCGCGTCCGCGCTTTTCTTCACTTGTATGATGAAATGATGCTTCGTTTGAGTTTGAGTGTATGTATTGTGGGGTAGTGAGCTAGTGGTTGACTGATGGAATGACATGAATTGTGCGTCATTTTTTTATTGCTGAATATGGTTCTGGGCTGATGCTTTTTTTTCCTATTGTATTATTCAAAGAAAATTGAATTTTATATGTAATATGATGATCAAAATGAATTTTTCTGTGTTTGTCATAATGTGAGTATTATCCAAAATGACTATCAAAATGAATCTTGAAAAGTAAAACAGCTTTTCTGTGGGTGTTGGTTGACTTTATATTTGGAATTTTTATATATTGGGGATGCCCCTTTCCGTTTTGTTGAATATCAGAACAATGGGCTACTACCTTGAAAGCCTCCAAACCGGCACCTTCGGCAGATATAGTGACAGCTACCAATAATTTTAACCGTTGGATCACAAATTCCCTTGATTCCCTTATTCCTGAAAAAGAACTGAAAATCAAGCCAAAAAACCCCCAAAAATGTGGTATACGGATGCTCTCCGAGCCTTAAAACAGAAATGTAAAAAACCAGAGAGAGCTTGGAGAAAAAAGTTTTCCCCAGAGTAAAAAGAGATTTATAGGAAAAATATCAACCTAGACAAAGCCAATATTAGAACCGCACAGGCCAGCTATTACAAGGGAAAAATCTTTGCAGCTGCTAACTCGAACGCGAGAGATCTTTATGGTAGTTAAAACCCTCTCAAAACTTCCCCCTAATGCTGCCTGTTTCGACACTTCAGGTTCCCAGTGTGACAATCTTACCGAAATCTTCGTCACTAAAATCAACACTATTTTCTCTTCCTTTCCCTCTGTAGATAAAGACTCACCACTCACTTACCCTGGTAACGGGCAGCTAGCCTTCATGTTTTTCCGCCCGTAGATATGCCAGAACTAGAAAAACTGTTCCTCAAAGTTAAAAGTGGCTCCCCCAAGGTCCTGCACCCTTACATAGGCTTATACAGGTAGCAGAAGTAGTTCTTCCGGTCATTTTAGAACTAGTCAACACCTCACTCGCATCAGGAATGGTCCCCCCTGCCAGGAAGGAAGCCATGGTGAAGGCCTTGTTGAAAAAACCCACCCTGGACCTGTCTGTGCTAGGAAACTACCGGCCAATTTCTCTTCTGCCCGGGATAACTAAAATTACAGAAAAATATGTCTACACAAATTCTGTCCTCTTTCCTAGAGACCCACAATCTTTTCAATCACACCCAGACGGGTATCCGCCACGTCAGGGAACAGAAACTGCCTTTATCTTGTAGTAGAGGAAACCAGAAAAATAATTGACTCAGGTGGTACAGCGGTAGTCCTGCTTCTTGATCTTAGTGCAGCGTTCCATACCGTCATTCACCACATCTTAATTCAAAGGTTGAGTGACATAGGTATCTCCGGCGCCGCATTTGCCTGGCTCCAGTCGTTTCTAGATAAAAGATCATTTCAAGTGTTCTACAACGAAGTATCCTCTAAAAAAACCCTCTCCAATGTGGAGTACCACAGGGCTCTTCTCTAAGCGCTACCCTTTTCAATGTATATACCCATACCCTTGCCGAAACAGTTCTCCCCTTCGGAGTCCATATTATCACATACGCTGATGACACTGAGCTGGAGATTGGATTCTACAATGAGGACAGTAACCCTTCCAGCCTTAATTCCTGTCTTCAAGAAATAGCCTGCTGGATGAGAGACTCCTTCCTGAAATTAAATGGGGAAAAAAGTGAAATTATGGTCTTGGGAAATCAATCCCCACTTGACATAGGAGAAATCTAGGCCTGCTGTCCTGAGTCCTGCCCCACCCCCAAAACCCAAGTCAAGAATTTGGGTGTTTGGCTGGATCAGGACTTATCCTTTACATCCCAGGCGCGGAAGACGGACCGCCACCTGCTATGGTCTCCTCCAAATTTCTCGAAAAATTCTCCCACTTCTGCCATTCAGGGCGAGAAAGACCATGGTACAGGCCCTCGTCTTGTCCAGATTGGACTATGCAAACACGCTCTATCTGGGTACTCCGTTGACCACTATCTCGAGGCTTCAGACCGTCCAGAATCGGGCTGCGAGATTACTGCTTGACATACATAAAATGCAGTCCGCAAGACCAGCGCTGCAATTCATCCACTGGCTTCCCGTTGAGAAAAGAATCACATTTAAATCACTCTGCATTGCCCATAAATCATTCCATAATTTAGGCCCCCTCATCCTTAGAAACGTCATCCAGCACTACCAGCCCAACCTAGCCCACCGATCCAAATCCCTTAATCTGGCATCCATTCCCAAAGTAAAAAAAAACAGAAGTGGTGGTCGCAAATTTTCCCTGCACACTGCCAAACTTTGGAACTCCCTCCTGCCCTATCTTCGTGCCGAACCCAACCACTTCTCCTTCCGCAGATCCCTTAAAACACTGCTGTTCCCGTAACACATTCTGATCATCTGCCTTTGTCTATCTTAAGCGCTGGGAGGCCTCCGGGTAGCCATGCGCTATATAAATATCACTCAATATATCCACACAGTACAAAATTGCCAGGCCTGGCTCCATGTGCCCAAATCCCTGTCGCGTTTCGACTAAAATGTCTTAATCGTGGGGAGACGCTGACTTTACACAGCACAGGTGTTGTTTTAATGCTGCTAACAGTCCCGTGACAGTAGTAATACTACATTTCCCATAAGGCTCTATAACTGCACAGCAATGTTCATCATACCACATGGTGTTTCCAATATGCAGTTAGACGTAAGTAAAGTCACAGGCATAATATGATTTCCTTTTTAATAAGGTCAGGTCGATATTTTATTCCGCTGCTGTCCGTAATATAAAATGACGCTGTAAATCCGGTTCTTGACACGAAGAAGCCGTTGCTCCTCAAGTCTCCCTTTCCTCACCTCCAGGACGGTTAGTCACTCGGAAAATCCCTTTTCCGTCTGAGGTTAGGCGAGTCATGGCCCCCAATTAAAGTGCACAAGCCAACTCAATCGAAGGGGGCCCCCACCCTGCAGGGCAGCCACAGGCTAACGGGGACGGAGAATCCCGTTAATTGAATCCACACAGAACACGGGTACTCATAGTACGGCCTGCGGGCCAGGGGCGGCCCGGCAAGCCTTCCCTGGCGGCCCGCTGACCGTGCAGACATCGTACCCGTGTTTTTTTTTTTTTTTAAAAGAATCTCAGCAAACACCCCTGCGGCAGTGCGATAAATAGAGTCTCTGTGAGGGCCGGGCGATTTCCGTCAGAGTGGGGCTGCAGGGGCCTAAGAGCTGAACAAAGCCTCATTAGCATGCAAATGGTCTCTTAAAGAGGTGTGAAGTGCTCGGGTGCGGCTGGCTGGCTGAGTGTGTGTGTGCCCAGAAGCTGTGTCAGCCAGGCACACACAGGCATGGTGAGATGAAGAAGGAGAGGGAGGAAGGAGACAGAGACAGACAGACAGAGGGGGAGCAAGGGAGGGAGACAGAGGCAGACGGAGGGAGAGCGAGGGAGACAGAGCGAGGGAGACAGAGGCAGACAGAGGGAGAGCGAGGGAGGGAATGTGTGTATGCGGGGTCTGGTGGCTCAGTGGACGAAGGCGTCCGCTGCAGGGACCAGTGATCAACCTCATGGTCAGTTTTTTCCCTCTAGCCCCGCCCCCTCCCCCACTGACCCCGCCCCCACCAGTGCGGCCCTCGGACACAAACCACACTGTAAATTTGGCCCCCGAGAGAAAGTTTGTGAGTACCCATGACACAGAACAACATTGAGACATGCCCAGATCCGGTTAAAACCATTTTGCCAGTTCTGCCGGCTGCATGCGCCCAAATCCCTGACGCATTTCGCCTGAAATGTCTTAATCTTAGGGAGATGCTGACTTTACACTGCACAGGTGTTGTTTTTATGCTGCACACAGTCCCGTGACTAGTATTAGTACTACATTTCCCATAAGGCTTTATAACTGCAGAGCAATGCTCATCATACCAAACATTTATTGAACAAGTTACTAGTCATACCTCTGGGCACCCTCAATAATGCAATTAAAAGGGAATGCCATTTTGGACTGTACTTAAATCAAATAATCAATTGGCTGCATTATGCTATCATGTTCTCCGAACTTGACCTCAAAAAAGGTTACCACTAGTTGAAATTTGATGTGCAGCTGTGCAGTATATATTATTATTTTCTGCTAATATAAAAAATATTCTAGTATAAATGGCTCAGTTTTGAGATATCATGAGCTCCCAAGATTTCCAAGTGATTGTCAGAAAGATTATCCACCCTTGCAAAACATGATTCGCTCATATTAATGACGCTCTTTGTTAGTTGTCCCTAAGTTTAAAAAGAAGAGATTGAGTGGCGCCAGACTTTCTGTGCTCGCTGGCATCTCTGGAACTGTCTTCTGACATAAGATCTACAACTGCTTACTCCAGACTTAGGACTCTTCTAAAAACCTGGCTCTTCAAACAACCTTATGGCTAGACTTTTGTGTTTGAAAGCTTTATTAGCAAATTTGACCTTGTTGGTCCCTACTTTAACTAAGTGCCACGAAACCTGTTTAATGTACGCACGCTTGACAAATGCTCTGTAACATAACACAATTCTGATTATTTGCCTTAACCAAGAGGGCAGTGCTCATGGCTTGTCACATGTATATACCAGCCTGAAAGCAGCCGGCCCACTCTTAATGCTGAAAAGGGTGCACTGAATAAGACTCAGCTCACGTTCTTTTGCCATAGTTTCTCAGGATCGGAATGCAGCTGGACGCAGAGGTATCCACTCACAACAAACCCCTATACTGGCTAACATCAGAGACCTCAAATCTTTACTAGACATGGCTAGTTAATGGTTTTGCTACATCGGAAACTTTCATATTCCGAGTACACCCCCCACGAATGGAAGTGACAGGCAAGGGAGCCCTTTCTTTGGTCCTAGGAGTGAGTATTTGCGTTACAAACAAATACAAATAAAGGTAGCATCTGGTATATTTGGATCCCACTCTCTGCCAGAACTTGACTCTGAATGCTAATCAAGTGACGCATTCTTGCACAAGCCAGGGAGAGACTTTTTGAAACATTTAGGGCCATATTATCAAGAACGGCTCAAACATTATCGCTGCTTTAGCGGCAGGAAACTGCAGCTAAAGTGGCGATAAGGGGCTTGATAATATGCCCTAGAGAATTCTAATAGAAGTCCAGGTTCTGGTGTCAAGGACATCAAACCTGGGCTACTATTGGTATTCTCAAGGGCATATTATCAAGCCCCTTATCAACGCTTTAGCGGCAGTTTCCTGCCACTAGAGCGGTGATAATGTTTGCGCCGGTCCTAACGCCTTAACCACGGCGGTTTTTCTGCAGCGGTGCAGGCGTTCTAAAGGGTGGGCGGGGCTGCGTCGGCTGTTAGCCGACGGCAGCACTGAGGAGGGAGTGCTGCCGAAGGGAGCGCGGAAGGGGTTAATAACATTGCCCTTAGTTTCCAACACCAGCAGAGATCTGACGAGAAAGTCTCCTACAAACCAGGGAGAGAAACTTTGGCTATTGTTGTGGCATGCAAATACCATCACATGTTCCTGTACAGAAAACTATTCACCACCATAAAAGGTCATCAACCATTGTTTAATATCTAGGGTAACCCTTGGGCAAAAGAGAGGTGAGACATGCATCTCTTGAAATAGGAATTCAAGATCATTCATTAGTTGGCAAGGACTGTAATCCTGATGACTACATCACACACCTCCAGCCCAAGATAGTAGGTGCCCACCATCCGTAGCTGAAGAGAAGATGAATTTCCTTTCACAGCAAGCCGCATCAGAGAATAGGTGAGAAGAAACTTGCGAGATCATCTTGAGAAGACCTACTGTCAGGTAAAATGAGAAAAACAACATTTTAATACATGGAAGACATGTCAATAATGCAAAGTGGTACCTGCCTGATGTGAACAAAGGGGAACTCATTGCTTTTAAACAACTTCAGAAAGAACTATCTGTCACTGACAATGGACTCGAGGTAGGAGATTCTAGAACAGTAATACTTGGTCATGTCAAAAAACGCTTCTCCTATGGAAAGGGTGCTAACTGCAAGAAAACTGAAAATTCATGCCACTGGATCCACGTCTTGGATTTTTGTTTTGGTATCATTTTATTCATTAAAATATCCCACAGTTTCATAAATTGGGGTGGAATAGTTATTGTGATGTGTTTGAGACTATTCCCTTTTTTTGGTACTTCTAAATGCTTCACACATTTTCCTAAATTAAGCATGTCTGCCATAGCTACCAGGGATCGAACTCAGGTTAAACTCAATGAAATCTTTACTGGACATTAAAAGGATAGTGACTTTTTTACTTGTGGTAGACTACCACCCAGCCAGGCTAATAATCCACTTCCTCACAACTGCGTTATGCTCATGTGTGTGATTCTAGGATGCTCTCTGGGGTCTTCCAGAAACTACAAACTGTGCAGAATGTGGTGATCCAGCTACGACAGATCTTGAATAAATTGGAGTATGTGTGTAACTCACCATGGATTCCATTGGGTTCCTGTTGTTTAGAGGATTAAGATTAAGGCCTTTACCTTTCACAGTGTGGCTGTTTTCGTTACAGATCGAGCTGTATCTGCTAGGGACTTCTTTGTTGTGTCCCACTCCACCCTCTGCTCTCTATTGGAGTATATTTTTCTGCAGTGCAATTCTTCAAAAATGCATGCCTTGCACAGATGTGGGGGGGGGGGGGAGTTCTTTCACTTCTGACCCTACAGCTTTGGAACTGTTTGATAATTGGCATTCAACAAATGGATAATTGCACACATTTATTATGGCCCTCAAAACTGCATTCAGTGGAACACACAAGTTGGTATTGCACTATTTTTAACAGCTGCAATGAAATGTGTCCAACGAACCGGAACATGAGGAGAGCCTAGCGCCCTCATTCTTTCCCGGTTTCGCGACTTTTATTGGCGGCTGCGAGGGAGTCCTATTTTCGCGGCTGCGGCCAGCTTTTTGTGCGCCGGACGCGATTTTCGGAGGCGGCCAGCTTATATGCCTATGAATTTGTTTTGCCTTATCTTCATTCAGCGGATGGCACTTCCTTCACGGACTATCACTGGTGAGCCCCTTTCAGCTGGGAATTGATTTCTAGGGCGCTCTCTATCTCGCGCATTTCCCACTATGATTTTTTGCACCATTTTGTGATTGCTGCAATTCACCTCATCGCCCTCCTGCTTCATTGTTTCACTGCCTCACTATTTTGCCTTTCTACGTCATAGCTTTGAATTGAACTGACTTCAGCTCTTGCAACGCTCCTTTGTATCTGACTTCACCCTCTCGCTTGCCATGCATTAGAGTACTGCATCAGGAGGTTCTCCTTCAAGAGTTGCTTCAAGGAATTAAGCGCTGCTCCTACCGCTTTTTCATAAGGTTTTTCTCATTCTTGTTTCTTGCTTGGAGGACTGTCATTGTTCTTTTTAAGAACTCCTGCGATGCTGAATTTGGCTATATTTATTCCAGCGGCTTTCCTCTCCTTGTGTATGGTCAATATCAATTTATTGCATTTTATCTCATGGTCCATTTGAGTTGCTCTCTCACTCTGACATGATCTTCTGCCTGGCCTAATACCTGCTATTGAACTGTGGTTTTCTCCCTCCTCTAGCCATGGCTTTGTGCTAACTCTTTTTATTACTGCTTTTCATGTACTTTTCCTTGTCAGGAAGACTCCATACTCAATATTGACTTTTTGCCTTCACCTTCACTATTCTGGCTGCCTTACATGGGGAAGCTTTGCACTTTGAAACTCACCAATTTACCGAAGTTACCTGTTGGTTCTGACTCTGACTCACCTACCCAGGAAATGGAAGAGGGTAAATCTTCGAAGTCAGACTCTGCCCATGGGGCTATCCCTAAGGCTCAAAATGGAGGGAAGGTGCAATGTTCTTTGACCTCATCCAAACGTCTGAAGAAGGATCCGCCATCCCCTGGGAGCACCGCTTCATCTTCCTCTATAGATCTTATCCTGGAAGAATTACGGGCCTTCAAGCCTTTTATGGAAGCAATCACAAAAAATATGCAGGCCATGCAGGAGAAATGGTCATCTCTGCATTCACGTGTCACGATTTTGGAGCAATCCTCGGATTCTTTTTATTCTGCTTCCTCCTGCATTCCTTCAATAGAAGCTGAGATTCTTCTATTCAGGCGTCAAACAGAGTATTTGGAAAATAGAAATCGAAGGAACAACCTACGCTTATATGGTCTTCCGGAACTTACAGAAGGGTCCAATCCTACCATCTTCTTCCAATCTTTCCTTGCAAAGATTCCAGACACTCCGGCCTTATCTTCCATTAACATCCAGCAAGCCCATCGTCTCGGTCCTAAGGTTGCTTCCAAGCCTAGGGGTATGATTATGCTGTTTTTGCAGTATACTGACCTCTTGCAGGTCCTTTCAGCCACCAAGCTCAAAAAACAGATCATCTGGGAAGGTCACCGCCTTTTTCTCTCTCAGGATGCCTCCAAGGCCACCGCAGATCGTAGGAAACAATTTTTGGACTTACGGCCGCAGTTAAGAGCCCTTGGTGCCAGGTATGGTCTCTTACATCCATGTCTTTTCAAGGTCACCTATAAAGACAGAACAACCACGTATGAAGATCCTGCGGCCTTGTAAGCTTTCCTTTGTCAGCAGAGTCCAGATGTTATGGACACCTCCAAGCCTGGATGAGTGACTTTGCTGTTCATTGCCTTATTGATTTCACTACATTGCAGTTCTGGTTTTCTTCATTAACATTGCATGATATGTTTTCCTTACCGTTTCTGTTAGAATGATTGTCTTTTGTTATAAATCCTTGTATTTTCCCTAATGTTGTCTCTCATTTCTTCAGATATGTCCCTTCTCATCTTTATCCTGATGTCTCCTACTGTTTTCTTACCTTACCCATTGGATTTATGGTAATAGAGGCTCGATGCCGGCTCTGGTTGTTGTCATCGTCGTCTCCCGCCACCACCATCCCCATCCTTGTTCTGGATTTTCTGTTTCATAAGTATGTTTTTCAGTCGTTCGTTTTGGACTTGTACTGTCTCTTTGTATATTTTGTCTCTGTCCTCTCTCTCTCCCTCTCACTCTTGAACTCTTTCTTGCTTTTCTCATGGTTTCTCCCTTTTTCTTATTTCCTCCATTCTTGGATTCAGTCTTACCTTTTTACTAGTTTTTTCCTCTTTTTCCTTCCTTTCTCATCTTCTCTTTATCTCCTTCTTTGTTCTTTTTTCCTATTCATTTTTCTCATTTTCTCTCCATTGTATTTCTTATGCATTACTGAGCATGTTGCACTCAGCTGTTTTTCTAAATTGTTTCGTTCCGTGTAACGACATGGAACGTCAAGGGATTAAACAATCCCATTAAACGACAGAGGGTTCTCTCCCATTTAGCAAGACTAAAAACTGATGTTGCCCTCCTTCAAGAGACTCATCTTGCTGAACCGGAGGCTTTGAAACTTAAATGTTCTTAGGTGGGTCATGTTCTATGTTCTTCTACGACATCTAGGAAAAATGGTGTAGTACTTTTGTTACATAAAAAGTTAAATATTTCCTCGATTACCCATGAATGTGATGCTGATGGTCGTTGGCTCATTGTTAACTTGCTCATCGATAACATCCCACTCACCTTATTTAATGTGTATGCTCCTACTGGGATCAATAGATCCTTTTGGCCTGCTATCTCTTCCAAGTTGTCTTCCCTTTCTGGAGATTACATACTTCTCGGTGGAGACTGTAATCAGGTTGTTGATCCCTTCCTTGACCGTCACTCGAAAGTCAAAGTTCAAAACAATGCCTTAGTAGATATTTGGAGACTGTGCAATCCTGATGTTAGAGAATATATTTTTTTCTCCCCTCCTCATCAATCCCAATCCCGCATTGACCATATCTTTCTCAGTAAATCCTTGTCCCAACACGCTATTCGTTATGAAATTGGCTCCATCTTACTTTCGGATCATGCCCCAGTGTTTGTAGACCTTGACCTACTCCCATTCTCTCCCCACTCTGGCAGATGGCGGTTTAATAATGCTTTACTTTTGGAACCCTCCTTTTGTTCTGAATTCACTGCCTTTGCCAAGGAATTTTTTCTTTTAAATCAAACCCCTGACTTCCCTTTTGTTATGGTTTGGGATTCATTCAATTCAGCCTCTAAGGGTTTTATTATTAATTTTGTGTCTCGGCGGAAGAAACTTCGAGAGGCCAAGTCGGAGAAAGTTTCAGCTGACATTAAAGCTCTTGAACTTGCTTATTATGCTTCTAAATCTGATTCTTCCCTTAAAGCTCTTATTGAAGCAAAAATCTCTTTTAACAAATTCACTACAGACGCTGCTTCTAATCTTCTGCTAAAATGTAATTCTAGATACTATGGGGGTAAGAATAAAATGGGGAAGCTTTTGGCCAATTACTTAAAGATTCGTAAGGAACGCACAAAAATTCAATTTATCAAAACTTCCTCCAGTGACTCCAGATTTAAGGATAAAGAAATTCTCACAGAATTTGCCAAATTTTATGATACTCTTTATACCCCAGAACAAGTTCTAACGTCTGACAATCTCCTCTCTTACTTTCAATCTCTTCCACCTCCCTCGGTTTCACATGTTGACTTTCACGCTTTGGAACAGGACATTTCGCTTTCTGAAATCTCTCATGCTGTATCTAAACTTCGTCATGGTAAATCTCCAGGCCCTGATGGGTTTACTATTGAATTTTATAGCCACATTGCTTCTCTCCTTCTTCCTAAACTCTTACTCTTATTTCAATCTTTCTATGATGCCGGTTCATCTAGCGGTTATTTTCAACAAGCCTTAATTTGCTTAATTCCAAAAGAAGATAAGAATCACTCCTTGTGCAAGAATTATAGACCAATATCTTTAGTTAACACTGATTACAAAATTCTAGCGAAGATATTAGCACTTCGCATGGATCCCCTTTTACCAGATATAATTGGCCCAGAACAATCTGGTTTTGTCAAGGGGCATCTCTTCTCTGATAATTCCCGGGTTTTTCTTAACATTCTTAGCAAATCTTTTTCCTTGACTCTTCCTTTCGCAGCTATTTCCCTACATGCGGAGAAGGCTTTTGGCAGGATTGGGTGGGACTTCATGTTTTAGGCTTTGCGTTGGATTGGTATTCCTCCTAAATTCATTCCTATTATTTCTTTACTTTACTCTGATCCTCAAGCCTCTATTTTTGTTAATGGGATGTCCTCGGATTATTTTTCTTTACACAGAAGGGTTCGACAAGGTTGCCCTTTATCACCCTTACTGTTTGTTTTAGCTTTAGAACCCTTCCTTACTAAAATTTGCTTAGATGACACTATCTCTGGTTTTCACTTTTGTTCCCAACAAGTCAAACTCTCGGTTTATGCCGACGATATTCTTTTTTATTGCTACGACCCTGTCACCTCTATTCCCTTTTTTCTTCAACAGGTCTCTTCCTTCTCTGCCGTTTCCGGATATCGCTTGAACGCCGACAAGTGTGAAATTTTATCTTTGAATCCTCTTTGTCAGAAGCATCTCTTTTCTTGTACAGGTTTTTCATGGCAACCATCTAAAATCAAATACCTATGGGTTTGGTTTGCTCCTTTATTATCTGATACTCTCAAATTAAACTTTGATTATATTTACAAGAAAATGGTCACGGCTATCACTCGCTGGCATCCGCTCTTTTTGTCCTGGTGGGGTCGACTCAACTCTATAAAGATGATGCTATCTCCCTTGCTTCCCTATACTCTTTCCATGCTTCCCTTACACATTCCTCTTTCTTTCTTTAAGAAAATTTACTCTTTATTACTAAAATCCCTATGGAACGGTAAACGTCCTCGAATAGCTCTTGCTCCTTTGCGAAAGGACAAAGCTCAATCTGGAGTACGTTTTCCTGATTTCAAACAATATCACCGTGCTTTTTCCCTGAAGCAATCGACTCGCTGGTTTTCATCTACTCTGCCTCATTATCCCCCTGTCTGGCTAAGCATGGAATCCTCTTTCATCTCTCCTTTTACCTTCCGTGAATTTTTGTCCTTTACGTCCTCTTTAACTCGTCTTCGCTTGTCTATTCTTTCACATTCTCGAAATCTTCTTTCTCCTTATTTAACTTCATCATATCCATCCCTCCTCTTCATTCATGAACAACCAATTTGGAATAACTCTCAACTCAAAATCCGTAATCGTACTATTTATTGGAAAACTTGGCACTCTCGAGGAATCTGTTGGATTTCTCAATTACTTTCTCAGGGTACGCCTCTCTCCTTCCAGGATCTTCAATCTATTTTCTCTTTACCTTCTTCTGCCCGATCGCAATACAATTCCCTTTACCCTGTCTTGCTCTCCTATCTCCAATCTCTTTCATCCTCCAACGATGTTCCTTTAGATCGCAGACCCACTTCCCTTTTGCTGGAGGCTTCTCCTTCTGCCTCCGCTCTATATAACTCTTTGCGTTTTATTTCTGATAGGTTAAAATCTCGCATTGAACTTGCATGGGAGCTGGATTTTTCTCAGAACTGGCCTGTACTTTTTTGGGATAAAATTTGGACTAAACTTCATAAGACCTCTAGAGCTGCTAACACTACCCAAAATTTATTTTTCATTTATCACAGAACTTTATTTACTCCACTTGCTTTGTCACATTTTTCACCAGACACTCCCTCTACCTGATGGTCTTGTCCCTGCCCTTCTGCTGATCTTAAACATATGTTGTTTGAATGCCCGCCTACTTCCCAGTTTTGGCAGTTGGTTTGGCGGCAAATACAAAAGATTTTCCAGTTTCAGGTTCCCTTTTCACCCTCACTAGTTTTTCTTGGCTCCCTCTCTTCAGACCTCCCTCATTCTCCCAATCACTACCCTTTACTTGACCTTTTCATTGCTGTAGCCTTTCATATTGTCACTTCTAACTGGAAACAAGCTGCAAATATTTCTTATCAGTCTTGGGGGAATGCAGTCTGTTTTAATCATCGTTTAGACACCAATTATGTATCCCCCATTTCCCTAGCTATCAAACGTGACCTGATTTGGCTTCCTTTGGTAACTTACCTCTCTTCCTCTGCCCCTGTTCATCCATCTCCTGAACCTGAAACAGTCGAAGTTCACAAACCCCCGTGAGTTGCTCATTACCTGTTTTATCTTTTTACTTGATTAACTATAATTATTAAGTCTTAATATACTATGTTTTACTTATTGTATTTGTACTCTTATGATGTGTTCATAATTCTTCATGCTTGTAATGCTTACTTTTTATGAAATTATTATTATTATTATTATATTGTTTATTTCTTCCATCCGCTTATTGTAACTCTTCTCCTTCATCCCCCCTCCCTCCTTCCCTCCTTTTCTTTTCCTCAATAAATCAAACTTAAAAAGAAAGAAAATGTAAGTTGTTTTCATAAATTTCCGCTACAAAAATTACACACTTTTTCTGCCCCGCATGTACCGAATCGCCGAGCCAAGATATGTTCAGTGGGAGAATGAAGTAAGCATATCCAGGAAACGTCCTCAGCCAGAAATCTCCACAACAGACGCAAACATTGGCAAGTTTAAAGGTTTGTACACGTAAGAGCACTGGGAATGTTCCAATAGATGACTCAATTGAGCTCATGGAGCACGCAGGCGCGTGGCTGGTGTCACGGCGCATGCACGTGTGCTTGTTTGTGTGGGCTTGGGATGTCGAGACTCATTTGCAGAGCAGCTGAGCAGGCTTGCTGTTTGGCTGGAGCAACACTCTGAACCATGACAAATGTATTTGAGAATGTACATTTCACCTCTGCATTTCGTTCTAATCTTTTCCCCTTGCCCTGTGATTATTAAAGCCTCGTTCAATAAAATAGGGTAGTGCAGAGTTTGTTTCCAAACTGGGGCAAAGGTGCACCGAGCAGAAAATGGCAGATACTTTTTACTTACGATGATCTGTTTTTCAACTGCATTACAGTGAATATTAGCTCACCACGTGTACTGCAAACACTTTTGTTTTAGTGCTATTTCTTGGATCTATCGGAATTGACATTGCCATATCCAATGAGCATGAGAATGGATGCACGGTTCGTTTAGCCTGGAACACAGGGGTAGTGTTAGGGCTATTATTCTGAAGCCAAAGAAGGGAAAGTAAGGCCTTGTTGATAATATAGAATGAGCATTTAAAGAGCAAGCGTTAAATCATGCAACTTTAGGTCTCCCCTGGAGGCATCTTTAGCCATCTCTTGTCAAGGGCCTGACGTCTACAAGAGTGCGTCCCAAACCTTTCAGAACCACAGCCCACCTTTAAGAACGACAAACATTCGTGACCCTCCTAGCTTTAATGGCCATGAGGCAGGCGATTTTTTAATGTGCCTAATACATGGTGTTGCAGCCCACTGTTTTTTACAGAAAGCACATTTTCCATTGAACTAGCCTCCAAATTTGCACAAACATACAGTTTCCCTGATAAAATATAATACACACATATGATAATGTGTGGAAATTGGGTTTCAGTAAATATTTATTTTTTGTGCATCACAAAGTCCTGGTTTTATTTCATCCTATTAAAATCTTTGTTTCCGTCACACTTCAGAATTGCAAAAAAAGTGTGCTTCAATTTTGCTTTTCTAACTGCTAAACACCCACAGTTCATTTACAGGTATTTACGTTTTGTTGTGTGTTGCAAAAAATTACATACTACAGACTTTCCATTCACACTCTTGCATTCTATACAAAATATAATAAAACACGTTGAAATACACACTCTTTATACCACAGCAAGAATTCCACATAAATAACTTTACTTTTCCTTATCTGACCTACAAGTGAGAGGAGTTTGTAAACACCAACCCCCCATCTCAAAAGCAGCAATTTGTCAGAGGATGTAGCCTGGCATTTGGCTTCTGTCTGTGAAGTGCAGCAAATTTTGCAGGGTAAATACAAGCTATAAAGGCATCCTTATTCATTGCTTGGTCTTTCACAACCCACCAAAAATCAGCTCCCGTGATGCACAGTTTGGGAAACACTGCTATATAATACAATACAAGGTTCAGCCCCATGATCGTGATTGTGTGGCTTTCTAGTTTATACTCCATATTTGGCAGATTTACGCTCAATTATTTTGTTTTTCCTACCACAGGATTACTTCTGGTTTACCATATTTCTGATGGAAAAGTTGTTTCCTTTCGCAGCTTACATCAAGGAACTATTTTTTAACTTGTGTTTCAGCACTCCATGGGATTGCATATCTTTTCTCTCTTTCCCATTCTACCTTTACACCTTTACACATACCACCCTCTGCTCAATGCTCCTGCTCTCTCAAGATCCCATTCAGCTGTTGACTTTGGTGGAAACAGTTGACATCATACGCTGCGTGTGCTGGTACGTGAGCAGAGAGCAAGCAAGCGGCGAGAGGAGGTGAGCAGAGGGGGGCGGGGGGTGGCGGCCCTCTGAATTAGTTGATTTTGCAACCCGAGAGTCGCGGGCCGTCCTGGAAGGAAAAACGCCCTGGAAGACACTACTGCACCTGGTCCTTGTGGTGAGTGTGGTTTGTGGCCATGACCGCCATTAGAAGGTGGCTGCTGAGGGCTGCTGAGGGCGATACGAGGTCTGAGGACAGCTCCAGGGCTAGCCTATGACTGTCTAGGCCCCACTCACCTAACCACAGGAAGCCGCTTCCCTTACCATCTCATTGCAGCTGTTCCTGAACACACGCTGCTCCAGATCACAACAAACGCCAAAACAGCTAAATCACCAAAAAACGCCTACTGCGTTTTGGAGAAGGAACCCAAGCAAGGCAAGCTGTGGAGAGGGGGAAGGGAGCCAATTCACAGGCCAACAGCTCCAGTCCTTTGCTGTGGATTCCAGGATCCCAGGAATTTACGGCCGGCCGATGGGTGACACCAAGCAACCCATCAACCAAGCAACTAGCCGACAGCTGAGAGCACAGCCGAGAGCACACCGCGAGTACACCGAGTGCGGGGGGTGCAGCACCCATATCGGAGAGCGCGAGCCTGGCCCCCCCACAGAAGTGGTCTAGCTAGGTCTGGGTGTGGCTTGCAGCTGGCCCAGTGAGTTTCCTACTCGGGGGCTCCCCACTGCCCTGTCCTTGTGCCGATCTCAATCAACTTGCCGCCTCGCATTACCAGCACAACTACGCTGCGAGTAAAAAACAAGTCGAAATCAATTGGTCAATTGCACAATAGCTCATATGTGTACCATGAGGTTGGGGAGAGAAAGGAAAATAACCACCACATCACCGGCCAGAAGGAAAGGAAATAGGAAATGTAATGAGCCAGGCGAACCAAACAAAGAACACAAGCAGATAGGGGCCCGCAACACATTGGACCACCAATTGCTGGTAGAGATAGACACCGCAGAGTGGTAACCAAGGGTTAATAACCAAAGATGTTTATTTATGAAGGATGCAGGGTTGGTGTTGAGCTCTTCTATTGGAGAAATTAGGGGCCTCCCCTCTCCCCTGGATTCTGAGGTGATAATACAAACAGAAGGGGCAGCTGCGGCAGCTGTGATTGTACCATCAGAAAGCTAAAGAGACTCTGACAGTGAAATAAAAGGCAGAGGAGTGAGACACAAGGAGCAACTGCGCAGGGGCATGATAAGAATGTGGAACAGAAGGCTGTGACCAGGCAGAGAGCATCATAAACACACTTACGCAGGTAGCAAATGTGTCCATAAGTCTGCCCGTGGAAAACCCTGATTCTATAGGCGTAACCCCCTGCACCAAGCGGGATCTCCCTCTTGAACCAAAGATTACAATCCTGCCCAACCAGTTTCTAAAATCAGACCTGCCTCTGGCAAATAAGCCCCCCATGCTCCAACAGCAGCCGCAACCAAGACAGGGATGGAATCAAGCAGTCACCTGATGTTTTATCATGAAACATCTAACTCGACCAGCTTGCTGATCATCTCTGACCCGCAAGCCCAAAAACAGTTTCACATCAAGGAAAAAATGACCCAGATTAGAAAGGAGGAGGACCAGGACTATTATTAGCTTACTGGTTGCGAGCACAAATGAATCCCAGGCAGCAAATCAGTATGACCAAACTGACTGTGGCCCAGAAAGGACAGAGAAAGAACCAGCGGAAATTGCAAAAACAGAGGAGACAGAGAATGAATTAATGGAAAATACCAAAACGGAAAATACATCATACCTCACAACAGAATAGTGGGAAAAACTGGTAGCCTCATATACCCCAGTTATATCGCAGGAGGACAGCAGTAAGCCTGAGCAGAATAGGCTGG
This sequence comes from Lissotriton vulgaris, assembly GCF_964263255.1. Lineage (NCBI taxonomy): Eukaryota > Metazoa > Chordata > Amphibia > Caudata > Salamandridae > Lissotriton > Lissotriton vulgaris. The sequence continues at coordinate 1,187,990,292 of NC_141696.1, read as the reverse complement.
CAGAGGAGACATCAACGGGAGTATAGACCTATTGCCTGTCTCCCTTTCCCGGCCAAAATTTGCGAAACTCTGATGAACAAACAGCTCTCAGAGTACGTCGACACTCACCAACTCCTAGACGAAACGCAATTTGGCTTCAGGAAGGGACATGGGACGGAGACTGCTCTAATAAAAGCCTCTGACGAAATCAGAACCATCATGGATCAGGGAGGAGTGGCCATCCTAATTCTTCTGGATCTGTCCGCAGCATTTGACACGGTCGACCATGTTATCTTGGTCGACCGTGTCACAGCTCTGGGGATAGATGGTTTGGCCAGAGACCTTATCTCATCCTTCCTGGCCGACCGTACCCAGACAGTCAAGTTGGGTAACTTCTATTCTCCCGTCTCTGCACTACCATGTGGAGTACCCCAAGGCTCCTCGCTAAGTCCCACGCTATTCAACATCTATGTAGCGGACTTAGCGAGGGTAATAAAGGCCTATGGGGTACGATTAACTTCCTATGCAGACGATACCCAACTGGTGCTGGCGATCCACAAGAACGGCACAGCAGTGGCAGCTAATTTCCAGGAGGCCATGCTCGCTGTCAGTACATGGATGTCCTCCAACTGCCTAAGGCTTAACTCGGACAAAACCGAGGTTATGACCTTTGGCAACCTCGCTCCAGAATGGTCCCCCATCTGGTGGCCCAACCAACTGGGCTCTCCACCCGTCCCTGTGGTAAAAGCGAGAAATTTGGGAGTCATCTTTGACAGCAAATTAACATTCAACCTTCATGTCAACAAGGTTGTCTCCTCTGCTTTCTTTATCTTAAAGAAAATAAAGAAACTGCTGCCTTATCTCCCCACCTCTGCCGGGAAGACCTTAGTTACCACTCTGGTATTTTCCAAAATCGATTATGGAAATGCCCTCTTCCTTAACACCCAGAAACAGGTGCTGTTGAAGCTACAGTCAGTACAGAACGCGGCTGCCAGAATTCTTCTAAACATCCCTCGCCGCCAACCTACCACTCTTGCTATCCGCCAGCTCCATTGGCTTAGAGTAGAAAGCCGCATTAAGTTCAAGGCCCTCTGCATTGCCTATAAGGCAGTGTACGGCATAGGACCTAAATTCTTGACTGAGGCACTCCAGGTCTACACCCCCAAAAGACTGTTGAGATCCGCCAACACTTGCCTTCTACCTGTACCTCGTACCAGAACGGCAACCTGGGGAGACCGTCGCTTTTTAGTGGCTGTACCAAAACTTTGGAACCTTCTTCCACTAAATATCAAAAATGCACCCAACTTGATGAGCTTCCGCAGGCTCGTAAAGACATGGTTGTTTGACCAGTGAATCCTATTACCGTAGTCCTGCTAGCTCACACATGCGCCGAGACACCTTCGGGTATTTGTCGCGCAATAAAAATATCAAAAATAAATAAATAAATAAATAGAAAATCCTTGGTTCTCCTTATTAAATACTCTACAACTCTCAATAAAAGCCATACAGTACCTTCCAGATAAAATGGATGTCGCAACTATCTCTCCTAAACTTTCAGGCAATACATGTGTCGAACAATGATAATAAGCTATCCGACATGAGCTGCATGATTAAGAGGGTCCAAGGGGAAACGAAAATAATTCAGCTGCGTTATAGCTGCAACATAATTGTGGATAAATTTACAACAATTTCATCATTAATGGTGGACCTTCTGACCGACCTGCAAAAGGTAACAAGCAATGTAAAAAACAAACTTCATCTCGGTCAAGGTGAAGACTCTGTAGTCCTAAACCCCAGCATCACAGGGGGAAATAAGCAGCAGAGCCAAAAACAAGAAACCACCAATATACCTTGCAATGGCAAATAGACAACAGACCAAAAATCACTAGAGAATATAAGTGGGCAGTCCGACTCTACAAGCAAAAGGACCTATGCCGTAACAGATGAACATCACACTACTGAAGGAATAGATAGGACAGGTTCAACCTCCGGCAGCATGGGGATAAGGAAGCATCAGAGTCAGAATCAAAAATACTCTACCAAGGCCTCTGATGGCAATGGGACAGTGGATCAAAATTCCTCTGGGAACAGCAGAAACAGCAGGAATTTACCTGATCACACCTAGGAAAAGACCTATGCTGCAGCTGGTAAGTAGACATTATATCGAAATTAAAATATCGATGTGACAGAATATCGATGTTTTAATATTGATGGTAATATATATCGAACGGTTTAATATCAATTACAAAAAAATCGTTAGTAGTATGTGTGTTTTAATATCGAAAGTAAAAATATCGAATGACAAAATATCGTTGTGTTAAAATATCGATATTGTGTAGTTTTTAGTAACATGTGTATATTTATGTTTTAAAAATGTGTTTGTATTTTAAATTAGTAATTTTAATGTGTTAATTGATTTTAATAATTTTATGTTTTTTTAAAAATCATATGTAGGAGCGGGATGTTGGGTTTATAGGGGATAAGGGTGGGGAGTGTTTTAAAAATGAATATTAAAAATGCTATTTAAAAAAACAATGAATATATACATTTTTCTAAAAAATCAATATTTTTTATGTAATAATTTACTAGATATTTTAGGAGCGGGATGTTGGGTTTATAGGGGATAAGGGTGGGGAGTGTTTTAAAAATGTATATTTAAATTTGATTTTTTTTTTAAAAATTGAAAATTAAATTTAAAAAAAATTCAAATTTAAAAAAAATATGACTGAGTTGTAGACAGAAGTTAAATATTTAGGATAATATTAAAAAAAAGAAATTTAAATTTGAGATTTTTTTTTCCCATTTAGGATTGAGTTGTCATGTATAAAGTGTATAAGGGTTGTGTTTGTTTGTAAAAAGTACACACTATAGGAACAATTTGAAATTTTAAAAAATGTATAAATAAATTGAATTTTAAAATTTGAAATTAATTAATTAAATTTAGGATTGAGTTGTAGTGTTTATAGTGTATAAGGGTTGTGTTTGTTTGTAGAAAGTACATACTATAGGAATAATTTTAATATTTTGAAATTTATAAATACAATAAAGAAAATGTACATTTAAATTTCGAAAAACATTTTCTTAATTTAGGATTGAGTTCTAGTGTTTATAGTGGTTAAGGTTTGTGTTTGTAATTAAAAAGGTCATATTATAGGAAAAAATGTCAATGTTTTGAAAAAAAATAAAAAACATTTGATTAATCATTTTAAATTTACAAGTAATTTTGTTTTAAAACAAAAGGAATATTTCATTTTATTATATGATTTTATTTTATTTTATAATTAGGATTTTTTTATTATTAATCTTTTATTTTTGTACTGCATTTACTCCAAATTATTGTAGAATGGTGTGGGAATAGTTAATTATATGTAATTAGTGTCCAGCGCCTACCCCAAATTAATGTAGATTGGAGTGAGAATAGTAAATTATATTTAATTAGTGTCCAGCACCTACCCCAAATTAATGTAGACTGGAGTGGGAATAGTAAATTATATGTAATTAGTGTCCAGCACCTACCGCAAATCAATGTAGATTGGAGTGGGAATAGTAAATTATATTTAGTTCGTTTTCAGCACCTACCTCAAATTAATGTAGATTTGAGTGGGAATAGTAAATTATATTTAATTAGTGTCCAGCACCTACCCCAAATTAATGCAGATTGGAGTGGGAATAGTAAATTATATGTAATTAGTGTCCAGCACCTACCCCAAATTAATTTAGACAGGAGCGGGAATAGTAAATTATATGTAATTAGTTTCCAGCACCTACCCCAATTTATTGTAGACTGGAGTGGGAATACTAAATTATATGTAATTAGTGTCCAGCACCTACCCCAAATTAATGTAGATTGGAGTGGGAATAGTAAATTATATTTAATTAGTGTCCAGCATCTACCCCAAATTAATGTAGATTGGAGTGGGAATAGTAAATTATATGTAATTAGTGTCCAGCACCTACTCCAAATTAATGTAGATTGGAGTGGGAATAGTAAATTATATTTAATTAGTGTCCAGGATCTACCCCAATTTAATGTACACTGGAGTGGCGATAGTAAATTATATGTAATTAGTGTCCAGCACCTACCCCAAATTAATGTAGATTGGAGTGGGAATAGTAAATTATAATTAATTAGTGTCTGGCACCTACTCCAAATTAATGTAGACTGGAGTGGGAATAGTAAATTATATTTAATTAGTGTCCAGCACCTACCCCAAATTAATGTAGATTGGAGTGTGAATAGTAAATTATATGTAATTAGTGTCCAGCACCTACCCCAGAATAATGTAGATTGGAGTGGGAATAGTAAATTATATGTAATTAGTGTCCAGCACCTACCCCAAATTAATGTAGATTGGAGTGGGAATAGTAAATTATATGTAATTAGTGTCCAGCACCTACCCCAAATTAATTTAGACAGGAGCGGGAATAGTAAATTATATGTAATTAGTTTCCAGCACCTACCCCAATTTATTGTAGACTGGAGTGGGAATACTAAATTATATGTAATTAGTGTCCAGCACCTACCCCAAATTAATGTAGATTGGAGTGGGAATAGTAAATTATATTTAATTAGTGTCCAGCATCTACCCCAAATTAATGTAGATTGGAGTGGGAATAGTAAATTATATGTAATTAGTGTCCAGCACCTACTCCAAATTAATGTAGATTGGAGTGGAAATAGTAAATTATATTTAATTAGTGTCCAGGATCTACCCCAATTTAATGTACACTGGAGTGGGGATAGTAAATTATATGTAATTAGTGTCCAGCACCTACCCCAAATTAATGTAGATTGGAGTGGGAATAGTAAATTATAATTAATTAGTGTCTGGCACCTACTCCAAATTAATGTAGACTGGAGTGGGAATAGTAAATTATATTTAATTAGTGTCCAGCACCTACCCCAAATTAATGTAGATTGGAGTGTGAATAGTAAATTATATGTAATTAGTGTCCAGCACCTACCCCAGAATAATGTAGATTGGAGTGGGAATAGTAAATTATATGTAATTAGTGTCCAGCACCTACCCCAAATAATGTAGATTGGAGTGGGAATAGTAAGTTATATTTAATTTGTGTCCAGCACCTACCCCAAATTAATGTAGACTGGAGTGGGAATAGTAAATTATATTTAATTAGTGTCCAGCACCTACCTCAAATTAATGTAGACTGGAGAGAAAATAGTAAATTATATTTAATTAGTGTCCAGCACCTAGCCCAAATTAATGTAGACTGCGGTGGGAACATTCAATTATATTTAATTACTGTCCTGTACTTACCTCAAATGAATGTAGAATGGAGTTGGAATAGTCCATTATTTATGAGTATAAATAAATATCATACTAAATGTGTATAGTTGGAATTTTTAATTTTTTTATTAACATGAAAAAAATAAACAAAAAACATTAGTATTATATTTTTATTTATTACAAATATATTTAGTCATATATTTGTTATAACATTTTATGGTTAATTTTTAATTTCACATTTTTATTGAAATAGTACATTTTATTGAAAAAACATATTTTATGTACTTATAAGTATTGTTTGAAATTTAAAAAAAAGGTAAATATTTTCACAAATTATATACAATTTTTATATTGTCATACATGTTGGTTGTACATAATATTTTTATATTAATATTAATAAAAAAAGCATATTTTTTTAACAATATATTTAAAAAAAGCATATTTTAACACAGCTTTATTTATATACATTTTGAAAAACATTTTGAAAGAATGTTTTACAATTTTTCCTGTTTTTAATATTTATAATAATAAATATTATGTATTTTATAATATTTATTTTTATAATTTCACAAAATATGTAGATATTGTTAACTATTTTCATACAAGTAGAAAATCACAATTTTTTTAATACATACTATTCATTTTTTATAAGTATGGGCGAAATGTGAAAATTTGCGTTCCGCGAATTCGCGCGAAATCGAATTTGCAATCCGCAAATTCCGCGAATTCGTGCGAATTTGCGGATTTTTTTTTGCACGCTCGCTGGGTTTTTTGCGTGTTCGCGGGGGGTTTTGCGTGTTTGCGGGCCGCTTGCATGGCGAAGTTACCCATGCGGTCGTGTATGGGCACAGCACCCTCTGGTTCACCACTGCCACCTTCTGGTTCATCACTGCCACCCTCTGGTTCACCACTGCCACCCTCTGGTTCACCCCTGCCACCCTATGGTTCACCCCTGCCACCATCTGGTTCACCACTACAACCCTCTGGTTCAGAACTGCCACTCTCTGGTTCGCCACTTTCACCCTATGGTTCACCAGGGCCACCCTCTGGTTCACGACTGCCACCCTCTGGTTCATCACAGCACCACTGGTTCACCACTGCCACCCTCTGGTTAACCACTGTCACCCTCTGGTTCAGCGCTGCCACCCTCTGGTTCACCACTGCCACCCACTGGTTCACCCCTGCCACCCTCTGTTTCACCACTGCCACCCTCTGGTTCATCACTGCACCCACTGGTTCACCCCTGCCACCCTCTGGTACAGCACTGTCACCCTCTGGTTCACCACTGCCACCCTCTGGTTTACAACTGCCACCCTCTGGTTCATCACAGCACCTTTGGTTCACCCCTGCCACCCTCCTGGACAGCACTGTCACCCTCTGGTTCACCACTGCCACCCTCTGGTTCACAACTGCCACCCTCTGGTTCATCACAGCACCTCTGGTTCACCACTGCCACCCTCTGGTTAACCACTGTCACCCTCTGGTTCAGCACTGCCACCCTCTGGTTCACCACTGCCACCCTCTGGTTCACCCCTGCCACCCTCTGGTTCACCACTGCCTGCCTCTGGTTCGTCACAGCACCCTCTGGTTCACCCCTGCCACCGTCTGGTACAGCACTGTCACCCTCTGGTTCACCACTGCCACCCTCTGGTTCAGCACTGCCACCCTCTGGTTCAGCAGTGCCACCCTCTGGTTCAGCACTGTCACCCTCTGGTTCACCCCTGCCACCCTCTGGTTCATCACTGTCACCCTCTGGTTTATCACTGCCACCCTCTGGTTCACCACTCCCACCCTCTTCCGAGACCTTTTGTGACGCAGCGGTAGCACAAAAGATGCGCCTTGGTGTTGGGTAATAACAACTTGACGCATCTGAGAGATGCATCACGTTGTAAAGCCCTGCGCCATCAGGAGGCGTTCCGGCGCAGGAGAGGGCGTTCCTGCGCAGGAACGCCTCCTAAAAGTGGATGAGTGAAATCTACAAGAATTCACTCAGTCACTTTTAGGCCAATGTTGTGTCAAAACCCTGCGCCTGCTTGAAGCAGGCGCAAAGCTTGATGCAGCATTGGGGAGATAGGGCCCCCAGAGCATTGCTGGAGCTGCGTCGCAAGCGCGACGCAGCTCCAGCAATGCGCTGCTTTTACGGCACAGATGCGTGGCGCATCTGTGCCGTTTTTGCCACATGGTGCGCCGCATTGTAAATGCGGCGCACCATGGGTGGCGGAGCTGCGGCGCACAATAACTGGAGCATCCCTGAGGATGCGCCAGTTATTGTAAATCTGCCCCTATACATTTAGCCAATGAGGGAGCACTTACTGATTAGACAGTAGAAAGTACTCCAGTTGAGTAGAGGTATTGCACAAAAAGGTGGCATCTTCGTGGACAAACACGCAGGGCGGGATTCATTCTGCCCCCTGTTAGACTCGTTTTTTGTGCCCTTCTGCCCTCTGTTAGACTCGTTTTTCCCTTGTTTTTCTGGCCTTCTGCCCTCTGTTAGACTCGTTTTTCCATTGTTTTTCTGCCCACTGCCCCCTGTTAGACTCGTTTTTTGTGCCCTTCTGCCCTCTGTTAGACTAATTTTTCCCTTGTTTTTCTGCCCTTCTGTCCTCTGTTAGACTGGTTTTTTGTGCCCTTCTGCCATCTGTTAGACTCGTTTTTCACTTGTTTTTCTGCCCTTCAGCCCTTTGTTAGACTGCTTTTTGTGCCTTTCTGCCCTCTGCATCACCACATCATCACTCAGCGCTACCCCAGCATCACTCAGCACCACCACAGCATCACTCAGCACCACCACAGCATCACTCAGCACCACCACAGACCCAACCAGCAGCACCACAGCACCACTCAGCGCCACCACAGCATCACTCAGCACCACCACAGCATCACTCAGCACCACCACAGCATCACTCAGCACCACCACAGCACCACTCAGCACCACCCCAGCATCATTCTGTACCATCCCAGTATCACTCAGCACTACCACAGCACCACTCAGCATCACCACAGCACCACTCAGCACCCCACAACACCACTCAGCGACACCCCAGCATCAATCTGTGCGACTATTCAACAACAACTGGTTCAAATATGTTCTCTCAATCTCTCAAACTTTATTACAAATGTCACAAAAAGATGTTAATATTTCAGTCTTCTGTTCCTGGATTTTCGTCACAATAAAATACACTGAACATAATCTTCACAAAAGTTATTTACACAAGTTTAAGCTATTGCCATTATAAATTAAAATCACTTTTATTTAAGTATTAATTATTTAAAAAAATTAAAAGCCATTGTAATTTGTAATATCAGTACAGCTAAGTCACGTAAATACAAAACATGTTGCATTACAAATGCTATAGGTGTCACATTTGCGAAAGTTATAACTATTGGCATTGTAAATGACAAAGCTATTAATTTAGCTATTTTCAAAACCAGCACATAAATAAAAAAAATTGTCATTTACAAGACCAATAGCTCAAACTTTCCTAATTCGAGACCTATTGCATTGCAAATGCTTGTTTTTATATCTGTCAGTGCTTCCTGTTGAGGTTTAATTTTCATGACAGGTGCCTCATTGCCTACTTGTAGCTAGTCTCTGACCCTGCTCCAAGGGTCAGAGAAAAGTTGCAAGTAGGCAACGAGGCGCCAGGAAGCACTTACAGGCTTACAGCAGCAGGTGCCCAAGTTGAAGTTAATTTCTTTGTAACCCTTTTGTAAAAGGTTACAAAAAATTAGCTTCAACTTTTGCACCTGCTGCTGTAACCCTGTAAGTGCTTGCCCGAAAGTTCGTCCCCGCTGATTCGCGGATTTTACCACGATTTCGCAAGATTCGCGGATCGCGAAATCACGGAAAATCTGCAAAATTCGCAAGCGGAACGAATTTTCAGCCCATGCTTACGTTTTTTACTCTGTATAGGAATATTCTCAAACATTAAATGATATCTTTTTATGTTAATCTTTTTATTTAGTTTTGGGTCTTGTATTTTGTAACCGCTTTGGGTCGTTTTGTGTCATTTGGATGAAGACTAGCTCGCGTTTGGGAGACACTTCACGTCGCTGAAGGTAAGGTTTGTTTTATATGTTTTAAGTGTGTTTTAAATTATTTTTGATAGTAGTTTGGTACTATTTAGTGTGGTTAGAAGTAAGTTAGTTGTATTAGGCGTTTTGATATGTTGTATTTACGTATGGTAGATGTACGTAATTTTTAGCGTTGAATAGGCTTGTTTGTAGAGTTAGTGTTTTGATGTTTAACGTTTATTAAATGAAATCTAATGTTACTATTACTGTTAGTAGGAGTTTATGTGTTGTTTTGTGTGGGTGGGAATGTATGTTTTATGTATTTTTGTTGCAGGAGTTCGTTATGTCGTAAGGAGTCGGTTTTTTTTAAGAATTGTTTGTTAGTTTTATTACCGAATGGATTTTTAACACTTCTTTAAATTTTTCGGTTTTCCTGGAGCGTTTCTTCTATTTTTTATCATTTTTCGGGATTTTTATGGTTTTTCGAAATACCTTCGTGGAATGGACTTTTTTTGGGTACAATTTATCTAAACTGGATTGTTTTGGTGTAAAAGGATTCTACAGCCTTTGGGATATGTTTGGCAAGTGTTTTACATTTTATTTATTGTGGGTGGGTAATGTTTTTATGATTATTGTTATGTTTTATTTATGTCAAATATTAGTAATGTGTGTATATATATTAAAACAATTATAAGATATATTGCACACATTAATTATTTTCCAGATACAATATATGCTTGTGATTTATATTGTATTGTTTGTATTTTAATTAGGACTGCTTTGTTGGTTAGAGTAATTTAGAGTAGTGTTTTGGCTATTATGTTGAGGTATTCAATGTCTTTTGTGCTAGGGTACAGCTTTACTTGTTGTTCTAGGTATTTGTGCATTTGTTTGGTTTGTTTAGATGTTTTTGGAGTTAGTTCAGTAATGGATTGTTCAATTCTGAGTTCTTGATAACTTTGCTCTTTTTGGAGGAATTTAATAAATTTTTCTAAAGTTGGTTTAGTTCTGCTGTTGATTGGAGGAAGCATTGTGCCAGCCTTCAACAGCGTTGTTTGTTTTAGATTCCCCATTTAAGGTGCTTCAGCAAACGTTCCACCAGGGTATTAAGAATTTTGGATTTCTTCTGTGGCCAGATCTATGGAGCCTACCTACCCATGTGTCCTCAAAGTAGTCTAAGAGTGCACTTAATTCAGCTTCATTTTGTATGTGGAGAGGTGTGGCTCACTGGTTAGAGGCGGCAGACCCGAGTGCAGAGAACGGCCCGGGACCAGGGTTCGATTCCCGACGCGGCAGGGTCTTGGACCAGGATCAGCGGACTGATAATTCTCGCATCGGTGCCTACTCCGACCAGGGAGCACACTCGGCAACTCTGGGCATTAGCTTGCCTCATCTCCACAACGGCCCCACACAAACGCCGGGGATGCCTGGTTTCACCTTGGAGACCCCCAGGAGGGACTATCTCACAGGGAAAGCCAGGACGGGTTCCCCAGCGGTCTATAGCGCTACGAGGCCTCCGGGTAGCAGTGCGCTTTATAAGACACAACAATTTACAATTTACCTACCCATGTGTCCTCAAAGTAGTCTAAGAGTGCACTTAATTCAGCTTCATTTTGTTTGTAAAATGTGCTATCAATTAAAATGTTGTAGTGTTCGGCCACATCTGTTTCTGGAACGTAAGCCAGTGCTGTTAGTTTTTTGATTTGATATGCAAAAGATGAATTGGTTGCATATTCTATGCTTAGGGTTGTCTTTTGTAAATGTCTCCATAGACACTGATTAAAGTGATAGTAGCAACCTTGTATACAGGTATGGGGGTGCATTTTTAAAATACTTGAAAGCATTGCTTGTTCAAAATCAAGTATTATTTTTTCTGGGGAATAGTCATTAGTTTTCTGTTTGATAGTGTTTAATAATTCCATATATGTTGAATTAGTTTTGTTTGGTATCTATCGATATTATGTCAGTGATTATGTCAGTGATTCGCTGCAGCTGTAGGTCACAGACGGAAGCTGACCAGGAAAAAACAGTATGAAGAAAGCCTTGGGCACTCAAACTTGCAGATTGAAAAGTCTTGCAGCAGCAGGCAAGCAAACTAGCAGACATCGACTGCCGGAGTCCGCGGGGCAGCCTAGGGGAAGCTGAAGTCTTGAAAAAACACGGCAAGAAACTAAACAATGCCGGAAGCAGTTAGGAAAGGGAGTAAAGAGATAACCAATATAAGGGAATACTTCAAAGCAGGAACAGCAACTTCAAAAGGAGGAGAAGAAACACATAGTCCAACTCGGGCACCAACAACCTCACCACCAACAACCTCACCACTATGAAGACTCCCTCTATTCAGAAGGCCCAAAACACCAAAGAAGGCACAAAGCTCAGAGGAAACATCAGGAGCAACACCCAGGCAAACAATCCTGCCACTCCAAGAGGACTGAAACCAGGTCTACCCGCGGCACGAGTGGCTGTCCAAATGCACAGCGGACGGAAGCATTGCCAATCGGAACAGAGAGAATTCCTCCGATCCCGGAACAACTAACTGTCTGCTGCAGAAACCAAGGAAAGGAGTAGTAATTGGGAGGAGGCTGATAACTCCACCATCCTGCTCATCCCAGAGTATAAATCAAGAGGTCGGGAGACACTCTCAACCGAGGCAACATACTATGACTACTCTCATTCATCAGTAATACCGAACAAAATGCCAATACTGCCAATTGATTCCAAAAAACTTATTTCATTTGGAGCATATGAACAAAACTATATGCAAGAGAGAATCTTATCATTGAGTTAATCCATTTGAATTTGCATTTTATTTACAAGTTTTTTTCTTTTCTGTATTTTTTCAAAAATATTTCATATTTCAACAAAACTTTTCATGAAGCACAATACATAGGAACAATACACAGACAATAATCATATAAATATTTGCTTTTATACAACATTCATACTAAGGGGTATTTCAATCATACTCTAAACACCGTGACCTTCCCAGATCACGTTTTTTACGTGGAAACCTTAAGAAAACTGAAAAATCTTTTCTGATTTAAGAGAGTTATATTCAAAAATAAGAATCTAAGGATTCTTGTATATGAATTGTATATAAATTGAAAAAAAGTTTTTTGTTCTCTCAGACTGGTAGTTGTATGATTGGTGTTTAGAGTATGATTGAAATACCTAGAAAGGCCTAGAATGTATGAACCTGGTGGCAATAAACGGCCGCTTTCCAAAGGACCGTCCGCTGCAGCGACTTTTCATTACTCATCAGCTACCACAATAATAGACTTTACATGATCATCATTGCCACTGGTCAGCAAAATCACGGATTTCCGTATAGGAACAACGGATGCTAGTGATCACTTACCTCAAGAGACCACGCTAAATATATAAGGTGCAACATCAATCCTGCCAGTTATGTTACTACTATTTTGTCAAGCGCAACAGCTGCCCTAGCAAAGGGGCGTCCCGGCGCTAATGATCCATAAGATAATATACAGGGGACGGCGAGACTGAACAGAGAGCCTTAACAAGAAGGGAACAGAAAAGTCTTCACAGCCTTCCGGAAGGCAAGCATGTTGTCAATGCCCCGGATGGTCACCGGGAGGGAGTTCCAGAGCCTAGCTCCCAACACCCGGAAAGAGCGGCCACCCATCCGGCAAAGCCTGCTTTTAGGGATGACTGCAAGGTGCTGGCCAAAAGAACGAAGATTTTGCTGCAGTACGTAGAAGGATAAAAGGGGCCGCAAAATTTCTGGGCTATGCAGTTTAAGGATCTTAAATGCCAAACAGACTGACTTGAATTGAATACGGGCGTCAACAGGCAGCCAGTGCAGTTTTTTAATCGTGGCCCGTGCCGAACATCTCCGAGGGAGGCCAACCAAAGTCCTGGCTGCTGAATTTCGTACTCTCTGGAAGCGGGCTATTTCCGCTTTATTGGCACCTAGTAGTAGGACACTAGCGTAGTCTATGAGTGACAAGATAACAGCTTGCACAACATGCTGACGGATGGCAGGTTCGAAAAAACCCAAGATAGGGCGTAGACTCCGCAACAAGCCTACACATGTCGCAGCCACTCTCTTGGTGTGTGTCTCAAGCCCAAGAGAGGAGTCCACCCAGACACCCAGATTTTTCACAGAGGTCCTAGGCTCAGGCATCCCACCTAACGAGGGAGGCCACCAATGATCGTTCCACAGGGCTGTGTTTTTCCCTAGCAGTAAAATCTCGGTTTTACCGGCGTTCAGCTGGAGACAGTTGTTGGTCATCCAGTGGGCCACTGCAGGGATACTGTCCCTAAATCTTGTGGCAGCGACAGAAGGGCTCTCAGAGAGTGCGACCACCAGCTGAGTATCATCAGCGTATGATACCAGGGTCAGGCCCCACTCTCTGGCAATCGCTGCCAACGGTCGAACATAAAGGTTAAAAAGGGACGGGCTGAGTGCCGAGCCTTGAGGGACACCCTGCGCAATGTGATGGAATTTAGACAAAAAAGGGGGGGACAGACACTCGAAAGGATCTGTTCTGGAGAAAAGAACGTAACCACTCAAGGGCCCGATCTCTCACTCCTGAGTCCTCCAAACGACGCAACAATATTTTATGCGACACCGTGTCGAATGCAGCGCTGAGATCAAGTAAGATCAGCGCTGCACTCTGACCGGCGTCTAGGATTTCTCGGAGGTATTTAGTAGTGGCCAACAATGCGGACTCTGTGCTGTGGCCAGGTCTGAACCCATTTTGAGAAGGGCCCAGAATGTTATTTTGCTGCACAAATTCCCCCAGCACAGCGTTAGCATGGGCCTCGGCAAGTTTTGACACCCACGGGAGAAGTGATATGGGTTGAAAATTCTCCAGCTTAGCGGAATCGAGAGTCGGCTTCTTTAATATCGGGGAGACCCAGGCCTGTTTCCAGGTAACAGGAACAGTGGCCGTAGAGAAAGACAGATTAAGTAAAAGACTCAGAGAGGGTAAGAAAAAGTCTAAGGAGTCAACAAATTGTATAGGCCGCATAGGGTCTGCTGGACACCCAGATTTCACTTTTTTGCAGATAGTCGCTAGATCAGTAATAGTGACGTCGGGAACACATGCCAAAATAGATTTACCAGAGCTAACACTAGTAGGATTAGCAGATTCAGGAGTACATTGTGGGAAGGTGCTATAAATCTTATTGACCTTTTCAACCAAAAAGGTAGCTAGGTCCTCACAATGCTGTGCCGAAGTAACACAGGAGGCGGGGGCCTGTTTAGTTTGCAGCTCCTGCACTAACTTAAACAGGCATTTAGTGGGGTTTGGGCAGGTCTTAATTTCAACAGCATAAAAAGCAGCGCGTGCAGCACAGATGGCTTTATGATACAATTTTAATTTGGCCAAATACAGGTGCTTGTGCTCCTCACTGTATTCTCGCCTCCACAGGCGTTCAGCCCTCTTGCAGTCTTTCCTTAGTGCTCTAAGGGAATCATTATACCAAGGGTGAGAGGAGGACCTACGCCCTTTAGTCCATTTAGCAGGAACAAGGGCGTCAAGCCCCTCAACAATCCACTTATGGAAGTTGGCATATGTAGCTGTCACATCGGCTTTCCCATCAGGGAACATTCCCAAAGTCGACTGGAGGTCGGAGGGTTGGAGTTTGTGCCATGGTCTCTTAAAGGCTCGGTTTTCCCCCATGATTTTTATAGGTTCCCTGACCCGCATGGTGGCCTTAATCAAAAAATGATCAGTCCACCCCATGGGTTTTGGGGCGTCTACCCTAAGCTCCAGAATGTTAGAGAACAGAGGGTCGAGCACATGGCCCGCCACATGTGTGGAGGTATGGACAAAGGAATCTAACTGAAGCCCTGCCAAATCCCTTAGGAGGCTTCTAATAGCCACGTCCTGGCACACATCAAAGTGAAGATTTAAGTCTCCCAAGATGGTGAAGTTAGACAGTCCTAACACTAGGGGACTCACTACCTCCAGTAGTGATTGAGTAAACTTGGAGGCAGGTCCCGGGGGCTGATAGATATAAATGCCAGAGAACGTAAATTGAGAGCTAAAGGTAATCTGAAACTTGGCACTCTCACAGTCATGAATGTTAATTTTAATAAAGGAGCATGTATATTGCTCCTTAAAAATGTCCGCTATCCCACCACCACGTGTCCCTCTATTGATTAGTTCCATCGAGTACCCATCCGGGAGAGTAAGGTTGGGCATGCTGGTATCAGCGTCCTGAAGCCAGGTTTCACAAATAAAGAGGGCATCCGGGAGCTCGTCCCTTAATAGTGCCTGGATATGCAAGTAGTGTTTAGTGAAGGATCTCACATTTAACTGCATGACCGTTAGATCAAAAGGTTTCACTAACCTCAACCTTCTGACCAATCAGGCTAGGCTGTGTGAGGGTAAAGCCACATAACGTACAGGCAAAGCATGAGTTCCCTACACAGGTTGGGGAGTTCTTACATATCTTGCCTGTATTCAGCATATGCAGTGTATGGGCATCATATCTCAGTACTCCCCGCAAGTCAGAGCCAGGGGTTCTGGCGAGAGGCGATGTCCTGGCGATGACGGGCGCAGACAGGCTTGCCTTGCGCCGCCTGGGAGTGCTGCTCATTATATGGTGGGAGGAGGGTGGGAGGCCGGCGCGACTAGAGCGCTCCCTCAGCCCACACCCAAGATGGCGCCCACCCCCGCCTAACACCAGCTCTAAATCAGCTGAGTGAGGCTAGTAAGAAGCACAGAGTGTGTATAGGGGTGTCAGAGTGCCTGGATAATCAAATGCAGAGATAATACGATTTAAAAAGCCTTAATTGCAATTTTTGAAATCGAGTGACAAATACAATGTAAAAAGTAAATTCCAGCAAAATATAAGAGAGGCCTTCTGCTAAAACAGCTCACAGCCCCAGTAGCGCTCACCAGGGAGCGCTACATATGGAACAATGTGGCCGCCGAAAACCGGAAATAAGTAGCCTGGGAGGGCGAGAGGCCGGCGCAACTAGAGCGCTCCCTCAGCCCACACCCAAGATGGCGCCCACCCCCGCCTAACACCAGCTCTAAATCAGCTGAGTGAGGCTAGTAAGAAGCACAAAGAGTGTGTATAGGGGTGTCAAAGTGCCTGGATAATCAAATGCAGAGATAATACGATTTAAAAAGCCCCAATTGCAATTTTTAAAATCGAGTGACAAATACAATGTAAAAAGTAAATTCCAGCACAATATAAGAGAGGTCTTCTGCTAAAACAGCTCGCAGCCCCAGTAGCGCTCACCAGGGAGAGCTACATATGGAACCAGTAGAGAATCTGAGCATGATTTTCACAGTCAATAACAAAAGAATAAAATGCAATACCTGCAACCTGGAAGGCTATGAGACTGAAGCAAAAAAGCTTTGGGAGGAAGGGAAAATGATGCACATTGGTATCGTAAGCTGCTGGGAAACCTTCATCAACAGCCTTGGTGCAGCCCACAGATGCCCGTATATCAACTGAAGGACAATTACAAAAGAGGATATTCCCTGAATCTTACAGTGCGCAAGGTAACGATTTGACAACGGAGCAAAAAAAAAACAGTCTATGGTTCCTAAAAAGAGATATAAATAGATCACTGTGGTGGCTACGTCAAACGGGCCCTGATGAGGCCATCCAAAAGGAATTAAGAGATCTAAAATTCCACCAAAAAGAAATTCCTCTGGCACCTAAAAAGGGAGACAGAGAATAAGCTGTGGGCCAAACTACTGCATGATGGGAAAACAAACAACAGTGCACGGTTTTGGCACACAGTGAATATTTTTTGGAGAATTCAATAGCACCCTGTATAAACTCACTCCTGACAGAAGAAGCATGGGCTAACTACCTCTGGCATCATTTCAACACAGCACCATCGGGCACTATGAACGAGCCACAAGAATCCAGTAGCTGTATATTAGACTAGGCTACATTACCGGAGTCAGAACCTATGGCCTTCACGGACAAACAGATAGTGAAAAGTATAGCGAAAGGCAAAGCAGAGGGGCACTGGGCCTTAATGGTCTCCCACCCATCCAGCAAGATCTGGAATTTTGGGCAGCAGCACGATTGCCACTTTACAAACAGATTATAGAAGCTGAAACAATACCAAACTCGTGGAAGGAGTCAATAATATCTCCTATCTACAAGAAAAGCATCAAAAACAAAGCAAAAAACTACAGGTTGGTTGCCTTAGTAGGCAACAATGTCAAATATTATCCTGGCCTTTTATCGGACGAGCTTACCGACTGGGCTGCCAAAAAGGCAGTAATCCCCATTACCCAAACAGGCTTTTGTAAACACACCAGAACAACATCAAATATCCTTGCCTTATCTCTTCTAATAGACGCTGCCAATGCTGCCAACCATCCACTCTTTGTCTGCTTCATCGATTATTCATCTTGATGCATGGCGTTTTTGATTCCGAATGAATTTTCCAGATTAATGCCCTTATATAGGTACAATTCGTGTTGCCCTTATATAGGCATAGATATCAAGCCCTTATTTAGGCACAGCCGATGCTACCCAAATACAGGCATGGCTACTTCCATCCGTTCACCAGACATCACAACAAATTCTTGGAAAAACCAGCTTAAGCCGTTAGGGACTTCCCCTTGCTTGAATATTGATTTCTCCAAGAACTCAGTTACTTTACAATGAACAACTATTCTATAGGGGTTCATTCATGAGGTTCATATGCCCGACTCTATGTCAAACCTGGCATTCCTAAACACATTCAAGGTATAAATATACCTTCACTTGCTATATCAAAGTACGGTGGTCCGGTGCAGTTCGACGACCTACTTGCCTGACACAGCTCGCTACAGCAAGTGCCGAAGGAAGCCAACTCTCCAAGCTGACGCACTGAGCAGGAAGCTTCCCTTGCCTTGACAGGAAATCCAGCTCCAGTGTTTCTGGCTCCCCTTGCGGGGTGTTGGGAAATAGAGTCTTGAGACAGAGATACCAGACCACCTTCATTCTAATGTATAGAGCTGATTAGAACCTAGAGAAATCTTTGGCAATTCTTGGCAGAACTAAAACGTGTGCTAAACAATACTTACTTCTTCCCTCGTACTAGACCTAGGTTAGGTACATTGGGGTAGGCGTATTTTAGAAGCACCAGTTGAGTATTTTAGCCTGTGTTATTTATGTATGTATTTTTATATGGCTTAGAAACCATACAATGCTATTAGAGTATTATTTTATAATACTATTCTCGCTGTATGCATTATACTTTCCATTCTGCCTAATGATTGTAGCAGTTCACCTCTCTTGCATGAGAAAGAAGACTGTTCAATAAACCTTTTATTGAAACGCCCGTCTCTCTATTTCTGTGCACCCTCTGTAGAAACGAAGCATGCACAATTGACTGAGGGAAATACTTATCTATTGTTTCCACAACTCTGAAGATAGTTATTCCAGGCCTAGGGAAACAAAGTTGTCATGTTTATGTGGTTGTCAGAAACGAATCCCTTTTTGTGTATTCAAGAAAGTTTCTAGTGACCTCTGAACTAGCTGCCACTCACAATTAAGTTTAGTATATTCGATAGAGACCTACTGACCTACGTCCTACGTCATATCTATAGGATATATTATTCCAATGTGCAGAGCCTGTTGGGAATAAAGGGACTACACTACATGGTGCCCATCGTGGGGCAAGGCACTAATTTAACTCTAGATACTAAAGTAACTCAGTCGTGCTTTTCTCAGAGACCCCTATTTCCGTAATACTCCAATAGACGTCTGGAGTGGGTAAAAAGATAATATCCGCCATAGCTGAGTAGGACGAAAAATCCTATGTATTAGCTTTTTGGTTTGTTCAACGTTGGAGGATACACTGTTCCAAAATAGTGTGCACCTTATCTTTGTTTCCTTGAAACTTGCTCTGCAAACTTTCAGTCAACAAAATGCCGGATAGTGACAACAACACCGAAGCCGGTGGAGCTGCGGCAGATCCAGTAGCTCTTAACATTTCAGGTTTCCAAGAAACCGACGAGGATGCTATAAGCATACCTCTAAATTTAAGGAAAGTCATCACTTTAAAACTTATAAAACATGGCCTATCAGCAAGAGGTGGTAGGGCAGTTTTGTGATATAGACACATGAATATCACCAGACAGAGGTATTCTATTTGTGGATAGCCTTCCCTGAAGCAAAATCAAGAACACATGTGTTTCACTTCTACAAAGAAGATGAGCCACCGGAGGAATACATTCCTTTCGAGGATATTGAAATTCCACTAACTTACCAGGAGCATGCGCTCTGGTTTAAAGGTACCCTAAAACATATAAATCACATTAACAGGCTCGGTCCACTAGGGAGACCAGGAGCAACATGGCCGGTCTTAGCCAGCTATACACCACACCCGGAAATCAATGAAATGACAGATGTGGCACTACTAGCTCAACTGAAAGAGCTAATAAAAAGGTATAGACAATTGGTTCAATATGTGATGCGGACTCTTACAGTCCAACCTGCAATAATGATTCCACAACACTCCCCTCAGCAAGAGAATACAAATAAAATAACACCACAGACTTTACATTCAGTCGTTGGTAAATTACCCGCAAAACAGGAACAAATTACACTCTGGATAGCTCAAAACATTACTCAAATTGAAGCAGTATTTTCGAATACTACCCCTCATGAGAAACACAGAATTTGAACAATCTGTTCACCAATGGGAATCGCACCACATCAGGAGGACTGCTACACTTGGGATACAGTCTTTGCTGCAATCCACTCTAAAACAAATGGTGTTCCGTCTATGTCCTTTAACAGATTCAAAATGAATACAGTGTAGAGCCTGCTTTAAATCTAGGTATGAAATTACTGAAAGATTTAAAACAGGTCTCAACAATACTATTAGACAATATTAAAGGTGAAGCAGCATCCATAGCGATTTGCCAAAAGTTAAGAGAATTTGATGTAACTGAGCAACCACAAGAACTGGCCAGAATAATTGAAAAATCCTATGAAGAATCCTACTCCTTCTAAAAAGAAGTGGGAAAACACTAAACAAATTTTCAACTAAAAGAAGCGTTCTCAATCCAGAGGTAGGTCTCCTCAAAAGGAGCCCTCTGAAAGGAGGTATAACCTCAAGAATAGGGATAATTTGATAGATATCAAGATACTGATACACGTTCCTCCCATACCTTTCAGACTTCACCACAGAAATCCGAAAGAAGAGGACAGTCAGAAAATAAGGAAGAATGAGTGAAGTCCAAAGACGATCAACACGTTCAAAAAAGCAAGAAACATCGATTTACCAAAAAGAAGGTAGCAGGTCTAAAAATCAGACATGCCGAGGATCTTGAGGACACAACTCAAGAACGGGGAATGGGCTCAGACAATGTTGGACAGCGCAGCAGAAGTCACCATAGCTCGCAAGAACTTGAAGGATCATCTGGAGACAGTGGACTTGAATGAATTTATTCAAGTTGAAACTGCGGATACCAGGGTTAGTTCTCCATATAAGTTATATGAAGTAACACTCCGGATGGAGGGAGACATACCAAGAAAAGTGAGAGCACTCTTTTGGGAGCGACTTTCTAAGGGTTATGACATTCTTCTAGCTGAACAAGACTGGCCACCAGAGTTTGTCAGGGAGTGTCCACATGGCGAAGACATCATTATGCCAGCCTTCTTCAACCACCTTCCAAGTCATTTAAAATATACCTATGCCAGGAAAAGGGCAGTAGCCCAGGCTCCAGCATTATAAAAAAATCATGTAGGATGGGATAAGGATTCTCCTCACCGTAACATCCAGTTAAAAAATCAACCAACTGGACAAAGGGAGTACCCAGTTAAGCAAGAAGCTAAAAAACAGGTCAGGGAGATATTAGATCAACTTGAATACCAGGGGGTGATTGAAACATGCACCTCGTCTATGAACAATCGTATTTTCCTGTCTCCTAAGCATACACTACATATCTTCTAGTTTTGGACTACAGACATCCAAATTCATCTTGCAAAACTTTTGCAATACAAAATGCACATTGTGCAGCATTAATGAATAACATTGTGCGTAAAAAATATAAAACCACATTAGATATTTCTAACGGATCCTTCTGTCAAAACATTGCACTAGAAAGTAGGTATTTGACCGCTTTCTCAATTATGGGGACACAGGGTCAATTCTGTCGTCTCCCACAGGGATTCAAGAATAGTCCTGGGTTATTCTCAGCGAGGGTAACAGAGTTACTATAAACTTATGATGACGAAGCATTGTTATATGTCGATGACATCTATCTAACAGACGATGACTTGGATAGGCACTTGAACAGGGTGAATACAATTATATTATGATTCGCCTCTGAAGGGTACAAATTCAATTAAAAAAAATCTAGAATTGCCCATTTAAACTCTTTCTAGGATATGAACTTTCAAGTGAAGGCAAAAGCCTGGCAGAGAACTTTCTAGAGAAATGTGCGCTGCTCCAACCTCCTAAAAAGCTGAAAAATTTACAGTCGATTGTAGGTTTCCTAAATTTTGGAAGAACATACTTTCTAAATTACGCAGAAAGGGTTAAACCTCTCTACAAACTAATCAAACCTGATTTCAAAACAGTTAATTGGACACAAAAACACACAGAAATTTAGCGTTCATTGCAAACAGACATGTTAGCAACTAAACATTTGCAAATACATATAAATGTATGCAACTTAGTGATCCGAATCATTCCAGGACAATGCGGATTCACATACTTAACTTTTAACGAAGGTGAAAAAGTACCAATAGCTTTCAAATCACACTTGTACACACAAGCAGAAATGAAATTCACTTCAACAGAAAAATTTCTGACAGCGGCTCAAACTGCAGTAGCAAAAGAGAGACCCCTAGCACAGGGTAAGCGCATTATAGTCGTTACACCTGTGCCTGCCTTAGAGGCAGTGACAAAAGCGAGCATTCCAAATGCTAAAGCTTTACATCCAAGATGGATACAATGGGTTAATTCTCTTGCTGCAACAGACGTTGAATTAGTTTTTGTCCCATATTTGAAGACACAAGCATTTCCACAACACGAACAAGAATGTCCTCTGCCTACTGAAATTCTGCCTCTAGAGCAGTAGGAATGTATAATTTATTCTGATGGATCAGCTTAACCCTCTACGGGGGTAAACCAGCCTATAGTGCAGCGTGTGCGAACGTTAAAGGTCGCTGGCGCGATGGCAAATTCCGACCAATGGTCACTAAAACACAATCTCTAGGAGATTGTACAGCTCAGAGAGCTGAACTACAAGCATTCAAGATGGCACATGAAAATACAGATTGCGAATTCCCCACACTCATAGTGTGCGATTCGTATTATTGTGTTCAATCTTACAATGAATACTTGCAGAACTGGATTCAAAATGGTTACAAAGATTCAAAAGGTGGCACAATCACGCATAAACTGCTTTGGGAACAAGTAGTTCAATTACAACAAGGACTACAAAACACTCACGTGATACATACACTGAGTCATCAACGTGATGGCGTTCACGTTGCAGGGAATTCACTGGCTGATCAAGCCGTAAAGGCAGCTGTGCAAATGGCTTCCGTTATTGCAATCACTCGTTCAAAAACGAAAATAGACGGCAAAATAATGATAGTTGTCAATGCTTCAAGCAAAGACAGTGGAAAAACATTACCTAAAGTGTTTCCACTCAAAAACCTGTACATAACTGATGCAAACATTGTTCTGTTTGCTCGAATCCCTGGAGTGGAGGATAGAGTAATTCCAACTATGGAACATAGATTAGGACTAGTCCTAGCAGCACACAAAGGGCGCTTGCCTCTGCACATGCAGGTGTTTCCGCCACAGTATCATTATTAAAACAGAAATACTGTTGGCCGCGCATGCGGAAACAAACCAAAAATTATCTTTTGGAATGTGAAATATGCCAAAAGATGAAAGTCTCTACTGTGAAACGTCCTGCACAGACGCCCCTGTTAATTTCAGATAAACCATTAGCTGGCGTTTACCTAGACCACTGCGGTCTCTTACAGAGGGATGATAACTATAAATATATAATGGTCACAAAGGATTCGTGCTCAAGATTAAATATGGGTGTGGCCTCAGCACTCGTCCAACGCTCAAACTGTTATAAAAGATTTGCTAGTCTTTATCAGCACATACGCAGTTGGCACGCTACATTCTGACCAGGGTCCTGCATTTAGCTCTCGAGCTTACAAGGAGACCATGACCAAATTGGGCGTTGCATTGCGCGACTCTAGTCCTTTCCATCCTGAGGCAAATTTGGTAGTGGAGAGAAAAAAACGGGACATAAAGCAATCTTTAACAGCAAGGGTATTAGGCTTGGGTGTTGGGTGGATCAAACATCTAATAAGTGTTCAACGTAGTCTTAACAATCTGCCAAGAAGTTCTCTAGGGGGTATCACTTCATATGAAGTCCTTTTTGGGACCAGAATGTTAGTATCGGACCTCGATTGTCAGACTTCAGTGGTAGACCAAAAACCCTTTGATGTCAAAGACTGTTTGGCTGTTTTATAGGACTTAAATGAAATAAAAACGAACCAAAGTAACGTGTTCCTGAAGCCAACCACCATTGAAGAGAAATCAACCATCCCAGAAAGGCCTGTCTGGATTCCTAAGCTTGGGGATCTAGTCAGAGAGAAGATCGTGGACAAGAAGGAATTTGGGCCTTCTTACAGACAACCAGTACCTGTCCTAGCAATCCACGGATCAAGACAGTAGTTTCAGTTTTATAACTTTATTCGAATGTTTAAAAAACATCATAAAAGTATACAATTTAAAACATTACATATACATTGTACAAAAAATGCAGAAACAAAGGTAACCTTGTCGCATGCTGTGGGGATTGCTGCACATAAAATTACGGGAAAACCATGCTAAGTCTAGCTCTGATAGATTTCAGTATAAAAGTGGCAGTATAAAAACATATATCTGGGCTTGAAAGTGAAAAGAGAAGCCTCAAAGCGCTATCAGTGGTATACATGGAGTATTTAAGGAACATAGGCTTGAGGAAACAGGTGCGTTGCGCTTTATACAAAGGACAGAGTAATAAAAAGTGCATTGTGCTTTGTTTGGAAGAACCGTCACATGGACATGGGGTAACTGGGTGAGATTTCATAATCGGGAAAGCAACCAAGTTATGTACTATACCTAATCTTAGCCTTGAAAGAACAAACTGATGGGACTGTCTGTGGATAACATTAAGGTACATAGGAATACCCCGGCTATCATCATTCAAGGATAGGTGAAAAATATGAGTGGAATATTCTCTAGTAGCATAACATCGCACATCCGATTTCGCCCTAAGATAGACATTTTTTAGTTCCTGTTTGTCTAGAGTGTTCAGACTGGTAGGGTCATTTCCTAGGTCCATGTCAAACAGGTCTTTAACAGTCGAAACTACATATTTTACCCATGGAATACTTGAAACTTTATCCAAGAGTAAGCAGTCTTTGATGATATCTTTGGTAAATGCTGTTTCCGTCTTGGTAAAAATGGATTTCCATACCATCAGTGGCCTCAATCCGGTGAGGTCGGACAGGTAATCCAGATCTAGTTCCGAATGGGTTAAAACAGTAGATGCCGAGGAGGGTAGACAGAGTAGCCGTTTAATAAACTTGTTTTCTTCAATTTGCAGGGCCTTGGCATTGCAATGTCCCCATACCCCGAGCCATACAATGCTATCGAGGTACATCTGTGCTTGTATATGGTCAGCATATCAACAATACGGCGGCTTCCTACTTTGGAAGCAAAGCGGAAGACGCCTAAGGATGCTTTCCCCATTCTAGCTTTGACATTTGTTTCCTCAGGGGCCCATGATCCTCTGTCGTTAAATGTAACTCCCAAATAGCAGAAATTAGTGACAGTTGCAATATGGTTTTCCTTAAAAGACAAAGGTTTAAAAAGTTTCAGCTTTTTCCCACAC
Organism: Lissotriton vulgaris; assembly: GCF_964263255.1. Taxonomy (NCBI): domain Eukaryota; kingdom Metazoa; phylum Chordata; class Amphibia; order Caudata; family Salamandridae; genus Lissotriton; species Lissotriton vulgaris. The sequence continues at coordinate 1,187,965,190 of NC_141696.1, read as the reverse complement.
ACCATGACAAACGTTTTAGAGTTATTAATTTTGAGTTTCCTTTTCGATATAAAATCATAGAAACCATCCATCAATTTTTGTAGGCCTATAGGGGTCCTGGAAAGAAGAACTGTATCATCGGCATAAAGCAATACCGGTATAGGGGTGCCTCCTACTTGGGGGGCATCGGCATGGATTTGCTTTAATTCTTGTTCCACCGAGTTAATGAAGAGTGAGAAAAGCAACGGGGCTAATACACAGCCCTGTCGAATGCCAGATCTTACTCTAATCTTCCGTGTGCACTCACCCTCAGGACCATAACGAATTTGGGCGGATAAGTTAGAATAGATTGTGGCTAAGAAATAGATGATATCGGGGGGGCTCCCATACCCAGCAGAGTTGTCCATAACAGGGCATGGTCGACCAAATCAAATGCGCTTGAAAGATCTGCAAAGCACAAAAATAATGATCCCGGCTTGGCCTTGGTATACTTCCCTATTAAAAGGTTCAAGTTAATACATTGTTCGATCGTACCAAGGCCCTTTCTAAAGCCATATTGGGATGGGGCGAGAATGTTATTATCTAAAGCCCAATCTTCCAAGCGTGCTAACAGGACCCTGCTCAAAATTTTTAGTGAGGAATCCAGCAGGGAGATAGGGCGGTAGTTCTTAGCCTCTCCTCTATCCCCCTTTTTGTAGATTGGAATAATGATGGATTCAACCCAGGTAGAAGGGGTCCTGTTATCCATAGCAGCATTAAAGGCTATGGTCAGTAATGGGCTCCAGAGCGCTGGATCATATTTGTATAGGTCGATTGGTACCCCGTCTGGGCCTGGGGCTTTCCCCCCTTTGCTATTCCTTATTGCCAAATCCACCTCGTGGATCGAGATTCTCGGGGATTCAACTGGGGTATTGCTAATGATGTTAAAATTTGCAAAGGACCCTCCAGTTGGATCGAAGATCCCTGAGAAGTGGGCCACCCATCCCTCTTCATTAACTTGGGCAGTGAGAACAGGGAATTCCTCTTTTTGCAGGAATGGGCTATTGATGGTACTCCAAAATAGTTTACTGTCCCGGAGGGCTGCAGCTTTGCTCAGGTCTTCCCAGGCTATTTCTCTAAGTTCTAGTTTCCTGATTTTTAGCTCATTTTTGTAATTAGCCCTCAGGGATTTAACCACTTCCCTGTCTCTCGGGGTAGTTGAGAGGGCAAGTTTTAGGGATTTTAGTGCCCTTGTACATGCTTGGTTGAACCAACCCTGTGTGGCCTGTCTGGTTTTAGCCTTCTTTGAGGTAAGAGTTTGCTTAAGACAGTATTATTGCCACCCCTTGCTGGTAAAAAAGAGAACAGGTTCATGTCCATCGACCTGGTCAAACCACATCATGTGGCTGATCATAAGCAGTAGGCCAAGTAGACTCCAACCAAGTAGCAGACACCCTGCTCTGGCTACTATCCAAGAGGTTCAAACTGAGAGACTCATCACCTTTGAAGAATCTGCAGTGCGAAATGAAGTACTAAGCAACAAAGCTATGGAACTTGTACCTCTTGAGACCCAAATAACAGTTCCTCAAGAAACACCTGTCTACAACGAAGTAGCATCTGTCTACACAAACCTAACAAGTGATCCTGTGGTTCCAGTGTAGTGTAGTTCCTATATTCCCAATAGGCTCTGCTCATTGGAATAATATGTCCTATAATTTAGGCGTAGGACTGAGGTTGACTACGTCTCTATCGAATATATTAGACTTAATTGTGAGTGCCAGCTAGCTCAGAGGTCACTAGAAACTTTCTCGAATTCACAAGAAGGGATTAGTTTCTGACAACCGCATAAATATGACAACTTTTTTTGTTAAGATAAAACTAATCGTCAGAGTCGTGGAAACAATAGATATATATTTCACTCAGTCAATCGTGCATGCTTCGTTTCACCATAGTTGCAGAGAAATAGATAGACGGGCGTTTTCAATAAAAGGATTTATTGAACAGTTTTCTTTCTCAAGTATAAGAAATAAACTGCTACAATCGTAAAACTGGTTGTAAAATATAACGCATACAGTATAAAAAGTAGAATAAAATAATACTGTAAGAGCATTGTATGGTTCCTAAACCATAGAAACATACATACATAAATAACAGTGGCTAAAAGTACTCAACTGGTGCTTCGAAAATACGCTTACCCCGGTGTACCTAACCTAAGCTTAGTACAAGAGAAGAAGTAAGTGAGGTGTAGCATAAATGTAGTATTCTTTTGCCCAGATTCTGTCCAAGATTTCTCTTAGGGTCTAATCAGCTCCGTACCTTAGTTAGAATGGAGAAGGTCAGTCTTGGGACTCGATTTCCCAACAACCCACAAGGGTAGGTTGGAAACACTGGAGCTGGATTTCTCAGCACTTGCTCTAGCAGGATGCGTCGGGCAAGTAGATAGTCGAACTGCTCCAAACCACTGTGTGTTTGCCAAGGTTAATGTGGGCATATTTATACCTTGAAGTTGCTGAGTTTGACGTAAAGGTGGACATAATAATGTCATCAAAGAGTCTCAGTTCTTTGAAAACTCCATGAGTTCTTGGACAAGTCATTTCTCAAGCAAGGGAAAGTCCCTAGCTGCTGAAGCCGAGTTTTCCAAGAAATCGTTGTAGATTTTCAGAACTAGTGGAAGTAGCCCTGCCGTATTTGGACTGCATGAGCTATGCCTAAATATGATTATGATTTCTATGCCTATATAAGGATATGGTCATTTATACCTATATAAGGGTATGAATCGGGAAAATTACAATAGGGTCCTAAAATGATACATAACACCCACTCCACGTTATCATGTTCATCTAAGTTCAAGCACTAAAATATATAATCTAGAGCATGTGTTTACAACCCCCAAAAAATCATATAAAATGCATTTGAAATGGTTGCACACTGAAAAAATTTGCATTTTGTAGAGTACACAGTTAAATGCAATGATTTCATTGCAACCATATGATATTATATAATGCTAACCGAATGAATCACAAAATTTACATTTAAGAAATGGCTCTAGATACAGAAAAAGGTTGAGACCATCCCATAACAGAATATTTAAGCTAGTCTGATTTGTGTATTGGGTCAATATTGTTTCTAGGAAGTAGTCAAAGAATTTTTGTTCTCTAAGAATAGTTCTACTTTAAGTAGATTACTTTGTGCCAAAGTTCAGTCTGCTATAGAAAAAAGTCAAATAAATCTGTAGTGTAAATAGATTTTCAAACTTTGGAAGCTTTTGTTTTGGAAAAGTGAAGGTCGAATTTCAGAGTTCCAAAAGAACGCTGTGTGATAAATTCAAAAGTTATTCTCGGTGTCAGGAGAAAACATTAGGGGCCCGATGTAGGTGGCCAATACCGGTCGGAAACGGCCGAATTCGGCCGTTTCCGACCGGTATTTGGCCTTTTGAGATGTAGGGGACCTTTTTTTCTCCGATTCGGTATTTTACTGATTCGGTAAAATTACCGAATCGGAAAAATACCGAATCGGTAAGTTTACCGATTTTAAAAAATCGGGATGTAGGTGCGACTACTTTCAGTCCCACAGGCCCTTCAGATTCGGTATTTTAACACCCAATCCAATTGGGTGTTAAAATACCGAATCCAGGTGTGCATGCACATGTGTGCATGCACACCTATGCCATGTGACAGACAGACATGCCCTTAGGGCATGTCTGTGTGCCACATGGCACACAAGCCAGTATTGGGGGTGCTAGAGGGTGTCAAAGTGACAACCCCTGCACCCTTGCAGAAATCGGTAATTACCGAATCGGTAAATACCGATTCGGTAATGCACATTGATTCCTATGGGCTTCAAGGCCCATAGGAATCAATGGGGGATACCGATTCGGTATTTACAGAATCGGTAAATACCGAATCTTACAGATTCGGTATTTACCGATTCTGAAATACCCACATCTCCCCCCCTCCAATTTACCACTTCTTAAATACCGAATCGGTATGATTCGGTATTTAAGAAGTGGTAAATTGGAGTTTACCTACATCGGGCCCTAAGTCATCAAGGCTGGCAAAGACATCGTCTACCACAGTAGGTGAAAGTTCGACCACTTCATTTAGAAGGTCAATTGTGCACAGATGTGAAGCATCGCCGTCAATGTCAGCCGCGTTAGCAATGTTCATAGCAGATGGTACCTGTGTGCCTGTTCTCAATGAATGCCGTCATCAGGATTGGTAGCCGTTTAGGGCAACACAACACATGAGCCGTTACCGGACCCAGTAATGCGTCAGCATCCGTTGGCATGACCAATGGTAGCGTTAGACAGATATACAACACGCATTCCTCTCCGCAAAGCAGGCATCGTAGAACAGGTAAGATGCAATCTTGACAGATTGTCTGAATGACAGGAACCATGTGGTATTCAGATCTCTCAAACGAGCCAAGCCAAAGATCTGTGTTATGCGTTCACGATACCTCATGGCCTGGAGCGCATCCTCCATGCTGACTTGGGTATCGCTGGTGGCCGGATAACCCATAACGGAGCAGGAGGAATAAAAATAAGATCCCTGCTACGAGTCTCAAAATGAGTGGCAGGCCGTCGAACACAGAGTGTACGAAATGAGCAAAAATGCCCAGGACTGCTTCAAAGGGTGCTTACAGTCCTGAAAAAATCGTCTTAAATACATGTGTAATACTGCTGGTATCAGACATGTTAAAGATACGACCTAACATTTCTGTGAAATGTATTGGGCAGTTTGTTGATAATAATGCATGTATCTCTGCAGAAGTCCTTGCAAATTGCAGATCATACGTCTCTTTGGACGAGGTCAGTGGCACAGTTTTTTCCAAAAGAATGGCTTTCATTCTGCTTAAAGTATCAATTCGTATAGAAGAGATGTTCAGTGATGAGTCCCCGTTTGTCTGGTTTAGCATACAAGTGACCCTGGCTGACACACTGACGAGATAGCCTATTCCTGGCATCATTCCACAACAGCTGTGATCATTTAACAAAATGTTGCTACCATTGGAAAGCTACCTGAAAATGTGATCTATCACCACTGTGGGTGAACCTTGCAGGTGGCAAGAAAGGGTATTGGAAGAACCTTCGCAGGCTCCGTGTAAAATAATACCTTGACACAATAGTGTACCGCTTAGTGAGTTTTCACAAATTTTACCACTAAGAAATACCTCCTTTCCCCCACTCCAACAATTGTGTGTGTATGGTAAATCCCAGGTCGACTTAATGCCTTCTTTACCCAACCTTTCATACAGGCCTGCTGGTATGTGTTTTAAGCAATATTGAAACTGGAAAGTCGTCACTGGTATTGTGATGGTGCCATGTATTATCTACTCAACTGATGGTTTCCCAGAAACGGTCAATTGTAATCTCTCCAGTTTTTCTATGCTCAGCACCGTATGGTCTGCTCCCCTTTGTGCCAAAAAGATTTGTTTATCTGTAAGGTTAAGCACAATAAACAATGACGTAGTGTTGATTAAACGCCAGAGCACATAGCCAGAACGAAGGTTTTGTAACGTCCAGCCTAACAGTACTATAGAACGTAATTGAGACTGGCCATGTTGTAACATCAGCAAGTCCTCTTCCATTATATCGATGACAGAAGATACAATGCTGTCCAACGAATATATTCTGGGCGACAGAGTTGTTAACCCATTGTCAACTACAAAGAGTGATTTCTCCAGGTTAGTACGATCAATTTCTCGTATTCTTTGAGCTGTTTCAATTTGCGTGACTCACCATGCTTCATTGTATGTAGCGTATATACCGGCAAATATGAAACGTTTATGATGTGGATTACGAGGTCCCAGTAAGAATTCTCGTAAATCAACGCCATCTTTAAGCAGAGATAATTGTTGTTTTATTTCTGGAAGTGTGGATTTCTGCAGCCACTCAAGGCATAGTTTTCCTACACTATAAGTTGTTATTATCCCTGGATGTTGTCTTTGGATATATCTTTGATCTGGCCGAGTTACTGTGAACCCTTATGTCTTGTTCAGGAATCTATCTTGAGAGTTATTCATGTCTGTGGGCCAGATTAACCATTTTTTCCATTCAGGATTTGTTCTGTTTTGTTGTAGAATATAATTTACGTCTACCTCCTCATCCGAAGTTAAATTACTATCAGATGTGGGCTTAGGTATGGACGTTTTTTTAAAATCTTTTATGTTAGCCAGGCCAAGACAAGATGTCTGTTGAACAGTGTCATTTAAGAACAGTATTTGTTCTGGGATGATGCAGGCTCTAAACAATGCTTCTAAACCTTGTACCTGCCATTTTTTGTGCCCCAAACAGTTTTGTCTCAATGTTGTCTTTCCAAAAGTCAAAGCCTAAGGTGGACAATTGAGCATAAAAGGCAGCAGAACACATTTGTTTAGTATTTGTCAACATATTTTTCATGCCTGTCTTATTCACATATTTAAAGTAAAAACTTTCTGGGTTTATGACATTAAAACCTGTAAAATATGGACATTTTCCAATAAATGTTTTAGTACTACCTTTTGGAGGTGTTGGGCAATGTTCCCATTGATTATAAGTTAAAAAATTTCTAGGGTTTGCAGATTAATGCAAGTAATGATAGCCAAAATGATTACAACAATACATTTCTTCATAATTTGATGAACCTTCTAAGTATTCATGTTTTACAAATTTAGTCTGCTATCATGTTATTAACAGTCTCAATGTCCCAATCATCAGAAAATCTGCTGGGTGAAATGAAATCACTCAAGGAAACCTTAATTTGGTGTGGAATTTTCAGCAGCTCGGCAGGGCCATAAATGTCATAATCAGTTGTATCCCATGTTATTCCATCGGGTAGAGGAATGGATCTGATGTTCACTGATGACAGGTCTAGTTGTTCACGATGAGATGATTTGTGTGGCTTCAGGAGCAAGTTGACGTTCTTACTTGTTGTGTCCATTTTAATGTATTTTCCATCTATCAGCTTTCCCAGACTTAAAACAAGAATGAGCCATAGCAGGAGAAAAAATATACCTAACCCTATCCAAAATTCGACCCATGGTGAAACCAGATATGTTTAAGCAAGCTCTTTACCAAGTTCCGTTAATTTTTCCTTGAAGGTTTTATTTGCTGGTGTAGTTTCAGGTTCACTGTGATCCTCAGAAAAGTTATCAAAGTTGATAAAATAGCCAGAGGCAGTTCTGTCAATAGTTGGTATTGCATCCGGATTCTTTGAAATCGCTGGAGTTGCTTGTTCCCTTGACATGTTTGTATAGTCAGATGCTACATCATTGTAGACGGGAGTTTCTTGACGAACTGTTATTTGGGTTTCAAGAGACACAAGTTCCATTACTTTGTTGCATAGTCCTTCTTTTCTCACTTTAGAATCTTCAAAGGTAATGAGTCTTTCAGTTTGAACCTCTTGGATGGTAGCAAGATTTCTACATCTTGGGAGCCCACTGGGCCCATTACTTATTATCGGCCACATGGTGTGGTTTTACCAGGTCAATTGATACAGATCGGTTCTCCTTTCTTCCAGAAAGGGGCGGCAGTAGCACTGTTCTTGATCCGTGGATTGCTAGTACAGGTACTGGTTTTCTGTAAGAAGGCCCAAATTCCTACTTGTCAGCTATTTTCTCCCTGACTAGATCCCCAACCTTTGGAATCCAGACAGGTCTTGCTGGGACAGGTGTTTTTTCTTCAGTAGTCGTTGGCTTTTCGCTGGTGTTGCTTAGTCTTCTTCTTGTTTCATTTAAGTCCTGTAAAACAGCCAAACGATCTTTGATATCAAAGGGTTTTTGTTCCACCACTGAAGTGTGATGATCGAAATATTCAACCAAAATTCTAGTACCAAAAAGGATTTCATATGGAGTGATTCCACTCAGAGAATTTCTTGGCAGGTTATTAAGACTACGTTGGACATTTATTAGATGTTTGACCCACCCATCACCCGAACCTAATACCCTAGCTGTTATAGATTGCTTTATGTCACGCTTTTTTCTCTCCTCAACCGAATTTCCCTCAGGATGGAATGCACTCGAAAACAGCATGCAACGCCCAAACTGGCCATGGCCTCCTTGTAAACCCTAGAGCTAAACGCAGGACCCTGGTCAGAATGTAGCGTTCCGATTGCGTATGTGCCGATAAAGACTCGCAAATCTTTTATAACAGTTCGGGCGTCAGCCGAGTGCTGAGGCCACCTCCAAATGAATCTTGTCTTAATATTTGTGGGACTGCAACAGTCCATTCGGACGTCTGGATGTAGATAGCCTTATGCTCTGTAACAGTGGTGTCTGTACTGGGCTGGCGACGCTGTAGTCAGGAATCTGGTGGTGTTCAAAGCTGTGGTATTTGTAACAAACACGGTTCTTGAGCTATATTATTAGACTTAACTACTAAAGGGGAAAAAAACACCTGAAAAAAGAGTGAGACAGGAAAAGCCTATGGGTGCCACAATGTCACAAAAAAACCTTACAAAAATAAATACTCAAATAAATTTTAAAGGGAAAGAAACCACAAGGGCGCTCAAACAAATACACTCACAATTAATACAGACAACATCAACATATATGAAATCATAAAACAATGGTAGAGACTAAAAACCAAATCACAATAAACACAATATACAATTTAAAAACAATGTGATCTCTGATTTGTGCCATGTACAAAGCGTCAACATCGTTTCAACCCAAAATTTCTTTGAGGGTCATCATCAGGACAAAATAGCTTGACGAGCGAAAGCGACCACTTGATAAATATTCTTCACTGTCTTTCTAGACATAAAATAATTTTTCACCCATTGTACTGAATAGCTTCAAACAGGGAGTCCTGACGAACTCGGGAAGTACCACAAAAAGCGTGCCTCCAATCTACATATGGTAGGAAAATTCAAGGGCTCAATAAATAGCCATTAGTGCGAGCACATCCAAAGTGTCAGAATTTCATATAATTAAGGACATGTGTCCCGCATTCTCGTCTACTGCAGTAGACGAGAATGCGGGACACACGGGATGCGGGACATACATGGCACAAATCAGAGATCAAATTGTTTTTCAATTGTGTATTGTGTTTATTGTGATTAGTTTTATTAGTCTCTGCCATTGTTTTATGATTTCATATATGCTGATGTTTTCTGTATTAATTGTGAGTGTATTTGTTTGAGCGCCCTTGTGGTTTCTTTTCCCTTCATTAAAATTCATTTGAGTAATTATTTTTGTAAGGTTTTTTGTGACATTTCGGCACTCATAGGCTTTTCCTCTCACTCTTTTTTGTTTTTTTTTTCCCCTTTAGTAGTTAAGTCTAATAATATAGCTCAAGAACCGTGTTTGGAATATATTGTTTGTGATCCCTGGTTCTTGTTCTAGGATTGCCCTTGTGGTCAAGTATGTGGTATTTGTAACAGTCATCGCAATTAATTCCAAATTCGTATACGTGAGCTTTCATCCTTGGCCACCAGTACATCTCTTCTAATTCTAATAGAGATTTAGAGATCCCTTGATGTATCAGACCCTCTACCATATGTGCTTCATGAATCAGAGCACCTCTCCGGTTCCTGTTTGGAATTACCCTATCACCCACTCCAGGGATTCGATCAAACGGAACAGAGTTTGCATCAATTATGTATTTATATTTAAGTAGATAATTTAGAGGTAATTCGGCTCCGCTGCCTTTGCTTGTGGCATTGACAACGAGCATGGTTTCACCGTCAATTGTTGTTTTTGAACGATTGATTGTAGCTACGGAAGCCGTTTGCACAGCTGCCTTTGCGGCTTCATCAGCCAATTAATTCCCTGTAACGTGAACGCCATCACGCTGATGACTCAGTGTATGGATCATATGAATCTTTTGCAGTTCATTCTGCAAAAGAACTACCTGTTCCCAAAGCATTTTATGCTTTATTGTGCCACCTTTTGCGTCTTTAAAACCATTTTTAACCCAGTTCTGCAGATATTCATTGTAAGACTGGACGCAGTAATACGAATCACACACTATGAGTGTGGGGAATTCGCGATCGGTATTTTCAAGCGCCATCTTGAAAGCTTGGAGTTCAGCTGTATAGTCTCCTAGAGATTGAGTTTTTGTGACCATAGGTCGGAATTTACCATTGCGCCAGCGACCTTTTACAATCGCGCAAGCTGCACTATAAGCTTGTTTACCCCCAATCGCCGGCTGTGCTGATACGTCTGTATATATTATACAGCTGTAATGTTCTAGAAGGTGGAGAAGTGTGGCTCAATGGTTAGAGAGGCAGACCCTGATGCAGAAGTCCTGCCCGGGACCAGGGTTCATTTCCCGCCTCGGCGGGTCTTGGGCTCAAACGTTCCACGGACCTGATAATTCTCGCCTCAGTGCCTATTCCAATCATGGAGTCCCACTCTGCAACTCTGGGCAATAGCTTGCTTAATCTCCACAACGGCCCCCACAACGCTAAGGATGCCTGGCCTCCACCCACTGGACGCCTCACAGGGAAAGCCAGGATGGGTTCCACACCGGTATTCGTACAAGCGCCTTGAGACCATTGCGGGTGAGTAGTGCGCTATACAAGTATCAATTTACATATCAATTTACATTTACAAGGTAGAATTTCAGCAGGCAGAGGACATTCTTGTTCGCATTGGAGAAATTCTTGTGTCTTCAAGTAAGGGTCAAAAACGTATTCAACGTCTGTTGCAGAAGAGAATTAATCCATTGTATCCATCTTGTATGTAGAGCTTTTGCATTTGGAATGCTTGCCTTTGTCACTGCCTCTAAGGCAGGTACAGGTGTAACAACTTTTATGTGTTTACCCTGTGCAAGGGCTCTCTCCTTTGCTACAGCAGTCTGAACCGCTGTCAGACTTTTTTCTGTTGAAGTGAATTTCATTTCCGCTTCTGTGTACAAGTGAGATTTGTAAGGTATTGGTATTTTTTCACCTTCAGTAAAGGTTAGGTATGTGAATCCGCACCTCCCTGGGATGATTCAGATTACAAGGTTGCGTACATTATCGCATGTTTGTAAATGTTTTGTTACCAACATGTCTGTTTGTACTGAACGCAACATTTCTGTGTGTTTTTGAGTCCAATTAGTTGGTTATCATGTTTGATTAGTTCGTAGAGAGGTTTAACCCTTTCTGCGTAATTCAAAATGTAAGTTCTTGCGAAGTTTAGGAATCCTAGAATTGACTGTAGGTTTTTCAGCATTTTTGGAGGGTGGAGCAGCGCACATTTTTCTAAACAGTTTGCTGCTAGGCTTTTGCCTTCACTTTAAAGTTCGTATCCCAAGAATAGGACATTTAGGTGGGCAATTCTTGATTTTTTAAAGTTGAATTTATACCCTTCAGAGGTGAATCCAAGTATTATGGTGTTCACCCTGCTCAAGTGCCTGTCCAAATCATCATCTGTAAGATAGATGTCATCGACATAAGATAATGCCTCATCCTCACACGTTTGTAGTAACTCTGTTACTCTGGCTGAAAATAATCCAGGACTGTTCTTGAATCCCTGGGGGAGACGACAAAAGTGTCGCTGTGTCCCCATTATTGAGAAAGTGGTCAAATACATGCTTTCTGGTGCAATGTTTTGACAGAAGAAACCGTTTGAAATATCTAATGTAGTTTTATATTTTTTGCGAACGATGTTATTCATCAGTGCTGCACTGTGTGCATTTTGTACTGCAAAAGTTTTGCAACAAGAGTTTAAAGGTCTGTAGTCCTAAACTAGACTACATGTATTGTCTGGTTTGGAGACAGGAAACAAAGGATTGTTCATTGACGAGGTGCATGTTTCAATCACCCCTTGGTATTCAAGTTGATCTAATATCTACCTGACTTTTTTTTTAGCTTCCTGCTTAACTGGATAATGCCTCTGAGCAGTAGGTTGAACTTTCAACTGGATTTTATTTTTCTAGTTATGTCCCCCTCTATCCGGAGTGTTACTTCATATAACTTATGGGGTACACTAACCCTGGTGTCGGTAGTTTCAACCTGAATGTATTCATTATCTCCAGATTATCTTTCAGGATCCTGCGAGCTATGGTGACCTCTGCTGCGCTGTCCAGCATTGTCTGGGCCCACTCCCCATTCTTGAGTTGTTTCCTCAAGATCCTCGGCATGTCTGATTTTAATACTTGCTACCTTCTTTTTGGAGAATTGAGTTTTCTTATTTTTTGGATCATGTTGATCGTCTTTGGACTTCACGCGTTCTTCTTTGTGTTCTGATCGTCCTCTTCTTCCGGATTTCTGCGAGGAAGTCTGAAAGGTACAAGAGGATCATGTATCAGTATCTTGATATCTATCAGGTTTTCTTAAATTATCCCTATTTCTAAGGTTATACCTCTTTTTAGAGTGGTCCTTTTGAGGAGATCTACCCCTGAACTGAGAGCGCTTCTCTTTAGAAAGTGGCTGTCTACTATTTTCCCATTTCTTTTTAGGAGTAGTTAGATTATTTTTGATAAAAACTTTTTCAGGATTTTCTGTTAGGTCAGGCTTTACAGGTTTCCCTCCCAAACTATCTCTTCCGAGTTCTTCATAGTATTTTTCTATAATTCTGGCAAGTTCATACAGTTGCTCAGTAATATTGAGTTCTTTTAATTTTTGGCGGATTGCCACCGATGCTGCTTCACCTTTAATGCTAGCTGATAAGATAGTTGAGACCTGTTTGAAATCTTTCAGTAATTTCATACCAAGATTCAAGGCTGGTTCTGGACCGTTTTTATTTTGAATCTGTTTCAGAACGTCTGGTATTACGGCCATAGACGGGACACAATGTGTTTTTGTGTAGGTTGAAGAAAAGACTGTAACCCAAGTGTCACAGTCCTCCACGTGTTGTGCAATCCCCATTGGTAAACAGATTGTTAGAATCCTGTGTTTTTCATGAGGTGTACTATCGGGAGATACTGCTTCTATTTGAGTAATTTTCTGGGCTAACCAGAATGGAATTTGTCCCCTTTTTGCGGGCAATTTACCAATGACTGATTGTATAGTCTGTGGTGTGATTTTGTTTGTGTTCCTCTGATGAGTGGTGTGTTGTGGAATTCTAACAGCAGGTTCGAACGTTAAGGTCCGCATGACATATTGTACCAATTGTCTATGTATTTTAATTAATTGTTTTAGCTGAGCTAACAGTTCCATATCTGACATTCTTTCAATGCTAGGATGTGGTGCATAGCTGGCTAGTACCGGTCATGTTGCTCCTGGTCTACCTAGTGGACCGAGCCTGGTAATGTGATTTTGATGTTGTAGGGCGCCTTTAAACCAGAGCTGATGCTCTTGGTAAATTAGTGGAATTTCAACGTCCTCGAAAGGAACGTATTCCGCTGGATGTTTCTCCATCTTGTAGAAGGGGAACACATGTGTTGTTGGGTTTGCTTGTGGAAAGGCAATCCATGAATAGAATACCTCTATCTGCCGATATTCATGTGCCTCTATGACGAATATAACCGTACCACCTCTCAGTGATAGGCCATTTTCTATAAGCTTTATAGCCATGATTTTTCTTACGTTTCCCGGGATGAAATTAGCATCCCCGTCGTCTTCATTTAACCCTGTGATGTCTAAACCTGGTTGATGAGTTCCAGATCCCCCGGTTTCGGTGTTGTCGTTATTCAACATTGTTTAATGAAAGCGTGCAGAGCAAGTTTCAAGGAAATAAAGATTAGGTGAACAATATTTGGAACACTGTATCCTTCAACGTTGAACAAAACCAAAAACTAATTCATAGGATTTTTCATCCTACTCAGTTTAAAGCGGATATTTTATCCTTTAACCCACTCCAGACGTCTATTGGAGTTTTTACGGGAAAAAGGGGTCTTTGTGAAAAGCACGACTGAGTTACTCTAGTATCTAGCGTTAAATTAGTGCCTTACCAAACGTTGGGCGCCATTTAGTGTAGTTCCTATATTCCCAATAGGCGCTGCGCATTGGATAAATATATCCTATAGTTCAGACGTAGTACTGAGGTCAACTAGGTCTCTATCGAATATATTAGACTTAATTGTGAGTGCCAGCTAGCTCAGCGGTCACTAGAAACTTTCTAGAATTCACAAGAAGGGATTAGTTTCTGACAACTGCATAAACATGACAACTTTGTTTCCCCAAGATAAAACTGAAGTTCAGAGTCGTGGAAACAATAGATATATATTTCACTCAGTCAATCGTGCATGCTTCGTTTCACCAGAGTTGCAGAGAAATAGATAGACAGACGTTTTCAATAAAAGGATTAATTGAACAGTCTTCTTTCTCAAGCATAAGAAATTAACTGCTACAATCGTAAAACTGGTTGTAAAATATAACGCATACAGTATAAAAAGTAGAATAAAATAATACTGTAAGAGCATTGTATGGTTCCTAAACCATAGAAAAATACATACATAAATAACAGAGGCTAAAAGTTCTCAACAGGTGCTTCTAAAATACGCTACCCCGGTGTACATAACCTAAGCTTAGTACAAGGGAAGAAGTAAGTGAAGTGTAGCCTAAATGTAGTATTCTTTTGCCAAGAATCTGTCCAAGATTTCTCTTAGGATATAATCAGCTCCGTACCTTAGTTTAGAATGGAAAAGGTCAGACTCGGGACTCGATTTCCCAAAAACCCGCAAGGGTAGCTTGGAAACACTGGAGCTGGATTTATCAGCAGGAGAAAAGACAGTGTCTCTCTCAATGCATCTGCTGGAGGGTCGGCTTCCTTCGGCACGTGCTGTAGGAGGATGCGTCGGGCAAGTAGTTAGTCGAACTGTTCCAAAACACCATGTGTTTGCTAAGGCAAGTGTGGGCATATTTATATCTTGAAGTTGCCGAGTTTGACGTAAAGGTGGACATAATAACGTCATCAAAGAGTCTCAGTTCTTTGAAAACTCCATGAGTTCTTGGACAAGTCAGTCCTCGAGCAAGGGAAAGTCCCTAGCTGCTGAAGCCGAGTTTTCCAAGAAATCGTTGTAGATTTTCGGAACTAGTGGAAGTAGCCCTGCTGTATTTGAACTGCATGAGCTATGCCTAAATATGGTTATGATTTATTATTATTATTATTATTATTATTATTATTATTATTATTATTATTTCTGAGTTTCTAAAGCACCTGGTTACACTTACCAGTGTGTCCCCGCGCTATCAGTGGACTAAACAGCACCCGGGAAGACAGGGATAACCCTGCGTCGAAAACTTAAGGCTTGGGAAACAGAAAGGTTTTTAGCTCCCTCCAGAACACAGCCTCCGCTGACTCCACACGTAACTTGAGTGGGAGGGTGTTCCCTCTATGTGCAGCTAAGGAGCGGAAAGATCTCCCTCCCATTCTCGCCCTATTGATCCTAGGGATCGAGAGCAAGCCTGCGCCCAATGAGCGCAGGAGCCTGGTAGGTTTGTACGGGAGGAGCAAATTGCGCAGGAAGCCAGCTTCCCATAAACGATCTTGTGACTAACACAGAGAGCTTTAAACTTGATGTGTTCCTTAATGGGAAGCCCATGCAATGTCTCCAAGGCTTTTTTAGAGGAGGCTCTTCTGGGCAACAGCAACACAAGGCGCGCGGCTGCATTCTGGATATGCTGTAGTCTTTTACGGCAGCTTGCATTTGCTCCCAGATATAGGGCATTGCCATAGTCCAGCTTGGACGTAACCAAGGCATAGACCAGGGCCCTCCTAGCTGACACAGGGAGCAAGTCGAGTGTCTTTCTCAGACTGCGAAGAATACCAAAGCATGTCCCTGCAACCCGGAGAGTGTGATAGTCAAAAGACATTTTGGAATCAATCCAAATGCCTAGATTCTTCACATGGTCCTTCGGAACGGGTAACGGGCCCAGTGCCTGAGGCCACCAAGCAGAGGTCCAGACCGAGGGGGACTTACCAACGATAAGCACCTCCGTTTTGTCCCCGTTCAATCTGAGACAGTTGTTGGCCATCCAACCTGCCAGATCTTGTAGGTATGATGTAAAGTTGCCAGCTGCGTGCTCAGCTGGTTGTGTCAGGGCCACAACCAGCTGAGTATCATCGGCGTAAGTTACCACCTCTACCCAATACTGCTCAGTGATCGAAGCCACCGCCGCCACGTAAAGATTGAACAGGGTGTGGCTCAGGCTGGAGCCCTGGGGGACTCCCTGCTTTAGGTCAAAAGCCTCTGACCTATGAACACCCTGTTCAACATAGAAGCTGCAGTCCTGAAGGAAAGATTCCAACCAGGAACAAGCCCTCCCAGTCAGTCCACCTTTCCTCAGACACTGCAGCAAGATGTGATGTGCCACAGTGTCGAAAGCGGCACTGAGATCGAGAAGAATCAGTGCCGCTGTTTGACCCTCATCTACATGTTTCCTCAGAGCCTCTGTGGAAAAGAGGAGGGCAGACTCAGTGGAGTGACTGGCATGGAAGCCGGACTGGGAGGGATGGAGAAGCCCATGCGCTTCAATATGGCGATCAAAGGAGGAGCCGAGACGGACGGACGTGGACCGTCTCGGCTCCTGGTCCGCGCACTGCTCCGGCCTGGATCCCAGCGTGCTTAGGAAGCCCTCCGCGATGCGCACGCTTCCTAACTGAAGCGGAAGGTGTGGGGCACCTGCAAGGCTGTCCCGATCGCTGCTGGTGCCTGTGGAGCGGCGTTGGTTGATTGCTCCCGATCCCTGCCTTGGACCCAACATGGCGGCTGCCCGTTACCAGCCCGGGCTCAACAACAATGACGAGGAGCGGAGCCTTTGGCGTCCTGCCGGGGGGCGAGTCTGACAGGCGCTGGTCATCCGAGCGGTATGTAGGGCTCTTACCGCGTCCCCCGCTTCCACCCGCCGAGACTCTGCGGTCATTCAAGGGGCACACCAGAAAAGGGCCGGTGATTGACGGCGGCGCCCTCTGCGGACGACGGCGCCGCCTCAAGACCATCCTCACTTACCTGCTCCGGGAGCCATACATCCGTTCACCGCAACAGACGGGCCTGGGCCCGAGGGCAGAGATGTGCCCCCCCCGGCTGACCGCGCTGCTTCGCGCCAACGGTGCCCGACTCCAAGATGGCTCCCCTGGGGACACGCTTCCTACAACCGGCGGACACAGGCTCCAGGGACACGAACGCATGCCAGGGCGGATGAACCCACACGCAACTCTCCGGGAACCAGCGCAACCGCATCCATAGCGTCAACAAGGTCTCCCCCCCCACGCTCAACGCCACCACCTACATTGTGCTTAACTGGGCTCAGGTGAGAGGCCCCTCCTTCCCTTCAAACTTTTGCTTCAAACTTTGCTGCCTTCCATCTCTGCCTGGGCGCCTGTGGTCTTTCTCCCCTGAACCTCCTCTGGTCTCCGGATTGATCTCCTCTGCCCCAGCTCCTCTTGAACGATGAGGCTGCGACTTTGCTGCGGACTGCCTTTCTCCCCCTGGACCTGCTGGCTATGCCAGCCCTCTTCCTGAACTTTCGGACTTGGACCTTCGTGCACCCCGCCATTTTCTCTGTATGACTTGCCTCTTCTTCTAACTTTTTCTTCCGCCATTTTAGTGATCTCTCACTGTCCTTTAGACTTTCCTATTGTCTCTCCTGTTGCCTCTGACACACTCCTCACTGTCTTATTCACCACTATCTGCTTCCCTCTCGCGTTTATCTCACGTACCTGCCTTCTCTGTGACTCTTAGAGTTTATCCAGTCCTTTCCCTTCCCTATGTGTATAGAGATAGCTCTAATCACTAGTATATGCTGTAGACCGTTGTGCTCTCCACCATTCCTATGTGACTCTTAGAGTATATCCAGTCATATCCCTTCCCTATGTATATAGAGATAACTCTAACGACTAGTCTCCTATGTGATTGTTAGAATATATCCATGTGTATCCCTTCCCTATGTAGATAGAGATAACTCTAACAACTAGTCTCCTAAGTGACTTTTAGAGTGTATCCATGTGTATCCTCTCCGTATGTTGATAGAGATATTACTAGTATAGGCCTAGAGTATATCCATTTGTATACCTTTTTGTAACGCTTGTAATCCTAAGTCTGTATGCTTTCAACTGGTTCTTATGTAATGCAAAAATTTGCAATCATTTTACGCATGTAACCGTCAGTCCTTATGTTTTCAACTGGATCCTATGTAAAGCGCTCTAATCACTAGTATATGCTGTAGACCGTTGTGCTCTCCACCATTCCTATGTGACTCTTAGAGTATATCCAGTCATATCCCTTCCCTATGTATATAGAGATAACTCTAACAACTAGTCTCCTATGTGACTGCTAGAGTATATCCATGTGTATCCCTTCCCTATGTATATAGAGATAACTCTAACGACTAGTCTTCTAGGTGACTTTTAGAGTATATCCATGTGTATCCCCTCCCTATGTTGATAGAGATATTACTAGTATAGGCTTAGAGTATATCCATTTGTATCTCCTCCTTGTGTGATTCTATCTCTTGTACATATGAATTTTTTTTCTGTCTGTACCTTTTTGTAACGCATGTAATCCTAAGTCCGTATGCTTTCAACTGATTCTTATGTAATGCAAAAATTTGCAATCATTTTACGCATGTTACCGTCAGTCCTTATGTTTTCAACTGGATCCTATGTAAAGCGCTCTGACACCTTCGGGTAAAGTTTGCGCTATATAAAATTGCATAAATAAATAAATAAATATGTGCCGTCAGTTGTTGGTTAACCAGTTTTTCGGCTACCTTGGAGAAGTAGGGGAGGAGAGAGATAGGCCTTAAGTTGCTGAGTTGTGTTATGCTAATTTGTGGTTTTTTCTTGAGTGGGAGCACAACAGCCTGCTTCCACATGCTTGTCACCCTGCCAGACTCAAACGACAGAGCTAACAGGTGCCTAACATAGGGGGCCAACAGTTCCATGCTACCACTCAAGATCTTAGCAGGGGCCGGATCTACAGGAGACCCTGATTTAACACCCCTGGCTATCAGGAACTGAAAATGCTCTAATGCTATCCTGCTCCAAGAAATCCCCTTCCATAGGTGCAGTGCTACTTAGGCCAGTCCTGGCCTCGCTAGGAAAGGTGGTGCGAGCAGCTCTGTTGGCGCCGCAATTCTTAAGTGCCTGATTTTAAACGTTGTGTATATTTTAACCTGCATTTTTTAATTTGTGTGAGCCTGGGGGTAATGTAATTGTGCACTGTGTTTCAATCATACTTCGATTCAGGACCGGCTCTGCTGGGGGTATTTTCACTTACTGCTTTGTTGGTTGCTTTCCCTGGTGCAGACCCCATTCCGCCGCAGCTGCTGTGCCGTTTGCTGCGGAGGGCTGTAACCATTACTCTACACAGAATCCCTACTTCCGGCAGGACGCGGGCTAGTCGTCCACCGGAAGGAAGGGTATTTAGCCACATATGCATCGGACGAGCAGCCAGAACCCCTGGTGGTGCGGGGATAGCTATTAGCTACACTCGGCAAGAACTGCTTGACTTATGTACTGAGACAAGGCCTGAATGCAGTCATGGATTGGATCCTACTAAGAGGGATTCAGTAAGGGACTGTAAACATTGTGCATTTACGTTTGACTGGCGCACCCATCTGGAAGGTACCACTAGGAAACTTAGGTGCGCCCTGTTAAACTGCAGGTCAATAAAGAAGCATAATATGGATGTACGCGACCTTTTGTTAGATACAAATTTGGATATCCTCTTTGCAACAGAGACCTGGTTAGATGAGGAATCGGATCCTGAAATACTGGCTGCCCTCCCACAGGGATATGGCATATGCAGACAGGCTAGAATCTGCGGCGGGGGGGTGGGATTTCAATGATTTTTAGGGAGACTGTTAAATGCACCATGGAGCCTGCAAACATAGCGGACAGTGAGACTGGTGTATTCTCTATTACGCTGTCTAGCAACACCATTATGAAAGGTCTGCTGGTGTATAGACCCCCGGGAGGGAGCTGCAAGTTTGTGGATAGTCTGATATGCAACTTGCTATCCCCTGCTATGCGCTATGACAAATTTCGTTTACTGGGCGATCTCAACCTGCATTTTGACGATGTCTCTAACGTTGTGGCCCAAGAAGCTCGTCAGGAGTTACTAACTATGCAACTGGAATTACAGTCGGTGTTACCTACACGCCGTTTAGGCCACCATCTAGATCTGATTTTTTGTAATTGGGATAGCATTAAGACTGATCCCCCTGTTCCGATGGTTTGGACTGACCACTTTTTAGTACCATTCCATGTTAAATATACTGTGGGAAGCAACCCAGGGAAAGGAATTGTCACTAAAAAGAAACAGCGAAAATGGGCTAAATTTTCACCAGACAATTTTTGTGCTGGCCTGATACAGGGGGGTTCCCCTGATGGCCTAGGCACCACTATTGATGCAGCTGGTGCGGCTCTGGACAAACGCATTCGGATGGCTCTAAATCAGACTGCCCCCTGGTCTAGTAATGGCCCAGCGCGTCGGAATAAATCGGCCCTCTGGTTTAATGCTGAATTAAAAGAAGCCAAGACAGCCTATTTACCAGCTGCTCGGAAAGTGTACAAAGATAGCCTCAGGGGATATCATGCCTTGATTAGGAAAACTCGATCGGCCTATTACACCGACCGCATTGATAAAGCTGAGTGTTCAGCTAAGGAACTCTTTGTGGTTTACGAGGAGATATCCTTGCTGGCCTCAGTAGGCGAACAGGCTGATTCCTCAGTGCAATCCTGTAATCAGATTGCTGAATTCTTCTATAAGGAAGTGCAGGATTTCTATGCCTAAATAAGGATATGGTGATTTATACCTATATAGGGTCCTAAAATGATACATAACACCAGCGATTTCAACGAATCCTGATGCAATGCCTACAATTGACAAATCTGTCTCTGGCTACTTCATTAACTTTGATACGTTTTCTGAGGATCCAAGCGAACCTGAACCAACGCCAGCTAAAAGAACAAGCAACAGACCTTTTTCATCACCTGGAAAAGACTTATCTGGCTTCACCATGGATTGAACGTTGGATTCTGTTCGGTGTGCTTTTTCTTCTACTTTGGTTGACTCTGGTGATAACTTTGGGAGTGCTGATAAATGGAAGATATGTAAAAAAGGACCAGCAAGTAAGAACATCAACTTACTCCTTAAACCACAAAAATCATCTCATCGTGAACAAAGAGACTTGTCATCAGTGATCATCACAGCCGTTCATATAGCGGGGGGTATAGCTTGGGACAGAACTGACTATGACATTTTTGGCCCTGCGGAGCTGTTGAAGGTTCCACACCAGTTCAAGATTTCCTTGAATGACTTTGTTTCAACTACTACCTTTTCTGATGATTGGGACTTCAAGACTGTTTATAATATGATGTCAGACATAAAAAAGTCTGCTGTTTTTACAAATCATGAATACTTAAAAGATTCATCAGATTTTGAACAAATGTATTGTTATAATCATTATGGTCACCATTTCTTGCACAAATCAACAATGCCTAGAAATGTATTTATGTATAATCAATGGGAACATTGTCCTAGGCCACAAAAGGGTAGCTCAAAATATTTTGCCAATAAGTTTCTGTACTTTTCAGGGTTCAATGTATCCAATGCTAATCATTTTACTTTAGAAATGTAAACAAAACAGGTATGAAAAATATGTTAACAAATACCAAACAGATTTATTCTGCAGCCTTGTATGCTCAAATGTCTAAACTAGATTTCGACTTTTGGAAAGATAACATAGAGACAAAAACTGTCTGGGGCACAAAAGATTGGCAGGTACAGGGGATAGAAGTTATGTTTAGAGCCTGTCTCATCCCTGAGCAAATTATGTTTTTGAATGACACTGTCCAACAGACGTCTTGTCTTGGATTAGCCAAGATAAAGGACCTGAACAATCCGTCCATACCTACACCTGCACCTGATAATGATACCACTTCAGAGGGGGAGGTCGATGTACATACAATTGTGCATCACAGCAGAACAGATACAGATTGGAAAAAAATGGTCAATCTGGCCCACAGACACAAACATTTGTCAAGATAGATTCCTAATTAAGACACAAGCTTTCACTTTCATTAGGCCAGATCCAAGATATGTTCAGAGACATCATCCTGGAATAGTAACAGCAAACAGTGTAGGGAAACTGTGCCTTGATTAGCTACATAGATCTACACTTAAGGATGTTAAACAACACTTATCTTTACCTAAAGATGGCGCTGATCTTAGGGAATTCTTGCTAGGACCAAGAACACTGCATCATAAACGTTTTATATATGCCAGTATCTATGCTGCTTATAATGAAGCATGGAAGATTAAGCAAGCAGAGACTGCAGAAAAAATACGAGAAATTGATTGTAGAAAACTCTCTCTGTGATTGACAATGGGTTAACGACTCTGTCGTCCAGGATATATTCTTTGGACAGCATAGTATCTTCTGCCATAGACATCATGGAACAGGACTTGGTCATGTTGCAACATGGTCAGTCGCAATTACGTTCTATCATGCTATTAGGCTGGACGTTAAAAAACCTACGTTCAGGTTATGTGCCTTAGCGTTTAATAAATACTACGTCACTGTTTTCAGAATTCAATCTCACTGATAAACAGATCAAATTGGCACAAAGAGGAGCAGACAATACGGTGCTGAGCATTGAAAAACTGGAAAGATTGCCATTTACAGTCGCTGAAAAGCCAGCCACTGAATTTATTATACATGGAACAATCACTCTGTCAGTTACAATTTTCCATTTTCAGTATTGCCTAAAACATATACCAGCAGGCACATATGAAAGGTTGGGTAAAGAATATATCAAGACATCATGGGAATTACCATACACACACAGATGTTAGAGTGGGGGAAGAAAATTGTTTCTTAGTGGTAAAAATTGTGAAAACGCACTAAGCGGCTGTTAGACCTGGCACCATTGGCGTGGGTCTCCCTTCCATTTTTGCTGTTGCCTCATGTATTTTTGCTGTGTTAGATGCTTTGGGCACTGTGTCACTGCTATCCAGTGCCACAGTGCAAGTGCTGCTTATTGTAAATTGATGTGTTAATCAATGGTTCCATGTTTGGCTATTTTGGTTTACTTGTCAGACCCTAGTCTAGTGCACTGAGTGTGCCCAGGGCGTGTAAATCCAAATGCTGCCAGTGGGCCTGCAGCGCTGGTTGCGCCACCCACAGAAGTAGCCTTGTAAAATGTGTCTAAGGTCGGCCGTTGCAGAGCATGCGTGCAGTCCGGTACTGTCATGCTGACTGGGCAAGTGCACCCACTTGCCAGTCCCTAAACCTTCCCTTTTCTTCATATTAGTCACCCGTATGATAGGCCCAAGGGCAGGGTGCATTGTAAGTATAAGGTAGGACAAGCCCTGGTGTGTGTGGCATGTCCTAATAGTGTATTACAACCATTTTCACTATTGCAAGGCTACCTGTTCTCCATAGGCCAGAATGGGCTGTTAGAATTGTTTACATTTCAAAATCCTAACAGGCTCAGAGAACATGGTAGAAATTTGAGTTCAGTATGCCTAAACTCAGAATAATAAAATACATCTTTTAGTAAAGTTTATTTTAATATTCTGAGTTTGCAAATACCACTTTTATAAAGTAGGTATTTGCTTGTCTAACCATTCAAACCTGCCTCTGCTAGTTTGTGTATTCATATGTCTGGTTTCTGTGATGTGACAGGGTTGGGGAATTCCAGGAGACAGGCTTAGTCACCCAGTGGTGAATAGAGAGATCTGCATCTAGATGGGAGGGAGGAGTGTACCTGAACTCTGAATAGGGCTGTGTCTGCCTTCCACAATGCTGCCTCCACCCCCTGGGGAGAGGCTGATGTCTCTGCCCTACACACTAAAAGAAGAGAAGGAGTCCTGTAACCAGAGTGCTCCAGGACTGTACTTGACTTCCACAATTCTGGCTCCACCTCCTGTGGGGCGTCTGATATGTCTGCCCTGCACTGTGAAAGCAGAGGAGAAGTCTGGTAAACAGAGTGCTTCAGAACTGGTTTGGACTGGGCAAAGGCCCCTCTCCCCTCAGAGAACAAAGGATTTCTGGGTATAAATATTGGGACCCTGATACCATGAGATTAGATCACTTTTTGACTACAAGAAGAAACCTTTACTGAGGAGAGGAACCTGAAGAAACTGAGGAGAGACTATTCTCATGCTGAAGTGCAGCTTGGGGGATTGGCCTGCAGTGGTTGCCTTACTGCCAAAGGAAGGAGAAAAGAACTTTGTGTACTTTGCTTTCAACTTGTGAAGGATCTCCAAGGGCTTGGAAAAGAGCTTGTCTACTGCTGAAGTCTCAGGGAAAACAAACTTCGCCCCCCAGCTCCCCAGAGTTATTGTGGAAGTGCCTGCTGCTGTTTTGGGCATTCTGAGGAACTGCGTGTCGCAAGGAGCTGAAAGTGCGACTCAACGAGAAGAAGCATGTCGCCGTTGCTGTGCCTGCCGTCGCAACTCCGGAGAAAGGAGGGTGTCGCTGCTGGAACTGTCGCAACTTAAGGTACAATGACGCAGAGTGTCGCATATAAGAACTGAACTGAACTAAGCTTAATCTACCATCTTAAAGTAATCATAGTGTGTATTTTTGTCGTTTATGATCTTGTGGTAACTCTATATATATAAAACCTGTGTGGCGTCCATTTGTAGTGTTGTCACTGGGTTACTGTATGTGGTCACAACTGCTTAACTTACAACGCCTCTGAAATAAGCCTTGACTGCTCACGTCACGCAACCTAGAGGGTGAGCAGGGGTTATTTTAGGTGTTATCCCCTTTCCTTGACTAGAGGAGAGGGTCCCTATTAGTCACAAGTACCTACCTGTTCCAACCAGAGACCCCCAAATCTAACAGTGTTCTGTCATTGTTCAGGGTATTAATTTAAACAGGGCCTGTGATGGTTCCTCTACCACATTATCCTGCCACCTGCAAGGTTCACCAGCTGCAGTGATTGATCCAATTTTTGGACAACTTTCCAATGGAAGTGACCTCATGTTTAACGATCACAGCTGCTGTGGCATGTTGCCAGGTTTACTTTATCTAGTAACTGTGTCAGCCAGGGTCACTTGCTGTATGCAAGTGTTGTTTCCAAAGACCAAGTTAGACAGGGAGTCTCCGTTATGGCCTTCACTGAACATCTCTGCTATACGAATTGATACTTTAAGCAGAATGAAAGCCATTCTTTTGCAAAAAACTGTGCCACTGACCTCTTCCAAAGAGACCTAGAATCTGCAAGTCGCAGGCCTTCTGCCGAGATACATGCCCTATTAACTACAAACTGCCATGTACATTGCTCAGAAATGTTAAGTCGTATCTTATGATGTCGGATACAAGCGGTATTGTCCATATATTTATGACTGTATTTTCTGGACTGTTAGCACCTTTTGAAGCAGTCCTAGGAATATTTCCAAACTTCGTGCACTAGGTGTTTGGCGGACTGCCTCTCATTTTGGGACTCGCTGCAGGGATACTATTTTTGCTCCTACTGCTGCGATATGGCAAGCCAATTCACCCACCACACCCATTTCTCCATGGAGACAACTCTACTGGCGATGAAGTGTTGTGAGCGCATCGTCCAAACTTTGGGACTACCTCGTCTAAGAGAATTGAATATCACATGGTTTCTATCATTCAGACCAATTTCGCAAGATTACATTTTACCTGTTCTACGCTGCCTGCTATGCGGAGAAGAATGTGTGTTAGACTTATGTCTCACACTCCCATCAGTCATGCCAACGGATGTAGATACTTTGCTTGAACCAGTAACGGCCCATGCACTGTGTTGTCCTCAGCGGCTACCAATTCTGATGTCTGCATTCATTGAGATCTCACAAATGCTGACGGTGAGGTAAGAGAGGAAACAAGCACACAGGTATCATCCACTACGAACATTGCTAATGCGACCAATGCTGATGGTGATGCTTCACATCTATGTGCGGTTAATCTTCTAAACACGGTAATCCAAGTTTCACCTACAATGGTAGACAACTTTTTTACAGACTTAGAAGATTTGATGTTTTCTCCCAACAATAACACTGACTTTTGATTTGGCACACAGTGTTCAGAGAGACTTTGAATTCGACCATAATTTTTCAAAACAAATTTCTAACTTTGGGACTCTTTTTCCTATGATAATTTTTTTTGTCCACATTTGTATTTTTACCCTTTTTGGCACAAAGTAATCTGCTTAAAGTAGAGCTATTCATAGAGAACTAGAATTCTTTGAAAACTTCCAGAGACAGTATTTGACCTTGCTCACATATACAAACAGTTTTATGTAATCCGATATGAAATGGTTTTGGCCCTTTTTTATTCTACATTAACAAGCCATTTCATAAATGTATATTTTTGTGATTCATTGAGACAACATTTACAAATGTCAGTTATATGCTTAGAATGAACCATTGCTTTTGATACGTACAGCACCAGTGTGCTTTAGTGTACAACCAGTACCATTGCATTTTTATGTGTTTTGGGTGGGTTTTAACACATCATGTTTAGATATGTTTAAGGTGTTTAGAACTTAGTAACGTCATACATAAGATTGTGGAGTCGGTGTTGTGTGGCGTTTTAGATTCCAAAATAATTTTCCCAATTCATGCCCTTATAGAGGTACAATTTGAATTGCCCTTATGTAGGCATAGAAATCAAGCCCTTATTTAGGCATAGCCCATGCTACCCAAATACAGGAATGGCTACTTCCATCCGTTCACCAAATGTCACAAGGATTTCTTGGAAAAACCAGCTCAAGCCGTTAGGGACTTCCCCTTGCTTGAATATTGATTTCTCCAAGAACTCAGTTACTTTACAATGAACAACTATTCCCTAGGGGTTCATTTATGACGTTCATATGCCCAACTCTACGTCAAACATGGCATTTCTAAACACCTTCAAGGTATAAATATACCTTCACTTGCTATAGCAAAGTAGGGTGGTTCAGTGCAGTTCCACGACCTACTTGCCTGACGCAGCTCGCTACAGCAAGTGCCGAAGGAAGCCAACTCTCCAAGCTGATGCACTGATCAGGAAGCTGCCCTCCTCTGCCGAGAAATCCAGCTCCAGTGTTTCAGACTTCCCTTGTGGGTGTTGGGAAATCGAGTCCCGAGACAGAGATACCAGACCTTCATTCTAAGGTATGGAGTTGATTAGAACCTAGAGAAACCTTTGGCAATTCTTGGCAGAACTGAAACTTATGCTAAACAATACTTACTTCTTCCCTTGTACTAGACATAGGTTAGGTACATTGGGGTAGCTATACTTTAGAAGCACCAGATGAGTATTTTAGCCTGTGTTATTTATGTATGTATTTTTATATGGCTTAGAAGCCATACAATGCTATTACAGTATTATTTTATAATACTATTCTCGCTGTATGCATTATACTTTGCATTCTGCCTAACGATTGTAGCAGTTCACCTCTCTTGCATGAGAAAGAAGACTGTTCAATAAACCTATTATTGAAACGTCCGTCTCTCTATTTCTGTGCACCCTCTGTAGAAATGAAGCATGCACGATTGACTGAGTGAAATACTTATCTATTGTTTCCACAACTCTGAAGGTAGTAATTCCAGTCCTAGGGAAACAAAGTTGTCATGTTTATGCGGTTGTCAGAAACTAATCCCTTCTTGTGTATTCAAGAAAGTTTCTAGTGACCTTTGAGCTAGCTGGCACTTGCAATTAAGTTTAGTATATTCGATAGAGACTTACTGACCTAAGTCCTACGTCATATCTATAGGATATAAAATTCCAATGCGCAGAGCCTATTGGGATTATAGGAACTACACTACAATCTGCCTTTGATAACATCAATAGGAATACATTATGTGACAAGCTATTGAAAAGAAAAATTCCATCGGCTGTATTGTCTCAGCTGAATCTACTCCTCACTGACACATGGGTTCAAATTAAGCTGCGAGCCAGCGACTGCCTATAGAGAAAAGTTCAGACGGCTAAGGGCCTCAAACAAGGCTGCTTCCTGGCCCCGACTTTATTTAACCTCTTTATGTCAGATCTCACCCCGAGTTAGATAACTGCTACTCCCATGCTCCTAAATTGGGAGGTTTTAACATCTCAAACTTACTTTATGCTGACGACATTGATATAATCAGCCGCAAGCCGATTGCCCTACAACATCTGATTGACACAACGTTCAGCTATTCGGCTACAAATGGATTAAGCATAAACTTAGGTAAAACAAAGGCAATGGATATAAACTTGAAGAAGAGCACACGCAGATACCGCTGGCAAAAAGAAGAATCACCATTGGAAACTGTTGAAGAGTATAAGTATCTTGGTGCAATAGTGGACAGTAAAGGCATGTTCCAGCAAAAGAAAGAAGCAATAGCAAGGAGATGTAATGCAACAGCGGTAGCCCTAGAAAACCTTAAACTCAAAATCAGGGGACCCAGCCTCACCCCTTTGCTACAGGTGTTCCAAGCCAAACTCATATCCACCATCATCTACAGAAGCGAATGCCTACAAGGAGGTGATGCGCATATCTTGGACAGCACAGTAGCCAGGGTAATGAGAATCATATTCAACCTTCCTAAATATACATCTCTGGCACAAATAAGACTTTTTTTTAAAATTTGTTTTTAGTGAAGTTTATACAAAAGTTAAATACAAACAAGAGGAACAGAAGTTCCAACCACGAACCAGCCAGTTTGTCGTTCCACAATGTAAAATATGTTACAGTCCAAGGCATTAGAGGTACACAAAACGAATGATGCATTAAAAAAAGAAAATAGCATTTGGAGATCAAGCAGCAGTAAATCCATATATACCTTAATTCAAGCGTCAATCATCCTGTGGGTAAATCCATAAATCACGTGACACATCAGAGACGAACGACTGAGAATAAATCATCTACATTTGCCCGTACAAAAGCATGCCCAATTACAATCTTACAGCCACATAGCAAACCAAACCTGTGTATTAATGAAACATATCATTAAGTAACTGCACCCGGGCTGTATTTAGGAGTTTCGGATCTTGTGCGCGCCCAGCTCAAGAAGGGCTCCCAAATATCACGTGGTCTTGAAGACGGGGCATCATGTCCCAGAATATTCCAAGTTGTGTGTGCCCATATGTCACATCAGACAACCAGTCTTGGAACTTCGGCACCCTCTTTCTCCCCCAGCGAATAGCTACCTGTCATCTCGTGTACAGTAAAATGAGTGTGTGCAGTTTGTGCGGTTTAGATGGTGTGTCCTTCACGCAGCCAAGCAAGCCCAAAATCGGGGATGGGGCATCTGTCTTGCCAACTATCTGGTTTACCGCTGCAAATATCTCTTGCCAAAAAACACTCAACCTCTGGCAATCACACGATATATGCAAGAAGGATGCTGGTGTGTATCCACAGGGCCAACACCTGGCATCCTCCCTTAGTCGCATGCGGCATATGCTGATTGGTGGCCTGTAATATCTATGCAAAAATGTAAAATGAATTAGGCAAAGTCTATTAATTGGGCAGAGTTCGGTCAGCTGCCTACAGCAGAAATCCCACGGCTCTTCAGTCATTTGAGGATCAAGTTCACTATTCTATTGATGTAGGGACTTTTGGCTGAACAACCGCGGCTGTATTTTGCATGGTGGTATATAGATGCGTGACTAGCTTACGTGAGGAAGACGTTTTCAGGATATTCTCGAAAGCTGACAATACTGGGGGGGCATCAGGGAGACCCGTCCAAAGTGCAGTTTTCAATTTGTGATATAGAAACGGCTCTGTAAGCGCCACTTCACGATCCTCGGTCCTAGCAGGGGGCGGCCTAAACTCACCATCCGGATATAAGTCAGCAAAAGTGTGTAATGGCATATTTTTAACAAGGGTTTTGCTCACCCCCCCTCTATGCAGGGTAGCATGGGATTTCATGCTAGTAGTATAGATGGAGCATATAGCACCGGGATGTTAGCTCTCTTTTGGAGTGCTTGCCATGCCCATCGCAGAGTACCTGCCGTGTCTACATCCCCCCTTGGACGAGGAGCCCTCTTATATATTGCCACCTCCAGTGGCACCGGAGCCACCACATCAATTTCCACTGCCACATATGGTTGATAAGGTGTCTGGTGCACCCAAAAGTGAAGGAACTGGGCCTGGTCACACATGGTATACAGCCGCATATCTGGGGCTCCCAATCCACCCTCTGTAATGGAAGTGTTAGTAGTCCCACAAAACCCTGGCCTGTCCACCCGCCCACACTAGGGCTAACAACTGAGATCTTAAATGTGAGAAGAAGTGCTGTGTGAGGGGGATCAGCACGTTTACAAACAGGTATAAGAATTTCGGTAGAACAACCATTTCTTTCAGTGCCACTTCCCCAGCAATTGATAGGGGCAGCTTAGAGCAGATTGCTACCTTCCCTTGCAACCATGTATACGCCTTACCAAAGTTCAAGTTCCAAATCTCCTGCAGACTACGGCTCAGCCACACCCCCAAATATTTGACCGCCTCGGCCTCCCACCTCAGCGGGAACTCCGATGCCACCATTGGGGTACCATCAGTCAATGGAAAAATTACCGACTTCGCCCAGTTAATGGAGAAGCCAGCTAGCCCTCTGAATCTGATGAACTCTCGAAGGACCGGGTCCACTTTTTCTTCGGGGTTTAAAATGTACATGGTGGCGTTGTCCGCATAAAGCGAAATCAGTAAGCTACGTGTAATAAAACCTATTCCCCTTGCGGTGTGATGCTGTCGGATTCTGGCAGCCAAGGGTTCCGTAGCAATAGCAAAGAGTAGGGGCGATAGAGGGCAACCCTGCCTCTTGCCCCTCGATATCTGGAAAGGGTCAGATATTAAACCATTGACTCTGATCCAGGTTAGCAGCATTGCGTATAACAGCCATTTTCGATTTATGAATTGAGGGCCCAGTCCTATACGCGTCAATATTGTTCACAGATATGGCCATTCAAGCGTGTCAAATACTTTGGTTGCGTCTGAAAAAATGGCAGCGGTCTGTACACTCGGGTGGAGATAGTGCAGCACTGACAACAGTGTATGCAAGTTGTGCGAAGATGACCTTCCAGGGATAAACCCCGACTGATCAGGGAGAGCAATCATCAGAAGTAGCGGTTGGAGCCTGTTCGCGAGCAATTTAGCATATATCTTTACATATACATTGATCAGGAAGAGAGGCCTGTACGAGTCAATCTCAGTTTCTGCCTTGTCATGTTTCAACAACGTTATAATCACTGCTTCCCTCGTGGATGGTGGAATAATTTCCGCCTCCAATGCCTCTTCATACACTTCTAGTAATCTAGGGGCCAATTCCTCCGCGTACGCTTTGAAAAAGCGGGGTCGTTAGGCCATCGAGTCCCGGGGCTTTATTTAGTGGTAAACTTTTCATGACCTGTATTACATCCTCCACCGTAATGGGGAGGTGCATATAAAGTCAATGTGTATTGTTAAACCGCACCAGTGCTATAGAGTCTAAAAATTCTTGCATGCCGTCCGAATTTGAAGTCTGGGCGGCTGTGTATAGGGAAGAATATAACAAGTAGAACTGTTTGAGAACCTCTGACTGGCCCCTAATTGTGTCTCCATTAGCCCTATTTATCTCGTGCACAAAGGTAGTGGATCTAGGCTGATGGATCATACCCGCAAGCGTACGGCCCGGCCTGTCGCCCTCACCATATCACCTAGCTTCAGCATATTTGCCTAAAAATTTGACCTCTTTTTGCGATTCCTCCGCAAACTGCAACAATTTCTCCTTCAGTAGTGCAGCCGTGGTGGGGTCTGTCCTAGAGTAAAATTGCCCTTCAAGTTCCCTTATCTGTCCCTCCAGGTCAGCAATAGTACCCCTGATAGCTTTAGGCAAACCAGCCTGCCGGG
Organism: Lissotriton vulgaris; assembly: GCF_964263255.1. Taxonomy (NCBI): domain Eukaryota; kingdom Metazoa; phylum Chordata; class Amphibia; order Caudata; family Salamandridae; genus Lissotriton; species Lissotriton vulgaris. The sequence continues at coordinate 1,187,933,609 of NC_141696.1, read as the reverse complement.
CTATACACTGTCCCCTTATCACTACCTTGAATGCATCCCATAGCGAGGCTTGTGTGTCAACCGATCCAGAATTAGGAGCAAAATATTCTGTAACATCAGATCGGATCTCCTCTTTGAAGGCCTCGCCAAGTAGTGCGTGTGGGGGTAGGCACCAGGTGAAAGCACGCGGCGGGCTTCGTGGCAATAATAATCTAAGCAGACAGGGGGCATGGTTCGACAGCGAGCGCGCCAGATGGGTCACTTCAAGTGTCCAAGTGGCGACATCTTGCGACACCAACCAAAAGACTAAACAGGACCAGGCGTCATGCTGGCTAGACATACATGCACCCTCCCTGAGCCCAGGGTGGCGGATCCTACAGACATCTAATAGGTTGCCGTCAGCCATTATATCTTGTAAGGCCTTACCCGCCTGGAGATGTAGGGGACGAGCCGAGCAATGTCTGTCAAAATTAACCCTGGGCGGAGGACTCCGCTACGCCCACGGAGTGGGCGTAGTGCTGCCTACTCCGCCCTTTGCGAAGTAGGCGTAGCCGGCAGCACTACGCCCACTCCGTGGGCGTAGCGGAGTTGGCCGCCACCTGCCTCCCTCCCGCCTTCCCATACAACTTTATTTTTGTCACCAGAGCATTAATAAAGTAAATAAAACGCACTTACCTTGTCTGCAGCTCCGGGGCTCCCTCTTCTAATCGCGCGCCGCCGTCTTGGATCTCAATGCGCATGTGCGGCCGCCCGCGCATGCGCATTGAGATCCAAGACGGCGGCGCGCGATTAGAAGAGGGAGCCCCGGGCCTGCAGACAAGGTAAGTGCGTATTATTTACTTTATTAATGCTCTGGTGACAAAAATAAAGTAGTAGGGGAAGGCGGGAGGGAGGCACGTAGTGGGGCTACGCGGAGTGCGGAGGTGGGCGTAGTTTTTCACCCACCTCGCGTAGCTCCGCGAAGCCCCACTATGCCTGCTATGCCCAGGCTTAGTCAAAATCGTCATTCAGTACGGCATTGAAGTCGTCTCCCCTTATTATTGTCACGCAAAAAGTCGGGGGAATAGATATTTGGGACATACACAGCTGCCAGTATTATAGTCTTCCACCCAGCTTCACATTCAAAATCATACATCTCCCTTCAGGATCAATATATGCAGTGTCCCCCCGCCAGTCAAACACCTTTCGAATAAGTATTCCCACTCCCCTTGTGTAGTTTGAATAGATAGCTGAATGTGTGTCTCCCCATCTGCTGTGGCACAGTCGAGTTGATGGCTTCACATTGAGGCGTGTTTCCTGCATAAAGCAGGTGCCAATGTTGTGTCTTGCTAGATAGGCATGTACTAGCCTGGTCTTCCTCCCATCATTCAACCCCCTAACGTTCCACGTAAGGATGTTCAATCTGTTAGTATGTGTTCTCACAAGATATGGCCACCGCTAACTCGTATGACCGACCTCCGCAACTGATAGACAGTCCTGTGTGTAATTCCAAAGCGACCGACATTAGCATACAGACATAAAACCAAACAAATAAATCCCTGCCTCCACCCACTCCAACTCCCCAATCAGGTTGTAGCATACCCTCCCAGCTCCAACTTTAAAAACAGAATATAGGGATTTTTCCCATGGGGCGAAGTAAAGCCGACAGACTCCTCTGTTTTCACAGGGTGGCCAGGAGTAATGCAGGTAGACAGTTCGCGGAGTCTGGTGAAAAAATAAAGGATTATTTATATCTAGTGCCCCTGGACTACTGGGGACCCACCTCCTACAATATGCAGCTACTGACTCTCGATGAACCACGTGTGCCCAAACTTCTTTCTCCAGAAAAATAATAATCAACAAAACACATTTTACGATATTACAAGTGAGCTAGGCATCAGATTAATAATTTATCAATCATTGTCACTTAGTCGGCCATCCAAGCAGCCCTCCCCAGCTTTGGCATCTTTGGACTTCCTACCACCTAACATGTCAGCGCATATTTAGCGTCTGGGAAATAGTGGGCAGTCCCATCATGCAAGACTTTTAGTTTATTTGGGTAGAGTAGGGAATAAGGGATCTGCGCCGTCATGAGAATACGCTTAGCTGGGAGAAATTCTCTGCGTGCTTCCTGCACCGCCGGGGTAAAATCCGGGTAGAAGGATATGTTGTTTCCTTTGTGGTTGATTTGTCCTTTTTCCCTTGCCAAGCGCAGGATAAGGTTCCTGTCCTGGTAGTTTAGAAGTTTGGCCAATATTGGACGTGGCGTTCCGCTGACAGGGGGCCTCAGGCCTAGAGATCTATGAGCCCTTTCAATCACGAACACCGGGGACAGGTGCGGGTTGAACAACTCATGTAGAAGTTCAGACACAAATACTTCATTTTAGTAATAGCAGTGGTTTCTGGAATACCTGTAATTCGGAGGTTATTCCTTCTTGACCTCGCCTCCAAATCATCGTTCTTGGCCCTTATCACACTTAATAATTTATCCACATGCAATAGTTGTTCTTTTGTTTCGGTTTGGAACTCATGGAATTCAGTGTGCCTATTCTCCAAGCTGCCCAGCCTAGTTTCGTGTGTGGTCACCTGATTTCTTACAGAGTCCAGCTGCGTTGTCAAGTTATCCAGCTTTGTGTCTATATTGCGCAGACTGGAGTGCATTTCTAGCATTAATGTTCGCAGATCTTCCCCTCGATCCTTCGACTGTGAGCCTTGGGTCGGGTCGCTCTGCACGTCAGGGTCATGGTCAGTGTGCCTCGTTGAGTGCTTGTTTTCAAAGTTTATCTTTGGTTGCTTAGTGTCGGGCTTGCCAATGTCGCCAGCGGCCAGCAATGCACACAGTTCACCCACCACAGCGCTTCACACCACTTTCTCAGCTGCGTGTCTGCTGTGCACCCACAGATTTACAGGTTATGGCACCACCACTGTAATTTGTCAGGTCACTGTATCTGGTCACTTCAAGAACTCATATACAATGCACCTCAGATCAAGCAATGATAACCTCCTGTGCCGTGCTCCAGGGCAGGTAGTGTCGGCGCTCCCCACACCATATACCCACAGTTGTTTGGGCGCTTAGGTTGCCTGCGAGCAGTGAAGACAAGGCCCCCGCCCGGTGTTGTCAGTCACCCACCTGTCCAGCACAGCCTCAGTGAACAGAGGGTCGAAAATATAGTCCAGACTCTCTCCTTTCCCCACACCTGGTTCAGACAGAGCTCTACAGCCAGTATTCCAGCCCACAGAGATGGATCAGAGTTCTTTGTCCCAACTTTACATAAGGATGTCTCCTGGCCAATACAGTCTCGCACGCAGCCTTATCTCAATCTATTTGGCACAGCGATATGTATTATGAATGATTCTCAGCATATTTTCCTTTAGCTTGTGTGAGCATGTTATTTAGGGGCCTTTGTAGAACACCAACCACAACAGGCATGGAAGGAGCACAGGCACCAACCTCTCAAAATGGCGGCCGCCGCACTTCAGCGCTGACTCCTCGGAGCAGCTCCGACCAGCTAGTGTCTCCGGGCGTGTCACACACGCCCTGGAAGGATGCGGAGCCATCCATATCTCCCTGCTCACAACTGTGCTCCTCACCATATTGCAGCAGTCCTCCAATGTAGGCGGCTCTCACTGTGCTGGGCCAATGCACAGAACACCCTGCCCTCCTCCGATGTTCAACCTCAGTGCGCACCCTGTGCTCAGGCACCAGCTAGCCTTCACTTCCACGAGCGGTGCGCTCTGGCCGTCGGCGCCGCTCATCGCGGGGTTTCAATGTCCCGGCACCCATGGGGGGCAGTCAACCAATATCACCTGGCGGCTGTGCGATCCTCTCCCACCCCTCAGGTCGCCATTTTGTAGGGATCAGGGGGACGCCTATGAAACGGCACCAGCTGCTCTCTTCGCCTTGCTTGAATAGTGGGACTCAGTATTTCACTGGCCTCCGGCAGTATCTCGGCTCCGCTTGCTATCGCGGGGATCAGCACAGATGTATCTGCCTTCTCTAGCAACTAGCACTGCCTACCGCCGACTTCTGACCAGGTAGGCCTACACAGCCGCGGGCTCGAGTTGCGAGTTAGCTCGACCCCCGCTTTCACCACGCTCCTGCTCTTCAGCCGCCCCACAGCCCAGCCGCTGCTTTCCACAGCGCGTCACCTGAGGTCCTCATGAAATTAATGGCACCACAAACACCGGAGGTTCCCCAGTCCAGGGAGGCTCCTTGGCACAGCTATAGCTCACCATGTGCAGGATAACGTTATGGATTTCTTCCAGACCGGCAGAGCTCGCTTATGAAGTGGCCATTTCGCAGCTCGGTCAGCCATGCCCACACAAATAAGACTTGAATTCCATTCTACAAAACCAATAAATAGCACAGAAGGGTGCCCATGTCAAATGCTGGCACAAAATAAAGGGAGGGTGTCCGACGACTTTGAACACCTTCCTCTGGAATGATCGTGCATCAAAAAAAAGCAGCGCGGCAATAACCTACCTACAAAACTCAATAAACACCTTGGCTCTTCAAAGTATCTGGAAGAGCACTGGATCCCATAAAACCTCCAGAGAGCTGGCAAACAAAATAGTAAAAATGATTTCACTAGTGGAGGATAAAGCGGCTCTAAAGAAAAGGGCACATGCATGGTTTATCCTACAAAGTTACACTAGAGGTTCGCCTCAACCCTACTTAGGCACCGGCTTCACGTGGACAACAAAGGAGAAATACGTTCATCTAAGGCTGGGTATTATTTCATTATTGCTTCATCTGTCCCCGTCGCAACGCCCGCAAACAACAACTAACTGCCGACTATGCGGAAATTCAAAAGAGGATATGATACACCTACTGTGCATATGTAGGAGATTGAATAAGGAACGAAGATGCAGATTAAAACCTGCTTTGAAAAAAACGGTAATAAGATCATGCAGAAAGGCAGTTAAGGCATGCTTCGAAGGTGAGGATCTCCAACTAGCCTGCCACCGTGTCCAATTTTTAGATAAAGCAGAAAAAATGCTAAACTCCAGCTTGCAGACAACTGGTATGGCCACCGTACGATGAACTTAAGACTCATCTGCCTTGGTACCAGGGCCCAACAGAACCAGTACCTTCTCTTCTCAGCTACCTAGAGCTATGCCGAATTGGCAATACAAGAGGAAAAGTGTAAAAAAACAGGACTACCAGCAACTTCACAATGCAAAACTCTTTAAAATTAAGTATCATTTCTGTTTTTTAACAGTTTGCTTGTAAAACCTGAGATTTATGGGACGGTACAAGTTGCCGCAAAAATAAGGGCTCAAAATTTGGCACAACTCAGCTAACATTGTTTTACCAAAGTGTATTTTAAAACATGGTCTTATCACATGAAATATTTTTATACATTGTTTTATAGTTGCAATGGTTTTAAGTAATCATGCAATAAAGGTTGATACTATCATTCAGCTATTGCTCCCCAATTCACTCCTTCCAGCTTTAATGTTCTATTTTTATAAATATTAAATTTCAAAGCTTTTTCCAATGGATACTCATGTTTACACTGCTATCAGGCCACTCGCTCCATTCTTTTTGTGCCCTAACCCATATTTTTTATATATATGATTTAAAAATGGATTTTGGGTGTGTGGCTAGACGATCATGGAGTAAGGTGCACTTCCTCTTGGCTCCGGAACCCCGCCGGCCTTCCGGCTTCATATGGCCACTGTGACCACATCCAAATGGCACCAACCTCGCTAGAGGGCCTCCAAGCCTCCTCCTGAATGTGAGGGGGTGCTGGGCCCCATTATAGTGTGCCTGGCAAAGGTGCAGTAGCAGCAGCCCAACCAGAGCTGTGCGACCCGCCATCTTGCCTCTGGAGAGCTGCGTTTGGCTGGGTTGATAAAGGCGTGAGACAAGTCACTCGGCCCCTACCGACATCAGGGAGAGGTGTCCTTAACTGGTGCGATGGACCACCTTGGCGATCCTGGTGTCCCACCTAAGGCAGCCCACTGATGACGAGACCTTCTTCGACCCTGTGGTGCTGACATTTTGAATATAGTCATGGAGTGCGCCATATGCCTGTCTCCTGATGGGGAAAAAAGCTGAGGAGGCCAATGGACAGAGGTAAGCTCTTTTGTTTGATCCGGCAAGGGACTACTGTAGAATACACCTGGGGAGATTGCCGGCACCCACCAGCTGCTAGATCATAGGGAGACCTGTTTGCCACTACCAACAGGACCTGCCTGATCCTCAGTGGCCAACATCTTGTGTGGGGTCGTGGCAGGCACCTCTGTGCTGACCTCCTGACGGGGCGAGAGGCAAGGTGATCCAGGGGCGGTGGTGTATCCCTCTGCCTGACCCTGTGCACAGCTGATGTAGAGGGCCCCTGAGGGAGATATCCACCAGCCACACGCTGCTGAGTCATGAGGAGGCCCATGACCTGAGGGTATCAACTGGCATCTCCGCTGCTGCACGCCACGCCCACAGGATCATTTTTGCGAGAAAGCTTGACGGGTGGAGATGGCTCCCTTTTTCTGGGCCCCTACATGGGTGAGTGAGTGACTTGGGTGGGACCCCACTTGGGTGGGACCCCACACTCCGGGGGATTGCAGCCCCCTGCATCATTTTGCAGGCAGCAGAGGAATCATTATGCCTCTAACCTTCTGCCCAGCGGGCCTTCTGATGGGAGAGGTGGAGAATATCCTGACCCCCATGGCCGTCCTGGCCTGTACAGGTGGAAACCCTTGTGAGTGACTTGGGGCCCACTTGAGCGGTGGAGGAGACTATGCTTCGGATAGCTTCATCAATCAACCAATCAACATTCGCGAAAGAAATACCATGATCTCTTGAAGAATAATCTCACTGAACGTAAGATGAGAAACTGCAACTTAGTTCACGAGGCTGATTCTCAATGTAAACGCTGCGCTTTCATCACAGCTCACGCAGTCTATTGTCCAGTCTGAATCTTGAATGAGAATCACAACGAATGCTCTCTCCTGCCGTTAGACTGCATTCGTTGTAAGACTCATTCAAGATTCAGATGCAATTAGCCAAAAAAGTGTAACAGTAAATGCATGATGTTCAGTTAAACACGAGAATTTTTTTTATGATATTCAGTTAAATATGCAATAAAAGGACAACAAGTGAAAGTCTAACATTAAATCAATCAGCGCTGTGAGTGATGCTCGGTTGGAGAGAGGTGGAGGGTGAAGAGCCAGGTCTTCAGTTGCTTCCTGAATTCCTTCAGCAAGGGGGAGGTGCGCAAGTGGAGGTGGAGGTCATTCCAGGACTTGGCTGCGAGGTAGGAGAAGGAGCAGCCCCCCACATCTGCTGTGGCGGATGCGTGCAACTTTGCTAACAATATTATACAAGAAGGCAACAAGAGACTAACTAACTTCACACATCTAAAGGATATTGTGGATAGAAGGACTGTGCATCTTAATGCTTTGTTTTTACAGGTTTAAACTACTCCAAAGTCCTCATGGATACACAAAGCAGCATGTTCCAGAACTTTAGTTGTAGATCTGGAACCAGATTTATCATAGATTGTGTTGCCCTTGCATCACGCAACATGTAAATGTAAATTGATACTTGTATAGCGCACTACTCGCCCGCAAGGGTCTCAAGGGCACCCCCAAAGTGGAGGCCAGGCATCATTAGCGTTGTGGGGGCCGTTGTGGAGATTAAGCAGGCTATTGCCCAGAGTTGCAGAGTGGGACTCCATGATTGGAATAGGCACTGAGGCGAGAATTATCAGGTCCGTGGAACTTTTGAGCCCAAGACCCGCCGAGGCGGGAATTGAACCCTGGTCCCGGGCAGGACTTCTGCATCAGGGTCTGCCTCTCTAACCATTGACATGACACAAGGGCAGCATAATCCTTAAGGCAGATTTACCAAGCCCTGCATGGCTTGGTAAATCTAGAGTGACGTAAGGCAGCACAAGTTGCTGCCTTGTGTCATTCTGTGCCGGGAAGGTATTACATGGGCAGAGCTTGGGAGGTTCCCATGCATCCATTCTATTCTATTCTATTCTAGGAACACTTATAAAGTGCATGGCTACCTGTAAGCATCCCAGTGCTGTTAGTGCTGCACAAAGGAATTACAAAAACCACTCAAAGGATTTACAAGGACATATTCTGGAAGAGACAGGGTTTTAGTGATTTGTGGAAGGGAAGTTCCTTTTCAATAGAACGAAAAGAAGGGAGGAAGCTATTCCACAAATTTGCTGCATTATGGGAGAAGGATTTTCCTCCGCATTTTTCTCTCCTCATGATTGGGCTAGTAGCCAAATGGGCATTAGAGGAGTGCAGAGATCGGACCGGTCTATGGGGAAAGCAGGGACCAAGAGATCAGTGGACCTTTATCAAAAAGTGCCCTACGGACGACGCAGAGCAATTTAAATGTTATCCTCTCTGCCACGGAAGCCAATGAAGGAGGCGAAGAGATTGTCACGCAGATTGATTTCTTGGTATGTTATTCAGGGCTAGTGCAGCAGAGTTCTGAACCAATTGTAATTTCTTTACAGTAGCTTTCTGTGCTCCCAGATAAAGTGAATTACCGTAGTCCAGGTGAGAGAGGATGAGCGCTTGGATTACCAATCTCTTTGAGGTAAAGGGGAAGAACTTTGCACAGCATTCACCATATGCGGTATCATGTGGCAGCAATTTAGCAGCTTGGGAGTCAAATTTAAAAGACTCATCTAGCCACATCTCTGGGCTATTAATGACTGGTTTAGGAGTAGCAGGAGTACCAAAGTGGCTTGGTCAGCCCAGACGTACAAATGGGTCAGAGTTATTGCTCAAGAGCATCAGCTCTGTTTTCTCTCCATTTAGTTTGAGGAACGGGCAATCCATCTACTCTGCAACCTTCTGTAGACAAGGGCCAACTGAAGGGGAAGCAAGGTGACAGTGAAAAGATAAGTTGCATATCGTCCGCATGAGAAATCAATGAAATCCCAAAAGGAAGAAAACTGTCCGACAGTGGTCTTGTATACAAGTTGAAAAAGAGTGACCCATGGGGAACTCCACATTTGAGGGGGAGACTCTCTAAAGAACAATGTCTTTCAAAAATTTGAAAAGTTCTGTCTTTCAGGAAAGACTTAAGCCAGGCTAAACGTAAAGAATGATGATGGATTCAACCTAGATCTGTGACTGGGGGTGAGTATCTGAAAACTTTCAGTGCTCCACCCATCATCTCCTTGTGTTTTCTAAGGATGAGTCATCAATTCCAGCATTCCGTAATCTCTCCGCGAGAGTATTATACTTTACTGTGTTGAAAGGTGAGCTAAAATCTAGGAGGATGATTGCAGCTGATTCTCCCCAATCTAGCAGCCTCTCCACTACAGCCAATAAGGCATCTCAGTCCCATGGTATCGATGAAACCCTGTCTGCATAGGGTGCAAACTATCATAGTTCTCAAGGAATTCTGAAATAGCTCGATTTGTATGTTTTTCCAAACTTTTACTTATTCCTGGCAGAAGAGATATTGGGTTGTAATTTGCTGGATCAAGTGGATCCAGGTTTCTTTGTTTTTTTTAAAGTTTGCCACCATGGCGTGTTTCCGTGCCACTTGGACTATGCTTGAGGCTAAAAATTTGCCACTTCGAGCAAGGTAGGTATAATTACGTCCCGTCCGTATTCCAAAAAACAGTAAGGGTCTACAACCCTGAGGGAGCCCAATTTTATTTTACTCAAAGTATCTGAGAGGCTCTCAAATGCTATGGCTTGAAAGGTGTTCAGGTTGGATGAGGGGATGCCCGCAGCCTCATCCCTGGGCAAATTGAAGTCCGACTGGGGGGCAGGTTTAAATGTGTCCTGGATATTCTGCATTTTTCTCTGAAAATCTTTTGCCAAGTTGTTACATGAGGCGGGAGAAGTTTCGCTGGGACGTCCTATTAATGAGGGCTCTAGAAGATGTTTCACAGCGCGTTTTGCATGGAGTATTTGGTAGTACTATCAATTGTTTCCTCAAAAAAAGTGTCTTGAGCCTTTTTAATCTCTATATGATAGGCTCAAATGGTGTCCCAATATTTCTTTTTAGTGACTTCGGCCTAAACTCTTTTCCAGGCTCTTTTTTGCATACTCTTTTACATTTTCAGAGATGAGGGGAGTACCAAGGTGCTGATTTGTCCTTGCCTCTTTCAATGTGGGAATTTAAAGGGATCACTTGATCCAGTGATGATTCTAATCACTGAGAAAATCTATGAAGGGTCAGATCTAGGAGCTGGTTTAGAGTGTTCTAGAACCTGTTTTTATGCGTCCACGGGGCAATTTAGACCAGGCTTGGTCTTTCTGGGTAACTGGTGCTTTATTTAGGGGCAGTTTACAGGAATCTAAATAAAGAAAAAGCAAAAAGTGAACAGACCATGTAACCAGGAGTAGTTCTGACACTCCTTACTGTGTATCCATAGAAAAAACAAGATCAAGTAGATGGACTTTCTCATGGGTGGGGCCAGACACCCTTTGGGATAGTTGAATGGCCATCATATCCTGTAAGAGGCCTAAGGCTTGGGCATTCACTGGATTTTCTAGATGAAGATTAAAAACACCTAATATGGAGAAATTAGCTTTGCAGCTGGCCAGGTTTGCTGTAACTTCTAGCAGAGATTGGAGGTATCTACCACTGGGTCCCGGGGCCTATACAACAATATCCCGGAGAAGATAGCGGAAGGAGAGAAGGTGATGGAGAAGGTAACAATTTCATAATCGAGGATGTATGCAGATTCCATAAAACACCTAACTTCCTCCTTTAAAATAATCGCTAATCCTCCACCCTTCTTGGTCTCACTGTCTTTCGCCTTGCACCACCTCAGGTCCTGACTCTGTATGGAGTCAGGTTTTGGCCAAAAAGACTGCCTCAATGAGAGCAAAAAGTTCCAGCCAGTGAGCTGGGAGTAATCTGCAAATAATCACAAGCATACACCAGCTGTCTATGTCTTTGATAACTTCCTCAGAGTACGCCCCACACCGGAGAGAAGAGAGCACATGTTACAGACAGTTTCTCCAGTACAGGGGTTAATAGATGGAGGCAGCCATCTTTAACGTTACCTTGTAAGACTAGTAATTGAGGGGCAGAATATATTTGCTTACCTCCTGAGGATGGGCCAGGAGTCTTGGCCCCTGGTCCCATACCGGCGCGGATAGGCACAGATGGGCTTGCCTTTGGCCTTTGGAATGCGAATCAGTGCACTGCCTCTCATCTTATAGAGGTCTTAACCCAAAAAGTGGAGCGCTAACAAAAATGGTGCTTCCAGTCAAGTTATGTGCAAACGTGTGGTAAGATTTAATTACAAGCAGCCTATTTTAAAAAAATCATGAAAAATCAGTCGAAAGTGCACTCTAGTGATTCCATTCCCCCAATCAGCAGCAGCAAGTAAGTAATTCCCCAAGGATGTGACACTAACAACGCGTCAGAGTACTGCCTCTCATCTTATAGATGTCTCGTCTAAACACTGGAGCCCTAACAAAAATGGTGCTTCCAGTGTTGCAAAGTGCAATAGTGCAGCAAGATTTAGTTACAGGCAGCGTATTTAACAAATCCATAAAAATGTGTTCAGAAGTACACTCCACCCATGTATTTCGACACATTTACAGATTTCCCAAGACTGGAAGATCTGGGAATGCATCAAAATTGTACGCCGTCCCGATAGAGACACAACAAGGAGAATTATCTATATAACTCCTCGTAGTTTCCTCTTTCTAAATGTGCTGCATTCTGCACACCGATTCTGATTTGTGTTATGTTCTTTATCTCAGGCTAAAAAATTGTCCTCTGTCGTCAAGTTCTTCTCAACATATTTGACCCAAGCAAGCGCTCTCAATGCACTCTTGGCCTCAGAAACTGATATGTGTTGTCTTTTTAGGGTAGCCAAAGAAGAATATTGGTGCTCTAGGTAAGTGATTCCACCTTCCCTCTATTTTATGGTCTGGCTTGACAGTGCAGAAGGCACCAGACAAGTATATGAGCATCACTAGAGAGGAGCTTTGGCTCCACCCACATGTTGGGAGCCAGGAGTACATGTTTTCATTGGGTAAAAGTTGTGTGCTTCCACACAAAAAGTGCTTGCCTTCCATGCAACGGAGATCATTTTTTTTATTTGTCCAGCTGGTTGAGCTTGAACTGTCAGGGGCACACACATAGCATTGTAAAACTATTAAAGTGTCTAAGATAACTAGATACATTATGGTGTTTGTCTTTCTCTGATAGCAGCACAGATGGTAGTAGTACAGTCATAACCTACATGGAATTTTACGTCTGGCGTGATGATATAACTTTCACATGACCATTTATCTTACATCAGTATAATTCTACAGCTTGTTTCTTCCACGCAAATCCATATCAATTAGATTTCCGTGCTATCTGCATGTAAAGCTTCACATTGCCATTCAACATTCCGTTCAAGCCAGACCTATTTTTTTATCAGGTGAACTCACATCTTGTCTTTTTCTTGTTCTGTCATTTTTATTTTATTTTATTGTTTGTTCCCAACCTCTTTCCTCTGGGAATATTCATCTATCATGGAGCTTTTCTTAAAGTTTCAAAGGTGGTCACCAGGGATTGAAGCGTTTGAGCCACCTGAGTACTCTGAAGGTAGAAGTATTCAAATTCCAAAGTATTTCTGACAACAGGTGTCATGATGCGCAGACAGACAGTCTGAATTTTTGTTTCAGTTGGGCTATGGCGGCACAAGCAAGATTTATCAAAGTCCGTAGCTCAGCACTCATCTTTTAAAGATGAGGCATAATGGCTTTTTTCAACCCAGATCTTTGTGACTGGGGGTGAATGTTTTCATTGTTCAGCATTCCGTCCATAATTTGTTCCTTTTGCTTTTGTTGCCATAAGTGGGAAGGGTATGACCAGATGTGGGTCCCGTGCTCACTGTGCCACTGGATTCAAGCTAGCCTGGCTGATGAGGGGTGATGCACCAAAACCATCCCAGGATGCTTGTTTCCAGTCCAGGGAGGATCTGGCTTGGCAGTTCGGATTGGACTGTTCCCATGAGGAACAGAGTCATGACTGATTTGCATATGGCTGGGTCTAAACTGAGGTGGCTTTTGCGATGGAGCCCTTAGCTGCCAGAATTCGCCAACATCACTCCACTCGAGGCCTAGTTTTCATAGATAGAAACCTCACAACCTCAATATATGCTGACGACATTATATTATACATTCACAAACAAGGCGAGAACTTAAACCCATTATTAAGAGAAGTCCTCTGTTATGGTGGAATGTCTGGCATAAAGATCAATTGATCAAAGTCCTCTATTTTCCCTCTAGCAGACGCCCCAATTGATACTGAATTGAAATGTCCACTTAAATGGGCGAAGGCGCTGTTAAGTACCTGGGAGTGTGACTAAGCAGAGACTTACAAGACATATGGCGCATGAATTTTGGCAGACTATTGGACTGGCTGGAGGGCAAGTCAAAGCTCTGGGCTTCTCTACCTCTGTCCTTGGCCGGCAGGATTGCCATAGTCAAGATGATAGTTCTCCCTACATTTTTATACCTCGTTGTTAATATACCAATACCCCTAACCCAGGCCTTTTTTAAATCATTGAGGTCAACCGCGCTTGCCCTGGTTTGGGCCAGTGGTCAGCCCCAGGTGTGCTGGGAATTGTTGACAAGTCCACTCTCGAGAGGAGGTATGGGAGCTCCTGATTTTGAGCTTTATGCATTATGTGCGTGTAGTATATACCTTCCCTCGTGCTGTGCCCAGCACGAGGTATTGCCTTCTCTTGTTTGTGTTCTGCCCCTCCGTTCGGTTGTAGCGCTCTGGGCAACGCTAGTCAGTTGCCCGGAGTCCTGGAGTCGAGCGGTGGCTTTTCCCTGTGGGTGTTTAATACTTGGAAATAAAGAAGATACTTACCTGCACTCTTGCCAACAAATTCCACTTATTTCATTTGGCGAAGAGCGGGTGTCTCGAACCTACCAAACACCCACCAGGAGGTACTCGGCCTACTCCCTCGATGCCCGCCCTCCCACTCCTACCAGGTACTTCACTACTCTTCACGGACATCGCTTCTACCTGCTGTTCAAGCCGACGGTGCCCTGCTTTCCGGCGGATTTCCTTCATTTTCAAGCGGTTTGCCTTTCATGCTGACGGTTGCCTTCAGTGCTCGAGCTTCAGCCGGTGAGTGCCCAACGTTCCTCAGCGTCATTGTCCTTGCGCGTCATCAATTTCTACGCCCACTTGACGCTAGTACACGTAATCCTCCAGCGCCTCACCTCATCGCTTGCACGTCATCACGTTGCGCACAGCAGCCATTTTAACTCGTTGCCTAGCTACAGCTGTCTACATCTACACACTCCGCGATGATCTTCACACGGAGTCAGTTTCCTGATGCCTGACGCTACAGCGCAACCTTCGCTTCGTTTCCTTGGCATTCATTCATACGCTGGAGTTAAATACTGGTATTTTTACAACATTCTTTATTATATTTGACAAATTTATTAATTCTTGTGTGTGCTCCTTCGGTGACAGGCACACCTCTGCCTGCATTTCATCTGTTATTTTAAGCTTCAATTTATGCTTATAATTTCTTGAGCACGTTCAACCACCTTTATTATTTTTCTCATTTACAACCATAACTTTGATATTTTTCATTCCATTTTAATGGCTTCTTCTCAGCAATTTGCTCAACCCCCACCTTTTCTTCAACTCCCTGGAAAACCTACCATTCCTTGGCGTCAATGGGTTAGAGCTTTTGCCAACCATATTGTAGCGATTGATGCAGTCAAGTTCACTCCTGAGAGGAAAGTTGCCATTTTATATGGTTGCTTGGGAGTTGCTGCACAACATACTTTTGAAAACCTTCCAAGATCCTCTCCTCCCACTGGGGATGCTGGTGATAATTGGGATGAGTATAAGGAAGCCTTATCTCGACTCGCAAGACATTATGGTGAAGAACCTAATGAAATGCTTGAGAGACATAACTTCTTTAAAAGGAGACAGCGAGAAGATGAATCCATTGAGGAGTACATTGCTCAGTTAAGAATCTTGGCGTCTACTTGCGAATTTGAATCTAATCCCGACATTTACATTCGAGATCAATTCGTTTTTGCTTGTTTCTCCAAAAAGATTCAACAACGCCTTTTGAGCTGCAAGAAGCCTACACTTCAAGAAACTATTGACATTGCCAAGAGCATCGAAAGATCCATCACCACTTCTAACGCGCTGCAAAAAGACCAAGCTCATTCTTCTCTTCATTCTTCTTCATATGACAATGCCACTTCTATTAGTGTAGTTAACACTAATAGGTCTGTTAGATCTTTTCAAAAGAAACCTAACCCTAACCCTTATTGTTACAGGTGTGGTTCTAAGTCCCATATTGGCAACAACCCCTCTTGTCCTGCTTCAGGAAAAAGGTGTGTTTTATGTAAAAAGTTAGGACATTTCCAAGGTATGTGCAAATCTGTCAAAAGATCGTCCAGACCCTCTGTAAATAGTATTGTATGTCCTGATTTGGATGATTGCATTGACGAATTTCAAGACATGGTTGTATCTATCCATTGCAACTTCATTGATACCTCTAATTTGGTCAATGGTCCTTACTGCTCTGCACTGTTTGGTAACATTGAAGTTACAGTCATGGCAGATTCTGGATCTCCAATAACCATTCTTAATGAAGCATTTTTTCTTGAAAAATGGAACAATTCCATTTCTTTGCTCAAATCTGACCTTAGTCCTAAAGCATTTAATGAGTCTGATATTATTATGCTTGGTTACTTCAACTATAGGCTTGAGTGTTTTGGGAGATCTATTATTACAAAAATTTATATTGCAACCAAGGGTCCCAATATAGTTGGCTGGCAAGATCTCGCCAAAATGGGTATTTACCTAGTTCCTGGTTCGGATGATCCATTAGAGTTGATGATCCTCCTGAAGGTTATTCCCCTGTTCCACCTTTTGTTTCAGTTTGTCTTCTCTCTGATAATCATGAGTCAGACATCAAACAAATTTTGAACAGATTTCCCAATGTTTTTTCCAACCAACCAGGCACCGTCAAAGGTTTTAAACATGAGATCAAGCTTAAAGCCTCTGCCCAACCCATTGTTCATAAAGTCCGTCCTGTCCCCATCAGTGCCAGAGACGAGCTTAAATCTGTGCTCACCTCTCTCAAAAAGGATGGTATCATTGCACCTTCGGATTCTTCCGAATGGGTTTCCCCCATTGTTATCGTTCACAAGAAGAACGGTGAGGTTAGGCTATGTGCCGACCTTCGCACCCTAAACAAAAATATTTTGGTTGATTGCCACCCCCTTCCCAAAATTCACGACCTACTTGCCAACCTAGGTGGTGCCAAATATTTTTCCCTTATTGATTTGCGCTCCGCATACCATCAGGTACCCCTTACCGAATCCTCCCAGGACCTCACCACTTTTGTCACCCCATTTGGTGTTTTTAAATATTTGAAACTCCCATTTGGACTTGCTAGCGCAGCTAGTGTGTTCCAAAAAATTATGGATCATCTCTTCGAGTCTGTTCCTGGGGTGCAGGCCTATCAGGATGACATCTTGGTTTTTTCTCCTGATTGGAATTCTCATTTATCCCATCTTTCTTCTGTTTTGAGCAAGCTTAATGAAGCTGGCATGACTGTCAGGGCTGACAAATGTAAATTTGGTTCTCAATCCCTGGATTACTTGGGTCACACCTTGACTCCTGAAGGCATAAAACCCAAGTCCTCCCTCATTGAGGCTATTTCTCAAGCTTCTCCTCCCAAAGACAAGGATGCTCTCCGCTCCTTTTTGGGTTTAGCGGAGTATTACGCCCGTTTCGTATAAGGCTATGCCCAAATTGTTGCACCCCTTCGCTCTTTGCTTCGCAAAGGTTCCAAGTATGCTTGGACTGATGAGATCAATGCCTCTTTTTCACATGTCAAGGACATGATTGTTGGTGCTCCTGCTTTGCACCCCTTTCAAGACTCTGCCAAGTGTTTCATCATGGTTGACGCCAGCTTGACTGGTTTGGGTGCTGTCCTTGGTCAGTGGGTTTCTGGTAGGGAACACACTGTTGCTTTTTCTTCCAGAAAACTTAAGGATTCTGAAACCCACTATAGCACCATTGAGCGTGAGTCTTTGGCTTGCGTTTGGGCAATTGAAAAGTTTAAGAACTACATTTGGGGTAGAGAATTTGATTTGTTCACCGATCACAAGCCTCTCACTCAACTTCTCAATGGTGATGGCCTAGGTAAAGCCTCCTCAAGACTTGTCAGACTCTTGTCCAAATTACATGAATTTCACTTCAATATTAAGCACATTTCAGGTGGCAAAAATTTTCGTGCTGACTGTTTATCTCGCATGTCACTCAATTCTGATTCTGATGTTCAAGATTTTGGTGATGTTGAGTGTGTTGTCGCCACCCTTGACGCCACCAAATTGTGCCCTTACATTACAGAGGATTCTTGGTCAAGAGCTTATGAAAATGATCGGAATCTAAAATTGGTTGCACAATACATTTCTCAGGGCTGGCCTGAGAGTAGAAATTTGTCAAATGAACTTAAGGCCTTCTCCATGGTTTCTTCTGAACTCTCTCTTGTCGACAATTTAATTATGAGGCATGATGTTTTTGTTCCGCCTTCTGATGTCAGACCCGATATCATTAAATTTGCACATCAAGGACATCTTGGCATAACTAAAACTTCTCAACTTATCAAATCACATTATTGGTGGCCCTCTATTGAGTCCCAGGTAAAGTTTTACATTGATTCCTGCAATGAATGTTTGCTCTCGGATAAGAAATGGAAACTCATTAATACGCCCCTCCATCCTGTTCCCTTTCCACTCAAACCTTGGGAAAAGGTTGGGTTGGATTTTTCTGGCCCTTTTGATGTCCTTCCCCATGACATGAAATATGTCATTCTTCTCATTGATTATCATTCAAAATGGTTGTACCACATGTTTTGTGACTCTCCTTCCTCTGCCAATGCCATCAAATTTTTGCGTAATTTGTTCATCATTAGATGGTTGTCCTTCTGTGGTGGTTACCGATAATGGTTCCCATTTCATATCCGGAAAATTTGACTCATTTTTAATGGAACATGATGTTGTTCATTTCAAAGTTGCTCTTTATTCGCCCACTTCAAACGGTTTAGTTGAACGGGCCAATAGACTGCTCAAAGATGCTGTTCAAACGGCCATTTCCTCACACAATGACGTTAGGAATTTTGTTGAAGAGAAGTTTTGGTCATACAACATTTCTCCCCATTGTACAACTGGCATATCTCCCTTTTCTTTGTTAAGAAACAGAAATGTCCATACCAAATTGTGTCCCACATGGTTGTCTGCGAAAAACGACCAGACCCTTCGACCTTCAGATGTCTCTCTATCTGAAAAAGTTTCTCAGAAACAATCCCTTATGAAGTCCAGGCATGATTCAGGTAAATTTTTCACTTCTGTTGTTCTAAAAGTTGGTAATTGGGTCCTCATCAAAAATCCTAGAAAAGTTGCCAAAGGGCTCTCTAAATTTTCCACTCCTGTTCAGGTAACTGCTGTCAGTAAGGCTTCTGCTTTACTTGGCAGCAGAGGATGGTGGAACAAAAGAGCTCTGGTTCATCTGTCCGACTCACAGGCTCGTTCCTTGTTAGGTTTGACCAAACAACAGTTTGATCAGTGTGACTGGTCTTTTTGGTTAGATTCCCCATGTTCTTCTTCCTCATCTCCTTTGTCAGATGCTTCCGTATCAGTAACTGGTTCCTCTCCTTCCTCTTCAGGTCCCTCCTCTTCTTTGTTGTCTACCTCTCCTTCTTCCATTCTTTCTGAGGCTGGTGGGGAGGTTTCACATCAAGCTCCCGCCCCATCTGTTCGATGTAGGAGGTTACCTGTCAGGTTTAATGATTATGTATTAAGTTGAAACTTATTTTTATGTCTCAGTTCCAAATTCTTTTCATGTCTTAACTTACCTGCTTTTGCTTCCCTTTCATTTTCTTTTTGTTTTAAATGTTGTGAAGAGGGAGAAGTTGTAGTATATACCTTCCCTCGTGCTGTGCCCAGCACGAGGGATTGCCTTCTCTTGTTTGTGTTCTGCCCCTCCGTTCGGTTCTAGCGCTCTGGGCAACGCTAGTCAGTTGCCCAAAGTCCTGGAGTCGAGCGGCGGCTTTTCCCTGTGAGTGTTTAATACTTGGAAATAAAGAAGATACTTACCTGCACTCTTGCCAAGAAATTCCACTTATTTCAGTGCGCAAGCACAATATCTTCATTTTCGGGTTCATCCCATCCCATTTCAGTCGCATGTAGCCACTGAGAAAGATGTAGCAGACCCAAACCCCCCCTGCATGTCGCTGTTTATCACCCCTATCATAGAAGAGCTAACGGAATCAACACAGTTGAAACCTAAAGTTGGGCTTGGGAGGGTTTGAGGAGGCACACTGTGACTCCACTGCTCTACGCACCCTCCACACCACTTGCGTTTCAGCCACAATTCCTTCTTACATGACAAAGGCTCAATAACACGTGCCCGAGATATGGGCATCACTACACTAGGGGACCTATATCCACAAGACACTTTTTTTGGAAGCACCAACGGTTCCAGGAAACACACCATCTCCAATTTTGGATACACTCCTGTATTATCAATTCCGTGCCACCTGCAAAAAAATACACTCTACGTTTCCAATTCCCCCAGCTATTATAAAGTCATTAGAGCAGTTATTAACCACTCCTTCACCACGTAAACTGATAACCAGGCTATATAATCTCACGCAAACAAATACCCCATGGGTTGCCCCAGGGGCCCTGTTACAGTGGAGTAATGAGTTGGAAGATCTACCTACAGACAAACAATGGGAGTTCTGTTGCTTACAGTTAAGACATCTATCCCCGAACTGCAAGCTGAGGCTTATACATTTAAAATTTTTACACAGGTATTATCACCCACCCTACAGCAATACAAAATGAAGCTACGCACAGATTTGCGTTGCCGGAAATGCAGAGGCAAAGCTGCCACCGTTCTATATCAGGGTCAAGTAGTCGGCAGCTCCTCAGTTGTCCGAAGCAGCAGAGAATGGTCACAGCTACTTAGGTTAGAGTGCTTCCCCCAGCTGGTTAACGATAAGTTTGCTATGCAGAACTGGGTGGAGGAGAACTATCTGAATCTGGGCGATCAGATTCGTAATTCTATTGTTCACCTTGCTCCGCTGAGGAAAGTTAAAATGGGCAAAAAACCATCTGCCCCATGGTATAATGAGGAGTTGAGACTGCTGAAGACCAGCTGTAAGCAGGCGGAAAGGAAGTGGAGGAAGAATTACTCTGAGTCAGACAAGGTAGCCTTTAAAAATCTGCTCCAGTCCTATAAAGTGTTAATAGGCAAAATTAAGGCTAAATATCTTGAGGCGATTATTCTTCTTGCCCCGAATAAATCCCGAACTCTTTTTAATCTAGTTAGAGGCTTATCCAACCCGGACTGTGCTAAAGCCATCATCCCAAATTCACAAGAACTATGCGATAGCCAGGCAATTTGTTTTAGGGATAACATCAGCAACATCTAAATGGGACTGAATCCCGTTGTGGAAGTGGATGGGCACACACAGACTGATAATGGGACGGTACTGAGTATTGAGATAATTAATACAGAACACTTATCCTCCCTGGATCATTTCCCGATGCCCTCCTATGAGGATTTCAGTATAATCGCCAACGGGGTCTCCTCTGGTTCCCCTAGGGATCCGCTTCCTCCTAAGTTTTGGAAGAGAACTCTTTCCACTTTTACACCAGATTTGCTGCCAATCTTTAGCCACAGCTGTAGTCCCGGATTGCTGGAAATTGGCCGTGTTTTTCCCTTTATTGAAGAAGCCATCATTGGATCCTCATAATCCAGCTAACTACAGGCCCATCTCCTTGCTACCCTACCCGATCAAGATCCTGGAAAGGTTAGTAACTAAATCCCTTTCCAAGTTTGTCGAAGATAATCAGCTGCTAGATGAGGTCCAATTTGGGTTTCGCCCGGCACATGGGACCGAGACTGCTCTGGTAGCGGTCTTGGATGACTTGAGAATGCGGGCCGACAGTGGTCAGGCAACCTTTTTAGTGCTGCTTGACATGTCGGCTGCATTCGATACAGTTAATCACCAGACCCTGATCGGGAGGTTGGAGGAAGTGGGTATTGTGGGTAAGGCTCGAGATTAGATTCATTCCTACCTTTCGGATAGGCAGCAGGCAGTATTCTTGCCTCCTTTCTGTTCAGAATACAGCAAGGTTGAACAAGGGGTCCCTCAGGGCTCGGCTATCAGCCCGATCTTGTTTAATGTCTATCTTCGCCCCCTCATTGCTCTTATAAAATCATTTGGAATTAATGTTGTTAACTATGCTGGTGACACTCAGCTTGTCTTCTCCTTTGAGGGCAACAAGCAGTGTCTCTAGAAAGGTTTCATGACTGCTTACTCCAAACGGCAGGCTGGCTAAAACGGAATTCTTTACAATTCAATGAGGATAAAACGGAAGTCTTGTGTTGCATGACGGGTCGCATCCAGCGCCCTCTACCTACAGACATCTGGCCTGACTCAACTTAGAATTCTGTACTGCCTTCCAAAACAGTGCGTAACCTGGGGGTCATGATGGATAGTAATCTCCAGCTAGACTCCCAGGTGAATAAAACGGTCCGCACTTGTATGGCTTTACTCCGAGCTCTGCATAAGATTCTTCCGTTTCTGGCGGTTGCTACTAGACCCCAAGTGGTCTGGAGCATTGTGGTAAGCAGAATTGACTATTGCAATGCTCTGCTCTTGGGTGCTCCGGTCTCTCTGCTCAAGAAGCTGCAGAGAGTGCAAAGTATGGCAGCAAAACTTGCATTAAACCGACCTTGGGACGAGTCACCTTCCCTAGCCCTTAGAGACCTTCATTGGTTACCAGTTGCACAAAGGATACAATTTAAGGCATTATGCATTGTATTTAGGGCGGTACATAAAAGTGGGCCAAGGGCACTTCAGAGGAAATTTGTCTCTTATGCACAGGCCAGATCCTTGCGTTCTTCCTCTGCAAACTTCATCTGTGTTCCTCATGTTAAGAAAATGCGCACAGGAGGTAGGTCTTTCAGCTTCACTACCTCTAGACTTTGGAACACTCTCTCCCTGAAGCTTAGACAATTGAACACCTTGTCCGCATTCAGGAAGGAACTGAAAACCAGCCTGTTCCCTAGAGATTAGATCTGCCTTTTCTTTTGCTCCCGCTGCTCCGGAATCGAAGCGCCAGGATACCCTTGGGATGACAGCCGCGCTATATAAGTGGACCTTACTTTACATTACATTACATTGTGTGGAACTGCGCAGGTACATCTAGATTCTGAGAGGAAGTACATAGCACCATACAAGCCGTCACTGGACTGTTGCTGACACATACCCCATTGAAAGCATAACTGGGATGCGTGGAAGAGATCAGGCCTGAGAAGCGCTGCCTCACAGCTATGATGCTGCTGCTCACAAGGCGTAGAATAGCTATACATTGGGGAGCCCCCAAAAACCCTAGTGTTGCTGAATGGATACGCGATATAGCTGATTGTCAAGAGCAGCTGGCAGCATTCTGGGACCTCATGCCAACGGCCTCCCGCCCAAAAATTATTTGGGCGCCCTTCACAGCCTGGATCACTAACATCTACCTCTCTGCGCTGACCACCCCACCACATAGGATGGCCACTCTCATTGTACTACGCTCCAGCCACTATTCCACCTCCCCTAGACTACACCGCCCTACAACCTTCGCCCTGTACACTGGTATCGCTGTCATGTCTTAATCACCACAATCATGCGGACTGCATTAATATATATTTTTAACATACAGAATGTATAGAAAAAATGTAATTGGGCTCTATAAAGTATGATTGCTTCAAATAACCCACATAAGATGTCTATTCTGCAATATGTCCTGCATTGTTTGTATACTGATCTGCCTTGTTTATTTATGTCTAAACAAACTTAAATAAAAAATGTTAAAAAAAAGGTGGGAAGGGTATGCCCAGACATGTGTCCTATGCTCACTGCACCACTGGATTCAAGCTAGCCTGGCTGATGAGGGGTGATGCCCCGAAACCGGTCCCAGGATGCTTGTTTCTTCTCCAGGTACGTTCTGGCTTGTTAGTTCGGGATGGACTGTTCCCATGAGGAACAGGGTCAAGACTGATTTGCATATGGCTGGGTCTAAACTGGGGTCATGTGGTGAGCAACAGAACAATGGATTAAACTAAGATCTTGTTGACTGGGGGTGAATTTTTGCAATGTTCAGCATTCCGTCCATCATTTTTTCCCTTTACTTTTAGAAAATTGGTGTTTTCTTGACTTAGCCATTTGGTGCCTGCAGCTTTTGCCTTAGCCATTTGGTGCCTGCAGCCTGTCTCTGGGTCACATGACTTGGTGTGTGTGACAGTTGGGATTGTGTATTCCCCTAGACAACCATACACAATGAGGAGCTTAGGTGTGACTGGATGGGCCATCACTGGCAGGATGGAAGGGAGGAGCTGGGCCCAGGCCCACTTACACTTGAGCAGGTTGTTTACTGTCTCCACACAAAGGCCTACATACCCCCTGTAGTTAGTCTAAAGCCAGGGCCAGGAGGGCAGGGCACCCGTGCATCTCAAAGGCCTACCTCTAGAAGCTCCTCTCCACTTCAAAGGCACACATGGGTATAAATACTGGACTTCAAACCACCAACTCTTCAGTATACTTCTGAACCTGTGGGTATTCTGCCAGGAAAGACTGCTGTGTGACTGAAAGGACTGTCACTCTGCTGGACTGCTGCTCTGAAGAAACTGCTGCCCTCCTGTGCTGATCTGCTGCCCTCTTGCCTGGGTGATAAGGACTGGACCTGCATCTTTTGAACTCATAACTCAGAGTGACTCCAAAGGCTAGCTGCCTGGGCTTCTGATGTGGACCTTCAGGTATACAAAAGGCTCCCAACAACCTTGCACCCTCAGCTGGACTCCGCCATCTGTCAGTCTACCCTGCCAAGTATTGCTGTCCCAGTCCTGAACCCTTGGAAGTGGGCCTAAGGTGCTCTGCAAGCCTGTGGATCTAGCGGAACTGACACATATTCTCTGCAGCACGGCACTAACCCTAGCAGAACTGATGCATTGCCACTTCTGCAGGGATCGGACCCGTTGAAAAGACCCGCATTGCACTGCAAAGTTTTGGAATAACCACTGCCCTAAGCATCCTCAGCACAGGTCCTCTGAACTTCGGTTGATGGCAGCCATGACGATGACACAGAACTCCACATCGCAGTATCATGGTTCCTCTGAACTGACACATAGTTAAAGTGTTGCACATTTATATTGTGTATTGCCTCTACGTTAAGCTGGATTGCTCTCTGCCAAGCTACCAGAGGACTGTGCACAGGTTAATTTAGGGTTGGCATGTGCCTCACCCTGACAAGGATTGTGGCTGCTGCTTGACCAGGGCTCCCTCCCCAGTCCACCAACAACCCAATATCTAACATTGGTGATCAGCTGTGAGGCTTTGGACTTGTGCTTAGGCAGTACCATACAGTGAGTTTGTGTATTCTACCATCCCATAT
The DNA here is from genome assembly GCF_964263255.1 of Lissotriton vulgaris. Classification (NCBI taxonomy): domain Eukaryota; kingdom Metazoa; phylum Chordata; class Amphibia; order Caudata; family Salamandridae; genus Lissotriton; species Lissotriton vulgaris. Next base: position 1,187,909,201 of record NC_141696.1, on the reverse strand, counting down.
CTGAAATAAATTCAAGATTAAATTCTCCCTGATTGGCCTTTTTGCTTTTTTTAAATTCTCTCTCTGATTTTTGTGCCTGAACCCCCCCTTCAAGTATGGTTTTGAACCAACTAATATAGAGTTCTACACTGTGGCTCAGCTTACGGAGTTCTGTAGGGAGAGGGGACTTCATGCAAAGATCACCACCAAGAAGGGGGGTTTGCAAAAGGCGAGGAGGGCCTGGGTGGAAGAAACCGGAGAGGATAATGAGACAGAAGGGCCTGAAGAGGGCCTTCCTGTGGTACTACCTGCAGTTAGGGGAACGACTTGACCCCCGGACTGGAACCCCCTGCCAGGGCAGGGAGCAGTGTGTCTTCCCATCGTCTGTCCCAAGAGGAGATGGAAAGGAGGGAGGAGAGTTTAGTCTGGAGATAGCCAAACGCTGGATGGAGGAAAAGATACTGGCCTTGGAGGCCAAGAAAGCTGAGGTATAAAGAGCCTTAAATGAGAAAACGTTGTCACTGGCTCATGAACTAAGTCTCAAGGATCTGGACATCAAGGCCAGACAGGCAAAGTCCAGCAGCGATGGTGGCAGTGTCCCTGCAGTACCCTCCGTAGAAAAGAGGGCCCACAATCCTTAAAGGTCTGGTGCCTGACTTTGTTGTGGGGGACGACATAGACTATTGGTTTGAAGCTTATGAGGAGGTTTTAGATGCACTGGATTCCTGAGGAGGATTGGGGCTGGTCTGTGAATTATATTCCTACTGGACCTGGAGAAGGGGGACAGGATGAGGAATTATCCCATGAAGGAAGCCCTTGTCAGAAAATATGGCCTTGCCCCTGTATAGTACAGACATAAGCTTAGGGTAAGTCAGAAACTGCCCCAACAGTCCTGGGTAGATTCTGTAGATTAGTTTCGCAAGGCACTGGATGCTTGGGTGAAGGGCAGTGAAGTGAAGCACTATCAGGGGCTGTACAATTTGATTGCCAGAGAACATATGTTAAGTGTTTGTTTTGCAGATCTGCACCATCACCTTATTGACCGCAAGCTCACTGACCCCAAGGAACTTGTCAATGAGGTGGACCATTGGATCAGTACCAGGACCCACAAGAAGGTATCCGGGGGGGATCACCATAAGAATGGACTGGGTTCCCAGCAGAAGAATGAGGGGGGAGAGAAAAATAAATAAAACTAAGCTGTTCTCTAAAGGGCTTGAAAATAGTTCCACAGGTCAGGACTGAGTGGGTGTGCCTGACCACACGGTCCATGGCCGCCTGAAAGGGTAGTCAGGAGGACCTGGAGCCTGGAAGAACGGCACAGGTGCTTGACATAAAGAGGAAGGGCAATGGGTGCTGGAAATCCGCTCCTGAGACTCCACACTCTGGGAGGAGGAGGAGGAGGAGGAGGAGGAGGAGGAGGAGGAGGATCACCCTGAGGGGTAAACTCCTGGGCCCTTATTTATGAACAGCTTGCGCCGAAGATGCGTCAAAAATAATGACGCATCTTCGGCGCACCGCATGCGCCATATTAATGAAGTGACGCATCTCCAGCGATGCGTCACTTTTACCTCACTGCGCCACAAAACCCACTGCGTCAGAATGCCCTGCGACACGCAAATAATAATGTATGCAATGTGGGCGTAACCGCGGAAAAATTTGCGCAAAAGTGACGCATCCGCATTTACTAACTTTCCCGCTTTTGACGCATCAGCGACGGAAATGGCGCAGCGTTGCGGATGCGTCGGAATTGGTGCGCCTACAAAACGGACGCGCAGGAAATGACGCATCGGCACATAGCGAGAGGATAGGAGAGAGGAGAGGAGGCCATTGAACTTTGCTGCAACCATACCCACACCATGGAGGTCGTTATGCTGAGAGTAGCTGCCAGACGGAGACAACTAGCTGCAGGAATACCACCACAACCACCCCCTGCACCACAAAATCCACCCCCACCCCCAAGGCAACGCCGCAGAAAGGAGCGGTTATTCCGTCCAAGGAGCGTCCTGAGAGGCATCAGGGATGAGGAGGTCATAACTCTATTCCGCCTGAAGAAGGAGACCATTGAACATCTACTGGGACTCATTGGACCAAGGCTAGAGGTAGGAAGCAACAGGCCTACAAACATACCGCCACAGGCAAAGCTCCTGGCTGTGTTGCACATGCTGGCGTCGGGCTCCTTTCAGACAACAGTCGCCAAACTGGCAGGAATATCCCAGCCAGCTTTTTCATCATTCCTGCCAACTGTCCTGGATGCCATCATCCATCTCACACCCCGCTACCTCCATTTTCCCAACAATGCACAAGAGCAGATGGAGATAAAGCAAGGATTTTATGCCATAGCAGGCTTACCCCATGTGCTGGGTGCCATGGACTGTACGCATGTGCAATTAGTTCCTCCGGCAGCAACTGCACATTTGTACATCAATCGGAAACACACCTATTCAATTAATGTACAGGCCATCGTGGATCACCGTGGACTATTTACTAATGTGCTGGCAAAATACCCTGGCAGTGTCCATGATGCGTTCATCTTCAGGAACTGCATCATAAATGATCGTTTCAAGAATGGCCAGTATGGAAATGGACTACTTGTAGGTAAGCAAAAGAGTATGATACAATGCACCATCCATGCTACCATGCTGCTAATATTGCTGTAATGATGCATAAATGAGGTTGAGGATGTAATAATGTTGTAGTAGCACACAGGTACCCACAGTACGGCCGGCGGGCCGTCAGCGGCCCGGTAAGCCTTCCACTGCGGTCCGGCAAGCCTTCCTGTGCGGCCCGCGGACCTTGCAGACATGTACCTCTGTTAAATTTAAATTCATTCAAAAGTGTCTGCAAACACCACCGGTTGTTGATTTATGGGGGCCGGGTGATTTCAGGCATAGGGTGGAGATGCAGGGGCGCTAAGAAGAGATCAAAATCAACAAGGCCTCATTAACAATTAAATGGTCTTGCAAAGAGCCGTGAAATTCTCCGCTGACTGGCGCCAAGGGGGCGTTGGCCTCACTGCTGGGGGTGCCATGATGTGACAAGTGGTGGGACACAGACCCTACAAAGCAGCAAATTCTGAAAGAAAACTAGCTGGCTTGTACATTACAGGGGGGGAGGCTGTCTCTGGGCTGGTGACGGGGACGTGTACTCACAGTATGTGTGCACTACCCGAGAGACAGAAGGGGCAGAGACAGACAGGGGCAGAGGCAGACAGGGGCAGGGGCAGACAGGGGCAGGGGCAGACAGGGGCAGACAGGGGCAGAGTGTCAGAGACAGATAGAGGCAGAGGCAGATAGAGGGAGGGGCAGATAGGGGCAGAGTGTCAGAGACAGATAGTGTGAGAGACAGATAGGGGCAGGGCTAGAGAAAGGCAGAGACAGGGACAGACTGACAGAGGCAGAGACAGATAGGGGCAGAGACAGATAGGGGCAGAGACACATGGGGGCAGAGACACATGGGTGCAGAGACATATTGGGGCAGAGACAGAAGGGGGCGGAGACAGAAGGGGGCAGAGACAGATGGGGGCAGAGACAGATGGGGGCAGAAACAGACATACATAGACAGATAGCGGCAGAGACAGACAGAGATAGACACAAGGACAGAGAGACAGAGGGAGGGGGAGGAGGGCCAGACAGAGACAGGCCCAGACACAGACAGGGACAGACAGAGAGAAGGAGACAGAGAGGAGGAGACAGAGAGAGACATAGAGGGAGGGAGACAGAAAGGGAAGGAGACAGAGAGAGAGACAGAGAGGGAGAGTGACAGAGAGGGAGGCAGACAGAGGGAGAGACACAGAGGTCGAGAGAGGGAGGGAGAGAGACAGACAGAGTGAGACAGATGGAGAGAGAGGAGGGAGGGAGACAGACAGACAGACAGAGTGGGAGAGAGGGAGAGAGAGGGAGGGAGACAGACAGACAGAGGGACACAGAGGGAGAGAGAGGGAGGGAGACATACAGAGGGAGAGAGAGGGAGGGAGACAGACAGAGTGAGTGAGTGAGTGAGTGAGTGAGTGAGTGAGTGAGTGAGTGAGTGAGTGTGAGAGAGTGAGTGTGAGAGATGTGTATGCCAGGTCTGGTCGCTCAGTAGACAAAGGCGTCTGTCGCTGCGGCCTGTGTCCAACCTCATGGTCAGTTTGTATTTGTGGCTCTGGCCCCGGCCACTCCCCCACTGACCCCGGCCCCACCACTGCGGCCCTCGGCCACAAGCCACACTGTAAATTTGGCCCGATATAAAGTTTGTGAGTACCCATGTAATAGCATATACATAGACATTAATAGAAGGGCCATAATTAATGACGGTCATGCACTGCTGGTGCCTCAAAACTAAAATGGCAAAAGGTCACGCACCAGTGGTGCAAGTCCCTCATAAATGAGGCCCACGGTCATGTAGAGGCATACAGGGAGTCAATGCATGTCCTTCCAAATTAGAGAAAATACAAAAGGATGTGGGTGGTGCACAGCGGTAGTAAAAGAAGTATGTAGAATCTTGTTCAGCTGAGGGTGCTCCCAAGGGTGGTGCTTCCGTCAAAGCAACAAAAGTGCAAGACAGGCAGTGTACACAAACCACTGCAAATACATTCCCTTGGCGAGGCACTCCGTACATGATCATGAAAATGATTCAAAGAAGTTGTAATACAAGTTCTGTTTTTGATTCACAAGTATTCAAGTGAATGGGTTATCGATGATATCAACAGCATATCAATCCATAGCAAAAATACTTTTCTACAAGCCCCTTTGTCAAGGAGCGTTCATAGCAACGCGTAGCAAGGACTGCTACTTGGCTGTTCCAAGACCAGCATAACAGAACACCGGTCTTAGAACAGCCGAGTAACGGTCCTTGCAATGCGTGGATATGAACGCTCCATGACAAAGGGCCTCCTGGCCAAAATGCATAGGAGGACTTCATACTTATCTACTTTAAGAAATAAATTTATGTTATGGAATGATATGCTGTTAATATCAGTGGTTTGCCTACACTACCTGTCTCTTCCAAATATGTGTCCATTGCACAGCAGAACTATGTTGCAAAGGTGTCTTGCATGTGAGTCCATGGGTGTGTTATCTGCAACATCCATGCCCAATGGACACTGACAAATGAAATATTACCCACAACATATGGCCTCTACTTTACCCCAACCATATCAAACTTTTCATTGTACCTTCTCATTTATTCTATTACAGCTGACCAGGGGTATGGCATTCAGCCGTGGGTGATGACACCGTATGGAAATCCGCAGACACCACAGGAAGTTGCATACAATCAAGCACATAGCCGGACCAGGAACATTGTGGAAAGAACATTTGGCCTGCTCAAGGCCAGGTTTCGGCGCCTGGACAAGTCTGGTGGACGCATGCTCTATTCACCAGAGACAGTGTGCAAAATTATTTTGGCCTGTGCAATACTGCACAATATTTGTGTTCTCACACGTGTTCCCTGGGACGATGATCCAGATTTGAATGCAGAAATGCCACAGGATGACCAGGAGGATGGCCATGCTCCTGTAAATACAAGCACAGCAGCAGGCATCCGGAGACGTGCTCAGATAGTGCGCAATTTTTTTTAAGAATGTCACTAATAACATCCGCATCATGCATCTACATTTGTGTTTGCACAAATAAAAATACTTCACACAACCTTATGTACCTTGTGCATGATTATTTGACAATAATTCACACTGCAATTTGCATGACAATCTCATATGTGGAGTTCATACATTACACTTACTCTCATGTCTGGAGGCTGACATCAGAGATACATCAGCCCACACATCCATTTACATTGTACTGGCTTGCAATTTCACCTGCAATGCGGACACTCACCAGTGTCTGGCCAACACAGGTACCCTGGCACCATAGTGCATGTGTCTCGGTGTGCAGGGTATGAATGCACATGTGTATGAAGGTGACCCTTCCTGTACAAAAGTATTCCTCCATGCAACACAGCAAACATACTGCAGGTATGCAGGCCGCCCATTGCGCGTCAGCACACCTCAAAAGCACATGAATCTCCCATATGTCATAGACACACCACCTTCACACCCTATTTGCTTGCTGTAGGGAAGTGCCGCAGGAATGCATGCAGTAATATTATACGCAAATACGTCATAAATTAGGTTGTACATTCACAATTGTCAAAAAGCAACATTTAGCATCCATATGTTGTGGTGCAGACATTTAATAAAGCACTGGTGAAGAGGAGTCCACATAATGAAATCACACAGCAGGAAAAATAACAACAAAGTACTTGTATGTTGTAAAGTCATGATGAAAGTAAATAAGTAATATGTCAAAAATTACAATCATCAACATGTTACACAGTGGGTGTGCGTCAAAATCTGACCATCCATCAAAAAGTAGCCTTCAGTGCTCACACAAGTTTGCACAAATAAACAAATGTGGTAGGCACATAAATGAAGTTAGTGTATCATACTTCAGAACCTCATTCATGATTCAACACACAAAAGTGACGTTGGGTCTGCCTACCTCAGTATCTGACCCATGCATTCCTGACTCCACGCACATAAGTGACGATAGGTCTGACAACGTCAGAATCTGAGCCATGCATTCCTGACTCAAAGCAGAAAAGCAACGTTATCTGATGTAACCTTCTCATAGGTGAAATTCATAGAGTGCACAGAGACCATAGGCTTGCTGGCGCCATAAGACAGAGTGAGTGAGGAAGGAAGCGTGAGTGGCCGAGAGTTAGCACATGGAGGGGAAAATGTGTGTTGGAAGCGATTACCACAAGTCCAGAAGGGAAGGGGAGGATTTGAAGGAGAGAGAAAGGAGATCCCAAAGCCCAGGAGGCAGATGACAAAATGTGCAACCACCAAAATTCTGGGTTTTAGTATTGGGCGTGACTACCAGATGACGGTGAGCTGATATGAGTGTTTGTGTTGTGCGGTGAGGGCAGATAAGATAATTGAGAAACGTGGAGCGGGACCAGTGGAGGGCTTAGAATGTGAGACAGGTCACCTTAAAAGATGCCCTCTAGTCTATTGTGAGCCAGTGAAGTCTGTGGAGTAGAGGTTTGGCTGATTGCCATCTAGGTGTAATGTGAATTAGACGGGCTGCTTGAATCTGGACAACTTGGAGGCGGTGTGGCAGGGATCGTGGGAGACCGTACATGATGGACTCACAGAAGTCCAGGCGTGAGAGCACGAGTGAGAACACCACTTGGGTAAGTGCGGTGGGAGGGAGTAAGTGACTGACTGTAACGATCTTCCGGACCTGGTACATAGAGGAAGAAAGTAGCGCACCCACTTGTGGCCTGAGGGAGAGTTCAGCCTCAATGATGACTCCCAGACCCTTGACTGATTTTACCAGGGCTGGGGGGGAACCTAGCTCTGAGGGCAGAACTGAGGGCCACAGTGGCCATGACTGAGTCCACGGAGGAGGAGCTCTGTTTTAACGGGGTCAAGCTTCAATAGGTACTGGTACATCCATAATTGGATGTGGATCATGACAGCGTGGAACGTCTTGATGGCAGGAGGTGAATTGAGCGGGAGGATGATCTGTAAGTCGTCAGCGTAGTAATACACAATAAGGTCCCATTTCTGTACAGAATGGATCAGCGCCCAAAGGTATAGATTGAACAGGAGTGTTGAATGGGAGGAGCCCTGTGGGACTCCACAGGACGTGGGGGTATTTGTTACACTATAGGGTCCCAGGCGGACCATTTCAGTCCTTCCAGTTAGGAAGGACTCGACACACTCAAGAGTGGGTCCCTGGATGCCTGCATGTCTTCCAAGGTGGAGAAGGATGTTATGGTCCACCGTGTTCAATGCGGACGACAGGTCCAGGAGTAAGAGGGCTTGGGGGGACCCTGCGTCCGCGTTGCCCCTGAGTGTGTACAAGAGTGGCAAGATAACTGCTTCTGTTGAGTGGGCAGGTCTGAAGCTGCCTTGATTGGGCTCCATGTGACAGGAGGATTCGATGTAGTGTGATAGACATCGGGTAACATGGTCCTACATTAATGTTGAGAAAGGAGGGAGATGGGAGACGTTAGGTCTGCATAAGTCTGAAACTGACCCATGCTTTGCTGACTCTAGGCACAAAAGTGACATAACACAAGGCCCAAAAGTGACTATGGTCAACATATGTCTTAGTCTGACTCAGCTGAATATTGAAACACACATTTTCTGCAGGCTAACATGGTTTGTCCCTGTTGAGACACTTCCATGCTAAGCGTACACATGCATCTTTTGCCCAACATCAAAAAAACAGCAGCTAATATATGCAACAACATTGACAGATAAAAAAATGCAATGCCCCATTACTGAATATTGTGACACATGACAATAATGTTGCATCTAGTCAAAGTGGTCACACCTTGAGGAGAAAATATATCATCACTCAGCCATGCTTCAAATTTACAATGCCACGTAATAATGATTTGGTCACATGAAAATAATGCGGCTTTGAGGATAACTGCTCGCACAGTAAGGGTAAATAAGTCATCACTGTACCCTGCGTCTAATCAGCAATGCGACATAAATAGGTTTCAGTCGCATGCCAATAGTGACGCTTCTACTGCAACTGGTCGCACCTTCATGGAAAAATATGGCATCAGTCACCCATGCTTCAAATAACGATGCGACACAATAATGATTTGGTCGCATCACAATAATGACGCTCCCACGATAACAGGTCGCACCGTAATGGAAAATATGTCATCACTGTACCCGGCGTCTAATCAGCGATGCGACATAAATAGGTTTCAGTCGCATGCCAATAGTGACGCTTCTACTGCAACTGGTCGCACCTTCATGGAAAAATATGGCATCAGTCACCCATGCTTCAAATAACGATGCGACACAATAATGATTTGGTCGCATCACAATAATGACGCTCCCACGATAACAGGTCGCACCGTAATGGAAAATATGTCATCACTGTACCCGGCGTCTAATCAGCGATGCGACATAAATAGGTTTCAGTCGCATGCCAATAGTGACGCTTCTACTGCAACTGGTCGCACCTTCATGGAAAAATATGGCATCAGTCACCCATGCTTCAAATAACGATGCGACACAATAATGATTTGGTCGCATCACAATAATGACGCTCCCACGATAACAGGTCGCACCGTAATGGAAAATATGTCATCACTGTACCCGGCGTCTAATCAGCGATGCGACATAAATAGGTTTCAGTCGCATGCCAATAGTGGCGCTTCTACTGCAACTGGTCGCACCTTCATGGAAAAATATGGCATCAGTCACCCATGCTTCAAATAACGATGCGACACAATAATGATTTGGTCGCATCACAATAATGACGCTCCCACGATAACAGGTCGCACCGTAATGGAAAATATGTCATCACTGTACCCGGCGTCTAATCAGCGATGCGACATAAATAGGTTTCAGTCGCATGCCAATAGTGACGCTTCTACTGCAACTGGTCGCACCTTCATGGAAAAATATGGCATCAGTCACCCATGCTTCAAATAACGATGCAACACAATAATGATTTGGTCGCATCACAATAATGACGCTCCCACGATAACAGGTCGCACCGTAAGGGAAAATGTATTATCAGTGTACCATGCTTAAAATAACGATGCAACAGAAATCGGTTATATTCGCATGTCAAAAAATGACGCATTTGCGGAAACGAGTCGCATCGCAACAGGAAATGATGTACCCAGCTTCCCAGCCTGCCCTGCTCACAAACAGGAAGTTATATGATACTTTCACTTTCTATTTCACTCCTTTGTAGTCTCTGAGAGGTGTAGGAGTGTGTTTGGAAAGTGCTTGAGAGTTTTGTCCTGTCCTGCAGTTGTTTTACAGTGTGTGTCTTGGTAAGTGTGTCCAAATAGTGGCTGTAGTGTTGTGTATTGTCTAACTGTGTCTTGTGTGTCAAGGGGTGTCTGTCTGTTTAGGGGTTTTAAAACTTTTTTCATAGGGGGATTACTGTTCTGTTTAGGGGTTGTTACATAGTTAGTAATAGGGGGAGTAGTGTACTGTTAAGTGGAGAAATTGTGTATTTTTGGGATTTCTGTGCCAGCAAAATTTTATTTGTGGCATTTACACAGCGTGGCTTGTGCTTTGTCACAATGCCACCCAGGTCTAGGAACCTAAGTGAGAAGGAGTATGGGGGGCTACTGTGGCTGATACTCCACTAACTCCCAAATATGATTGGGAGTGGAGGCAGGGTAGTGCAGGGTTACCCAACCCAAGAAAGGAAGCTCAGGTGGGAGAGGGTCCGGTACCAGATGTTGAGAATGTTTGGAGTGGACCGGACCCTCAGACAGTACAAACACCGGTGGGCAGATCTCATAAACCGTGAGCAGGATCTCCTGGACCACCTTGGCATTGAGGTTGATGGAACAATTGGTAAGTCAATATATATTTATTTCATGTATTAACAACGGTATCCTAAGGTAAAGCAAACCAAATGTCAAACCACAGGGGCCTCACTGATGATCCCCTTGTGCCCCTGTAAAGTCAGACATAGGGCCATATCTATCAACAAAACCTTTCTAAACAAATAAATGTAGGTTCTAATGTAATTGTTTTTTTTCTTTGCAAAATGGTATGTATAAAGAAAAATCACTACTTTGTAGGAATTCCATAATCTCCCATAGTTGCTACTTTGCATTGTCTAATATGTAAGTAAGGGATCAATCAAAATTCATTCCCATGGCCCAGGAGGGACATAGGAATCACTTTTCAATAAATACTGTAATAGCTAATCAGCCATTGTGATTTCTCCAAAGGGTGCAGGTGTTTCTCAAAAAAACCCTGCTGGACCCATCAAAATGATGTGTGTGCATATGGTGCACATACATGCACTATGGCCATGTGTGTGCATCACCTGGCACCTTCAAAAATGTGCAATGGAGCATATTTACCTAAAATAGCTACTTACCATCAAATACAGGTTGTTGTCAATTAGCTACATCTGAAACATAATTTGATACACAAAAATAATACATACATAGGGCATCATTTATGAGGCCCCTTGCGCCATCGAAAAATCACTTTTCATGAAGTTCTGTGGCGCAGAAGCCTGCGTGGTATTTATCAGGCAGCAGTACGCCAGTTTTGGTGGCGTACTGCTGCCTGATAAATATCAGTCCCTTTAACGCAGTGTTCTGCGTTAAAGGGGCGTGCAATGGGTGTTGCTGGGGGCGTTCCCAGCAACAACCATGCCCTTTTGACACTGCCCCACATGTACCAGAAATTGTAACTCTGAAGCAGTGCCAAAAGCTTACGCCTCCGAGGCGTAAGGGATGCGCAACTGGGAGAAATGTCATTATTTCTCCTCGTATTTCCTTTTTCCATGTGTGCTGCATTCTGCAGCACACATAGAAAGAGGAAAAGGCTCTTGTGCTTATTTTTGTACTGAAAGGTTTACCTTGCTGTACAAAAATGATCTTCCCCGCAACGCAGCCACCCTTGCACCATTGTGCAAGGGTGCCTGTGCTGGCGCAGGCAGCACATTGTGCACCGGCGCAGGGGAAAAGGACAGGAATGCGCCGTATCTAATAGATATGGCGCATTTCTGCCCTTTTCTTTTGCCATAGGGAAGCGCAGCAGGAAGGCCTGCTGCGCTTCCCTACGGCAAAAAGTCATAAATGAGGCCCATAGCACTTAACTAATAGCAAATTTGCAAGTACCAACATGCTATGGCAAATTGTGGTTCACAAAAATGTTCAAATTCCGTAAATGCAAAATGTGTCATACATCCTAAGCCATGGACGTAGTCAGTTTGAAATGCTCCAACGGCAAAATCCTGCAATTGTCAGACTTAGCAATTCACAAAAGGCATGATACACATGGCCTCTACTGACGTAGTGGTAACGCACAAGCAAGATTGATCTTCACCATGCTGGACTATGCCGCTCATTGAGGCATAATCATGCATGATAAAGGTCAGCACTTTCAATGCATTGTTATGTGTCAAAAGGGCGTGCAATGTGTGTTCTTTGCCATCTTCACACCAACATCCATGGACCTTAGTCAATGCACCAGGGGCCTCTGTAATGAAGGCCTTCTGGCGCCGCAGCAACACTCATTAACATGTGTCAAAGTAACGTCTGGCGGCGCAAGCCCTATGAAGATAAGGCCAGAGATGTACGAGTGTGAGGCAGCGCAAAAAGCACATGCCTGCCCTGGGGAGGTGTAAGTGAGGCGCCACAGGGAGTGAAGTTTAAATGTATCCATGTATGTCATATTTCCCTGTGTGCAGCTGCATTGTGCAGCACACAACAACACATGTGTATGCAGTTTGACCATTGATGTACAGGAAGGTATCCCATACGGTTGAAATACATTCTTCAAAGCACAATCACATACATCTACATGACAATAACATATTTTCTCAATGGACCTAGTGTGCAGATTTTTAGCAAATGCCATCTCAATGTGACAACACAAACAAGGGATCACATGTGTGTAATACATGCAGTGCAAGAGTGTGCTTCACATGTGAAGCAGTTAGCCATAGACTGTTGTCTGATTTACGTTGACTCATGGGACGCACATAAGCCAATCTTGAGGATACAACTGACTCTCATGTAATGTCTGTACTGTGTGGAAATATGCTGCATACGCTGACATTCTGGTATATTGTCTTTCACTTGTAGGTGGGCCACCACCATACACAAGGGAAGAGGTGGAGTCCTTCAAGGATCCTAAGGCCACTGGTGAGTGTGAAATCATTACTATCTTTGTCTGTATGCTTACAATGTCTCCTCATGCATGACATGTATGCAGACAGTCGAAATGCATCATTCTTGCATGCATCCTGTTTACACATCACATGTGCATGGAAGTGTCAACGACTCAATGGCACCATGTGGAAATGCATGAACACAAATATTAGGGTCACATGTATGAGGTGTTACAGTGTGCATGGAACACAGTAACACTTATTGTGCTGCTGTAAGTATACATCACACAAAAATAGACCACATTCAAACAATACATCTAGCCCTCCATAGAGCACCATACTCAGGTGTGAGGGTCTCAAGTCACTGAAGGGAGGGGGTGTGCTGCTACTCATGAAATAGTTAGGTCTTCAGTTATTAAATGAAGGTAAGATGGTCCTGGTCTGTCGTAGTTGTGCCCCAAGGGTGTTTCATGTCTTTGTGGCCAGGTAGGAGGGTGATCTACCTCCAGTGGTGGAGCAGTCAATCTTTGGTATGGTGGCTAGTGGGAGGCTGGTGGAGCAGAGGTGGCCGGTAGGATCAGAGAACAAGAGCCCCTTGAGGAGTCATTCTGGGCCCATGTCATGTGTGTGTGTGTGTGAGGAGCCTCAACGTGATCCTTGTGTTGACGGTGATCCAGTGTTGGTCATTATGGCCTGTAGAAATGCTGCAGTGGTGAAGGATGTCGTAGAAGAGTTGTGCCGATGCTTTCACTATGGGTAGTAGTTCTAAGTGAAGTCTGGCATTGATTCCTGTGTATGGGGCATTCCCCTTGCACAGTTGGGTGTCGATGATGGCCTGGGTGACCGTCTCACACGTTCCCATGGTGATCCACCTGAATATCTATTGGAGCATGCGCAGGGTGAAAATTCAGAAGGATGACATGATGTCCACTTGTTTGTTAGTTGTGAGTGAGTAGACCTGGAAGAATCCCAAGTGGGGTGTATGGTCCGTGGGTGTTGTTGCAGTGACCATTGTTGTGGACCAATAGGCGGCGTCCCTGGCGCTAGTTGATTAGCCAAGGCTGATAACCTCTGTATTGTGTGTCTACAGTATCTGCTGACTGACCTTCTTCCATTCTGCAGTGGCTATCTTTCCTTCATGTTGGTTGTGTTTGGTTGTGGCTGGGTCTTGGGTGAGGCACAGTACCAGATGGGTGTCATTGGCATTGGATATTATGTTGTGGTGGTGTGTGCATGCAATGGTGGCAAGTGTGCTCATGGAGATGTTGAAGACTGTTGTGCTGAGCAAGGACCCTTGGGGTACGTGACAGTCAGTGTATTCATACCATGATGCAGGGGTGGGGAATTCCTATCTCCCGACGCCCGAGACATCTAGATTTCTTAGGAGGGCAAGAGGTTTTAATTTGCATTTTGTCCAAAGGACAAGTAGACAGTTTAATGGTGCTGGGGCCTGCACTTTAATTTCCCCAGAGCAGAACAACAACGGAGATATAGCAGAGCTCAAAGTTTCAGCCAGCTCCATAAGCTTGTGTGGCCCCCAGGCCCGCCCCTGTTCCTTTTATTTATTTTTGCATGAGACAAACATCTGCTTCTGCAGCTCCAGAACACTCACAGCACTGGCATGATAGAGGCTGCCTTATCTGCCTCGTGGCCCCTTGCTCTGACTTGAACTCTATGACCCCTGCGTTTTAATCTCTGCTCCACTCTTGGGCCTCATACGGCCCCAAGAGCAGTGCTTTCCCTTCTCATGCACCTCGTGCATCCCCTTCTTTGCACTTTGCCTTTCCTGTACACTTTGTTTCACCCGTGCCTAAACCTGCTAACACCGCCCTCTCTGACAGCCTGGACCTGCTCCCCTTGGCCTCTCGTTTTCTTAGTCATTCAGGGCTTACATTAAAGCTCATAAGTTTCTCCATGAGGCTTTCATGCAGGCCTAAGGCCACCCCCATTTCTGTCCTTGAACTAGGCCTCTCATCTCACTTTGTGCATACACCAGGGGCATTTTGAACACACTTCCATAGCAACTACAGCAGCTGTGAAGTTCTTAATGGGCCTCTTCAGTCTACAGGTCTGCACACAAAGGCCCATAATGGTTTTGAAAGGGGTGGGTGGATGAGTGATAGGGTGGTTTAATAGATGCATTGATGAATGAGTGAAAGGGTGGATAGATAGATGCATGTATGAATGAGTGAAAGGTTGGATGGATAGGTGCATGGATGAATGGGTGGAGTGAAAGGGTGGATGGATAGATGCATGAATGAGTGAAATGATGGATGTCAGGAAGGATGCATGAAAGAATGGATGGGCAAGGGTGAAAGGATGGATGGCTGAGTGGATGGATGGGGAAGTGGATGGATGGGGTGAAAGTGGATGGATGAGTGAAAGGATGGATGGCTGAATGAAAGGGGGATTAATGGGTGAGAGATAGAGTAGATGAATGGATGGACGGCCGAGTGGGTGGGTGGATGAATCCGTGGGTGGGTAGGTGCCTAGCTGGGAGGAAGGGTGGATGGATGGATGGGTGGATAGTTGAGTGTAAAGGTGGATGAAGGGATTAGTGAAAGGGTGGATGGAGGGATTAGTGAAAGGGTGGATGGATATATGAGCGAAATGGAAGATGGATGGGGTAAAAGGGTGGATGGATGAGCTAAAGCATAAATGGAGGAAGTGAAAGGGTGGAAGGATATACGAGTGAAAAGGAGGATGGATGTATGAGCAAAAGGATGGATGGAGGGATGAGTGAAAGGGTGGATGAATATGAGCGAAAAGTAGGATGTGTGGGATGAAAGGATGGATGGATGAGCAAAAGGATGGATGAGCGAAAGGAAGGCTGGATTGATGAGTTTGCTAGATAGGTTTGGAGATGGAAGGATAGGTATGAACAGGGGCTTCGTGAACACCCCACTTTAGCAGCTACTGTAGAGGTGGAGCTCTTGATGGGCCTCTTCTGTCTGCAGTTCGACAGACAAAAGCTCATAATTAATGTGAAAGGGTGGGTGTGAGTGAAAGGATGGATGAATGTGTGGGTGAAAGGATGAGTGAGTGTAAGTGTTGCTGGCTAAATGCATGGATGAATGAGTGACAGGGATGGTTGAGTGACGGGGATAGTGGATAGACAAAGGATGTTTTAATGAAGGAAAAGGTGAATGGATGGGTTACAGGGTGTATGGATTAGGGAGCGAAAGGATGGATGAGTGTAAAGGATAAATGGATGAGTGGAAAGATGGATTGATTGGATTGATGGATTGGTAGATGGGTGGGTGGGTGGATGAGTGAAAGAGTGGATGGATGAGTGAAAGGATGGATGGATAAGTGAAAGGATGGATGGATGGATAGATGGATGGAGGGAATGGGTGGCTGTATGGATGAGCGAAAGGATGGACAGATGGCTGAAATGGTTAGGTTTGGAGATGGATGGGTAGGTTTGAATATTGATGAGCGGATGGACTGACAAATCAACAGATGGACGAACATATTGGTGAAAGGCTAATGGATGAAAGAATGAATGGATGACCATGTAAAGATGAAATGCTAGATATCTTTGGGTGAAAGGATGAATGGATGGAGGCTTAGATGGAAGAGACAGAGCAATTCTGGAGAGGACTCCAGTGACTTTTTTCGCTTGCTTGGTGGCATAAGAGCTTTGGATCAAAGTGGGGGTATTTCAATTTTCTGGTTACTCACTTGGCCTGCCCTATGCTCCTTTCTCTACCTGGGGATTATCAGGTAGGTGTGGTGCTGTTCGCCAGCACGTTCTTACTAGACAGCCAGTATTTGGTCTCATAAAGGCCTCATTGCCATAGAAATTCCTGGTACTGAACAAAACTACTTTGTAAAAGAGCAGAATGTCACACACAATGAAGCCAGCCTATAGATAGGATGAGAAAGCATTTAAATAAAAACAAAAAGTCTTGGTTAACTCAGATTGAATTAGGGGCTCAAATGTTAAAGTAAGTCACAAAAGTACACCCAGGATATATGTCCTTATATTATTGCAGATTTACGTTTTTCATGAATTCACATGAATTTCCTTAAGTAGGCCAGGAAACCGTAATTCTAGAAAATATTTGTGAATTGCATTTTAGCATGAGCAAAGATGAATGTTCCCCAGTGGAAATCAGAGTGTTTACAAGTTCACTTTTCCTCGAACCACATTTTTCCCAGCCCTGGAAGAAACTTTACTTCTGCCGTTGTCAGGGGTAGTAAATTTCCGACCTTTCTCAGTATGGGAAAAGATTAGAGAAAAGCTAGTGAAACCCCCCAAAAGTCAAATCCTTTTATAGTATTAGCCTGACATTAACCAGAGAGGCTACTATCAGAGCTCTTCTATATTGAGATGGCTGCCATTATTTTACGGCGCACTATGTGGCACCAAAGGGACAAGTGGATTTTGTTACAGGACAAGTAGATTTATGAAGCTACTTGTCCCTTGGACAAGTAAATATTTCATTAAATTCCACACCCCTGCCATGGCTACATGAGACATGCTCATTGTAGTAGTACATAGATATTCCTCCTACAAGTTCGATTTCCTTGTGCCCCACGTGTGTCAGTACTTGCCATTGTTATAGGGATGGAACAGTGCTGCAAGTCCATCATTAATTAGCACAACAATCATGCACTCACCTATGCTACTGAAAGGGTCACCGGCACAATTCCCTATTGACATCAGTAGTTGATATGGTATGATGTACATGTGCTTAAATGTCCATTGCATCAATGATCATGCATAGTCAATCCACATACCAGCCCTTAATGCTGTCTATATGTTGTCCCCTGTCAAGAAGCGTCTACCATGGAAGTGTTGTGCAGTGTGTGTTGCCTTGTGTGAAAACACACCACATATTTACTCCCAAGCAGCACCCCATGTACAAGAGTCACATGATAGGAGTCAGTCCCCAAATCTATTGCAGTGCACACCTGTGTTTCTCCTTCCAATACAATGCTAATGTGCCCATGTTTTGTTTACATGGTGCTTTTCACATGTGTGTTGCCTTGTGCAGCATACAGGGCTGATGGTCCATATACCTTGCTTTGTATCTGCGTATGAAGTGTCAAATTACAATGCCTAGAGAAAACTTGCCTGCACATAGATGCTCTTGCATCATGTTGAGAAGGAGCTTGCATATTTGAATGGGGGGCATTGGGTTCATGACCAGGACAAATGCATTTGAATGTACCATCTCATATGTATTGATGCCTTACATGTCATCTACAGTGATTATCATCTTAGGTATTACGCAACATCACTTAGCATCCCTGTGTATGACAATCGATGATGATGATGACCCCATGCTTTGAAATAGATGCCCTGTTAACGATAGGCCCTTGCCAAAATGTTCTGAAGATCGCATAATGTGCATGTGTACAGGTGTCAATGTGTAAGTGCAGACTGATGTGGATGTCATTGCTCCATTACAGACAACATGTCACAAGAGGAGGAGAGGCATTATCACATCCGTCTGGAAAGATACAGACACATACGCAATGTTGGTCGTGCATTCAGACAGATAGGACGCCGACATGATGCATTACGTGCTGAAGGAGCCTGGAGATCACCAACTCCCACTTCCCCATGCAACATGCGGAGCAGGAAGCAAAAGGGGAAAAGGTCACACATTGACTCAGGACCAGCAACTGGCTCACATGTAGATGTAGACCCCCAAATGGACAGTCAATCTGCAGGATCAGCAGGTTGTTCCACATCTGGACATGCCTCTAATCTGAGCCCAGTGACAAGCACTCATCCTAAATCAGGACCCAACATTGCACAGGCCCTTGGGACAATGACAGGTGGACCTGCAGTAGCCCCACCTAAACAGGCTTGTGCGCAGGCAGATATTGACGGTGTGCTCCTGATGGCCAAGATAGACAAAATAGAGGCCAAAATGGACACTTTTGAAAAGGGCCAAAAGGAGTTGACTTTAAAGGTTGCGGGCATGCAGCTGCAGCTGGCCATACTGCTGTCCATGGTTGCTGACCTGAAGGCCACCATTGCTCAAATGGACGAGCAGGAATAAAGACATTGAAGAACTGTGGTTGTTGTTGATGACATGGTGTACCACCTGTCAAGTTACGGACCTTGTTCTTGTTTAAATGTTAAAGTAGTCAGATAGTTTTTAGGATAGTTTTAGTACTTAGGAATAGTGTTAGGATAAGTGTTAAGTTATTAGGAGTGGGTGGGGGGTTGATGTATAGTGTATGTTAAATGTTTATAAAAATTACAAACAAAAAAAAATATATCCTTGTTTAGTTAGATAGGTTAATTAGTATGTGTTTAGATTAAGTGTATGTGTGCCTGATGTGTGATTGTTGAATAGGGGGTGGGGGGTCATCTGTGTGTTGTGTAGTATGTGTGAGGTAGGTATAGGATAAGTTAGACAAGATAAGTGTAGATGTTAGCGCCTTAGATTAGCTTAGTGTAGGATGTGATTTATAGTTTTGATAAGTGTAGTGTAGTTTAGCATAGATTTTATTTAGTGTGAACTTTTTTTGCAAATAAATCATATTTTTCTTTCACAATGACTCTGACTTGTAGGCATATGAAGTTGTGAAATAAGCTCTGGGTGAGCGTTATCCTTGCTGGACAAGGAATGTCAACAATGATCTCATATCTGAGATTACCATTACGTGTTGGCTATTCTAAGCCAGTTGTTCTTACACTATCACTAATTCATACAGGCCAATACTCACCCTTGAGGGACTATAGCTAATGCGTCTCAGGTGAGCCCATGTGAACAACAATCATGTGTAAAGATTGTGGGACCTTTTTCATTAAGTTTCGCCATAGTGGAGCACAGCAGCCCTTCCAGTTGCGCTACCCTTTTGCAGGAGGGAGGGCAGGACCGTGCCATGTCTGCAAGATACAGCGCAGTCCTGTTGTTCTCACCATCACTGTTGTACAATGTCCTGTTCTTCGCTAACGCAGTCACCTTTGCACAATGGGGCAAGTGTGTCTGCCTTGCGGGGACCATCAGACTTGTACATGAACGGACACCTCTCAGTTAATCAATCATCACAACGGGCTCTTCCTCTTACAATATGTACTGCATTGTGTGATAAAGGTGAGACAAGTAGACTTCTTCATAATTCTCAACATTGAGCCTTCGTCAAGCCTGCCTTGGGTCAGTGTATTTCTGGACAGAGCTTACCATTTCATGTTCCTATTACATCTGGGCCAGTGTGAAAAGCAAATGGATGTTGTTGGCAAGGCACCCAGCAACACCCATTGCACGTGCCTGTAACGCAGAACAATTCAGAAAAGGGGGTGGTGATGAACAGAGTGTCTGAATTGAGCAGACCACTCTTACCCAGTCCAAAGATCAGGGCTTGATCCATCACCGTTATTTATCTCACTGCCCCATCCCAGCTCAGAACCTGGCTATATGCAAATCAGTCTGTCCCTGGCCCAGTGCATCATGGGAACAGGGCAGACTAAACTACCAAGCCAATTCTTCACCAGAAAGGAGACAAGCTACCGGGGACCGGTTTCTGGCATTTCAGCCGTCTTCGGCCCGGCTTGCTTGAATCCTGATGGAGCAGTGAGAAAGGGACTCATGTCTGAGTATACCCTGCCACACCTATAGTGGCCAAAAACGATTCAGAAAAGGGGGTGGTGATGAACAGAGTGTCTGAATTGAGCAGACCACTCTTACCCAGTCCAAAGATCAGGGCTTGATCCATCACCGTTATTTATCTCACTGCCCAATCCCAGCTCAGAACCTGGCTATATGCAAATCAGTCTGTCCCTGGCCCAGTGCAAACCGGGCCGAAGACGGCTGTAATGCCAGAAACCGGTCCCCGGGAGCTTGTTTCCTTCCCAGTGTAAGAATTGGCTTTTGTAGTTTGGTTTGCCCTGTTCCCATCATGCACTGGGACAGGAACAGACTAATTTGCATACAGCCAGGTTCTGAAACTGGGATGGTGCAGTGAGCTAAAAAACGGTGTTGGATCTAGCCCTGATCTCTTGACTGGGTGAGAGCTTTCTGCTTAATTCAGAGACTCTGTCCCTCACCACCCCTTGTTGTAAATATTTTTGTCCACCCTAAGCGTGGAAGGGTATTCTCAGATGTGAGACCCTTGCTCATTGCACCATCAGGATTCAAGCAAACCGGGCCGAAGACGGCTGTAATGCCAGAAACCGGTCCCCGGGAGCTTGTTTCCTTCCCAGTGTAAGAATTGGCTTTTTTAGTTTGGTTTGCCCTGTTCCCATCATGCACTGGGACAGGAACAGACTAATTTGCATACAGCCAGGTTCTGAAACTGGGATGGTGCAGTGAGCTAAAAAACGGTGTTGGATCTAGCCCTGATCTCTTGACTGGGTGAGAGCTTTCTGCTTAATTCAGAGACTCTGTCCCTCATCACCCCTTGTTGTAAATATTTTTGTCCACCCTAAGCGTGGAAGGGTATTCTCAGATGTGAGACCCTTGCTCATTGCACCATCAGGATTCAAGCAAACCGGGCCGAAGACGGCTGTAATGCCAGAAACCGGTCCCCGGGAGCTTGTTTCCTTCCCAGTGTAAGAATTGGCATTTGTAGTTTGGTTTGCCCTGTTCCCATCATGCACTGGGACAGGAACAGACTAATTTGCATACAGCCAGGTTCTGAAACTGGGATGGTGCAGTGAGCTAAAAAACGGTGTTGGATCTAGCCCTGATCTCTTGACTGGGTGAGAGCTTTCTGCTTAATTCAGAGACTCTGTCCCTCACCACCCCTTGTTGTAAATATTTTTGTCCACCCTAAGCGTGGAAGGGTATTCTCAGATGTGAGACCCTTGCTCATTGCACCATCAGGATTCAAGCAAACCGGGCCGAAGACGGCTGTAATGCCAGAAACCGGTCCCCGGGAGCTTGTTTCCTTCCCAGTGTAAGAATTGGCTTTTGTAGTTTGGTTTGCCCTGTTCCCATCATGCACTGGGACAGGAACAGACTAATTTGCATACAGCCAGGTTCTGAAACTGGGATGGTGCAGTGAGCTAAAAAACGGTGTTGGATCTAGCCCTGATCTCTTGACTGGGTGAGAGCTTTCTGCTTAATTCAGAGACTCTGTCCCTCACCACCCCTTGTTGTAAATATTTTTGTCCACCCTAAGCGTGGAAGGGTATTCTCAGATGTGAGACCCTTGCTCATTGCACCATCAGGATTCAAGGAAACCGGGCCAAAGACGGCTGTAATGCCAGAAACCGGTCCCCGGGAGCTTGTTTCCTTCCCAGTGTAAGAATTGGCTTTTGTAGTTTGGTTTGCCCTGTTCCCATCATGCACTGGGACAGGAACAGACTAATTTGCATACAGCCAGGTTCTGAAACTGGGATGGTGCAGTGAGCTAAAAAACGGTGTTGGATCTAGCCCTGATCTCTTGACTGGGTGAGAGCTTTCTGCTTAATTCAGAGACTCTGTCCCTCACCACCCCTTGTTGTAAATATTTTTGTCCACCCTAAGCGTGGAAGGGTATTCTCAGATGTGAGACCCTTGCTCATTGCACCATCAGGATTCAAGCAAACCGGGCCGAAGACGGCTGTAATGCCAGAAACCGGTCCCCGGGAGCTTGTTTCCTTCCCAGTGTAAGAATTGGCTTTTGTAGTTTGGTTTGCCCTGTTCCCATCATGCACTGGGACAGGAACAGACTAATTTGCATACAGCCAGGTTCTGAAACTGGGATGGTGCAGTGAGCTAAAAAACGGTGTTGGATCTAGCCCTGATCTCTTGACTGGGTGAGAGCTTTCTGCTTAATTCAGAGACTCTGTCCCTCACCACCCCTTGTTGTAAATATTTTTGTCCACCCTAAGCGTGGAAGGGTATTCTCAGATGTGAGACCCTTGCTCATTGCACCATCAGGATTCAAGCAAACCGGGCCGAAGACGGCTGTAATGCCAGAAACCGGTCCCCGGGAGCTTGTTTCCTTCCCAGTGTAAGAATTGGCTTTTGTAGTTTGGTTTGCCCTGTTCCCATCATGCACTGGGACAGGAACAGACTAATTTGCATACATCCAGGTTCTGAAACTGGGATGGTGCAGTGAGCTAAAAAACGGTGTTGGATCTAGCCCTGATCTCTTGACTGGGTGAGAGCTTTCTGCTTAATTCAGAGACTCTGTCCCTCACCACCCCTTGTTGTAAATATTTTTGTCCACCCTAAGCGTGGAAGGGTATTCTCAGATGTGAGACCCTTGCTCATTGCACCATCAGGATTCAAGCAAACCGGGCGGAAGACGGCTGTAATGCCAGAAACCGGTCCCCGGGAGCTTGTTTCCTTCCCAGTGTAAGAATTGGCTTTTGTAGTTTGGTTTGCCCTGTTCCCATCATGCACTGGGACAGGAACAGACTAATTTGCATACAGCCAGGTTCTGAAACTGGGATGGTGCAGTGAGCTAAAAAACGGTGTTGGATCTAGCCCTGATCTCTTGACTGGGTGAGAGCTTTCTGCTTAATTCAGAGACTCTGTCCCTCACCACCCCTTGTTGTAAATATTTTTGTCCACCCTAAGCGTGGAAGGGTATTCTCAGATGTGAGACCCTTGCTCATTGCACCATCAGGATTCAAGCAAACCGGGCCGAAGACGGCTGTAATGCCAGAAACCGGTCCCCGGGAGCTTGTTTCCTTCCCAGTGTAAGAATTGGCTTTTGTAGTTTGGTTTGCCCTGTTCCCATCATGCACTGGGACAGGAACAGACTAATTTGCATACAGCCAGGTTCTGAAACTGGGATGGTGCAGTGAGCTAAAAAACGGTGTTGGATCTAGCCCTGATCTCTTGACTGGGTGAGAGCTTTCTGCTTAATTCAGAGACTCTGTCCCTCACCACCCCTTGTTGTAAATATTTTTGTCCACCCTAAGCGTGGAAGGGTATTCTCAGATGTGAGACCCTTGCTCATTGCACCATCAGGATTCAAGCAAACCGGGCCGAAGACGGCTGTAATGCCAGAAACCAGTCCCCGGGAGCTTGTTTCCTTCCCAGTGTAAGAATTGGCTTTTGTAGTTTGGTTTGTCCTGTTCCCATCATGCACTGGGACAGGAACAGACTAATTTGCATACAGCCAGGTTCTGAAACTGGGATGGTGCAGTGAGCTAAAAAACGGTGTTGGATCTAGCCCTGATCTCTTGACTGGGTGAGAGCTTTCTGCTTAATTCAGAGACTCTGTCCCTCACCACCCCTTGTTGTAAATATGTAACGCAGAACAAGGCGTGTAAGGGTCAGATTTGATGCATGCTGCATTATCGCATGACCATGTGCCTTGGTGATGGATGATGACTATTAGGCAGGGTTAGGTGTCACACAACGTCACAACAAGTGAGGGTCAGATGGCACAATGGCCGTCATTAATTGGGCCACCTGGTATTGAGACTGTAGCTCAATGTTTGCAGTGTTTCACAATGCTGAGGGCCAGTATGACCCACGTCTTTCCTGCAAGTGGAAAAGAAAGCTGGTTCACAAGCTGGCTATGTAGATGCAGGGAAATGTGACCATGGCTAGGTCTGTATTGCAGACGTATGTCTTGTGGGCCTAGAAGCAGATTTATTGGTAGAGGTTTGCTTGCCCAGGGTTGTGGCTGACTGTGTAGGCGTGTGTGAACTCCTTTAGTGTCAGTATATCTGTATGGGTGTGGATGCAGTAGTGCTCCTGTATGTGCTGGCGGTAGTGGTATAATCATGGGAGCCACTGGGAACGTCTACCTACGGTTGTCTGGACGTTAATCAATTTTGTCCGGAGGGTATTTTTGATACTGATATTGAGGGCATTAACATTGAACCGGATGATGATGATGGATGTGTGGCAGGTCTAATCAATGCATCAGTTGACAATAATTTTGATGCTCTTGCACAGTTTGCAGAGGGTGAAGTACTATGGTGAGGATACTACTAGTATCCATACTGACAGGGTGAGGGATGTGTTCTGTACAATGTATAGTTTGTGTTAGACATATGAGTGGTGAACTGTTTATCCAGCCCAGGGTACCCCCAGGTATAGTCCCATGTGGTAGTGGTTGTTGTGAGGGTGATGTCCTCTTTTGACAACAAATGGAGATTTGTCCAGCTGAGGCACATACTTGTTGGCACATCTTGCATCCATTGTGGTTAGTTGTGTCCTGTGATGATGTGTACCTTGGTGAGGGAGAGGCAGAGCTGGGTGTATTAGGTGTAGGGTACTATGCAGAGTCCATGTCCACTGATGTTCTCAGCAAGTGGGGCCATGTACACATAGTAGACAAAGGTACTGATGGACAGTCACTGAGGGACTCAGCATCAGTACTCTGTGTGTTGTACTGTGAAATGTGTTATGCAGAATCATCTGCTCTGGTCTGCAAGGGAGGAGACAATCCAGTGTGGTGTATTACCTTGCTGCATGCCATAGTGGAGTGTGGCAGCTAGTGTGTTGTGAAACATTGTTTCTGGAAATGAAGCAATGTATATTGTCTATGGATTGGCAGTGTGACCGACTTTGAGGATTGTGTGGATTTTGCTGTGGCGTCTAGGAGGGACCTCTTGATGCCGTTTGTCATGGAGCAGGAGAGAGGACCAAGACAAGGAAACACAAGGAACAAGCACTCCCAAGGATGAACCTCCTACTCCACCTACGGGTCAGGTACAAAAATAATCCTACGTCTTTCTCCGTAGGTTCCACCCTTATATACTCCACCCAGATCACAGGGTTTGTGGAACATGTAGTTTGTGATGACAACAATTGCTCGTGAAGGAAAATCCGACTCCTGACTGCAATGACTTGAAGTACAGTGGATTGTAGAAGAAAATGTAGTTTATTCAAAGTAACAACCCCAGGGAGATCCAAGGACCAACTCTCACAGTAACTGTTCATCTGTGTACTGCCCCCTGGATTCCACACTCTGGAATCCTGTGAGCACAGAGACCATAGAACATTACATCATTACAAAGATATAACACTGACAATATGTGCTTCTAACGCATTGTTCTGCGGAGGACTGGGAATTCTTCAGATTCATCTTCATCAGATGGGTTTGTCACAGCTGATGGTGTGACCAGTGGGGCAATCGACACAGTAGGCATAGCCACTTGATGGACTGCAGATGTTGATGGTGTTGGACCTGGAACATGTTCGATGCCCATCAGGTACCGCATAAATGCATTCAGCATTATTTGCTGGCTCTCAAGCACAGCTGTCACATCTCGTTGATAGTCAGCCAATTTTGTGAGGTATTCATCCTGTTTGGCTGTCATTTGTTTGAGGGTGTCCTGTATTTCCTTCAGAGTGTTGGCCACTTCAGAGCTGGCACTTGTGGTGGGCATTTGTCTGTGCCTCTGCTGCATGACTTCAGAAATTTCTGTCATGGCGTCAAACAAAGTGCGTGGTGGTGCTTCAGTGGTGCTACCAGTTTCTGCACTGGCAGTATTTGAGGTTAGGCACCGGAGCACTCCCTCTAGGGTCCCTGCCATGCTCTCAATGCCCTTACGCACCTCCTGTGCCAACTGACTCTGCACATCCACTACACGCTGTTCAAATGTATTTAGTGTGTTTGGCGACTGGTGGGGCACAGATGTTGTGGGAGGTGGCATAGGAGTGCTTCCCTGTTGGCCAACCGGAGATCCCACTGGGCTGCTTTGCCTTCTTGTGGGTGGAGAGGGAGTTTGTAGTGATTGTATTATGTCCTGGATGATTTCTGGGCCCATAATTGTTACACTTTCACCACCCTCATTGTCCGTTTCAAACATGGCTTCCAGCTCCAGAGTAGGTGTACCATGGCCTGAAATCAAAAATAGATGTATGTTTATGATCATGTCTGACATGTGGTGTACAAATGCACAATTTAGAGTCATCTACCGTTTTTGACTTTGCTGTGTTTCAACATGTCAAAGTTCAAGCGACACATCATCACTCATGTGTACAAAAAGTGACATGGCATTAATCATTTGATGGATACGAACTTTACAAAAAAACATGGCACATGGGCAGACAGTGCTTGCACACTTGCAACATTCTACTTGAGTGCATGTCCTGATGTCTGTTTAGTTGGTGTGTATTGGGGACACATTCCAGCACAGTAGGAAGTGCATGTGGCATTTTGCACTCCATCACCAGGGACCCACACACACCATGAACAAACCTCCACGTGGAAATGAAGTCCCTCACCAACTGGATGAGGAGCAGCAGTGTGAAACTGTACTTGGAGATGACACAGGTCATCATCCTCGGACCCACACCCTGAGCCTGGGACAACTCCTGTCGGGCAACCACACTGGGAACAGCAACAACACTCACTGACCATACACGCAACTTACAATACTTCCAGTACTCCTCCCTCTCCATGTCTGAGCAGGTCAACGCCATCTTCCCCTCATGCTACAACTGCCTCCACATGCTATACAGGATCCACAAGTGGATCCCCACCCCAGACAAAAATAACTGTGACACAGGCCCTGGAGCACCAGCAGACTGGACTACTGCAATGCACTGTAGGCAGGATTCCCTGAAAAAGACCTACTACTACTGCAACACATCCAATGCACTTACGGCTCATTGATTGTCAACGTCCCCCACCGCAGCAACATCATCCCCCAAATGTGAGACCTACACTGGTTCCCCATCAGCAAGTGGATCAGCTTGAAGCTCCACAACCAGACACACAATGCACTCCATTAGGCCGGGCAACCCTACATGTGCAGCAGACTCACCTTCTACACCCCCACACCCCACGTCCACTCCACCAGCCTCCCCCTCACCGCTGTCCACCGCATCGTATGACCAACCTCCAGCAGCAGTTCCCTGTCCTACCTCACCGCCAAGACCTTGCACTCCCAGGCCATCTACGGCACACCCAGGCCCTACTCCCATTCAGAGGACTCATCAAGACGTATCTCTTTGAGCGTTAGTGGCAGCCCCTTCCCATCAGAGTGGTAGATGCAACATGTGTTTTCACATGCTGAAGGAGTTGTTCCAAGGACACAGAATTCGGTATTCTCTGATTTTGATTACATGCAGCTGTGGTTGATGCAGACTGGGACGTACTGCATTCCTCACTGTTTTTCATGTGTTTAGTTGGTGTAGTCTTAGGTGTGAGAGAGTATGAGTAGTCTGTCATCAGCAATGGTTACAATGTTGAGGCTGTATTTGGTTAGTAATGGTGCTGAGGCAGCCCTGTTGATGTTGACAGGGGTCAGACACATAGATGGTCCCTCTTGCATTCAGCATTGGAATAACGTGCATTTGAAGGCGAAGGTTGTCAGTCTGATCCTTGAACCTCTTGGTGGGGTGAGTGACCCAGTTAAGCAATGTTCCTTAGAATCCTGCATCATGTAGTGTGGCAAATCTGTGTGCTGTTAGTCTGTGTTGGAGCACACTCACAGCTCCTGGTCCCGGAGGGTGGAGATGTCACCTGTGGCTGTGAATATGGTGATCTTGGTGCTGTTGTTGATATAATGAGGACAGGGCTGTACTGATCCCACAGGTGGCTGTATCTCATGTTTGAGGGTGTGCATTGAGCTGTGACTGGTGTCCCGGTGGGTATGGTAGTATGGCTGTTGTGTTGTGAGAGGTGTGGGTGGTGCTGCCTGTGGCATCTCATGTGTACGGGAAAGTTATTGTAGTGAAATTGTTGTTGTTTATGGTGAACTTTGTTGGACACTTATCACAGGTCTGTAGTGCCAGGGTGATGTCTGTGGCTTTGCAGCATAGGTTGTTGTATAAATGCAGGACCTTGACTAGTTGGCAGGACTTTCCATTATGTAGGATTTTTTTTGTGGTTCTCCCTCATTGGGGCCATGTATGTGTTTTACATTTCAGGTGTCTTGGTGTTTATACATTTCTTACCAAGGTATCTGCTGGTGCCTCTTGCTTCTTAGAGATCAGTGCTCTACCATGCCGTGTCCCTGTAGTGCTGTTTGTTAGGCTTGCAGAGGGTGGAGGTGTGGTATGCACAGTTTTGTATCCAGGTGTGACTTTCACTTGCAGTAACGTTGGTGTAGGCTGTGTTTGACACCAGGGTGGTGTTAGAGGTTTGTCAGCAGTGTAGGCATGTGCAATGTCTGTGGGTCATGTTTGGAAAGGCCTGTTGTCATTCTCAAATGTTTTCCATGTATGAGTGCATGGAGGCTGGCTGAGCTGCATCAGTGAATGACTGTATATCAGATGCTGCTGAAAATGATTGCATTTGAGACCCAGATGGGCACATTCAGACTTCCCATAGGCGTGGCTTCAGCACACCATGTACATCCGTCTGCTGTGGGCTTGCACAGCAGCTGACATTGAGTAGGCTAATTATGACTTACAATATTCATTGATGACCGAACACATGAACACAGGGGTGGTGGCCTTAGTGGTAGTTCATAGACCATATGTGGATTGTGGGCTCAGATGAGAGAACTGAAATGACTTATTATGGAGACCCAAGGGATGAGTGACTGATGTGATAATGCTATGTGTCATCATGGCATGGGAGGGTGGGTAGGGGGCATCTTACATAATGTGGCTCATGTGCATATTGCCAAGGTGACTCAGGTACCACCCATGATGACCAGAGCAGTAATACCCACTTCCATGTTTGGTATACAGGCTGCATTTCAGGCTCCATGGCAAACATGGCCAACATTCCAGCATGTATTGTCCCACTTACTATTACAAGTAACACCAGCACTTCACAGCATTGTGATTGACTCAGAGTAGTGAGCCTGGCTGGCTGATTCCTTTAACGTGACACAAAGGCAGGGTTGCATAGGCTGCAGAGAAGTGGGACACATCTTTGAGGCGTGACTTCCCTCAATGTGTTCCAGATTTACAAAACAAACTTGAAACTCAATAGTAAACTTGATACATTTTTGGTGTTGATAGAATACACTTACTACTTTGGGCATTCACATAATGAACTTTGTAATTTTGGTATTCACAGGAGTTAGGATTTTGCCTTTACTCTATCTTAAGTCTGTCTTCAGAGACACTTTATGCAAAATCGTTACTTCTGTGAATGCCAAAAGTATTAAGTTCATTCTGTGAATGTGAAAAAGTAGTAAGTGCATTCTGTGAATTACAATATAGTAGTAAGATTAGAATTGAGTCTTGAGTTCATTCTGTGAATGGGCCTCTATATGTTTTGCTGCACACACTCACACACACATCCCTGCAACCATGAGACATTGATTGTTCTGTCCTGCATTTGTTAACTCACAGCTCTCCCTCCACAATTGCTAATGTTTGACACTGTGCCCCCATGGACAACAGGTGTGACACTCTTGTACAAAAAGGCACATACATTATACCAAAACATGCGGTGTCATGACATTCCATTTCATTCATTGTTCATACTAGGCATGTTGCAACTGTAGAGTAGGTGTTTCACAGCGGAGACTTTAAATACACTGTTCAAAATTCAGTGAGTACATGGATTGAGTTTCCTTGTCACCACACACCCAGACCTGAAGCATTCAATACCTTTATGAACAAACACAACACACACAATGGAGTCTGATTAGTGAGTGCTGCACACACCATTTTTCATAGCCAAAAATTAAGTACACAGCATTGGTTCATAATCTGTGATGTTACCCCATATTTCTCATGATGTACACCTATCCAAATAATAGTTCAGACATATATCCCCCATGACACAACCAATTGTTATTGTTTGACACATAAATGCACAACATTTTTATTACTCTTTCACATTTGTAAATATTAATTTTTTTAACATAGTGACACACATTACCACATGTAGTACTTATATCACAACATAATTGGGTCACAAAGAAGTAGAATTTGGATATATTATTTTTGAACACATGCATTGCATAGTTGACATTGTGCAGCATACATTGAAATGGTCATCGCATGACACAACGGCTACCATACTGTACGCTGTTTGCATTTGACTGCCTCAGGTACACACTGTGAACAAAGGTTTATTCCTCTTGAACACTGCAAGAATACAATGTCAGGTACCTGCTCACCTTCAACCCTGTATGCCACCTCACCTGCCAGGACATAACTCTGCTACAAACATCACCATCACTGTCACTGACAACTTCTGTGTCACCTGCATGAGGCAGCACGACAATCATCAAAGAGGCATTGTTAACCCATACACTGGTACACTCAGAATGAGCAGGCACTCTAATGTGCCAAGGTTGACCATGTACTACGACAACTACATTATCGTGACCAGGCCCATGGCCATACTCAGCAGCACACCTGTCCTTCACAACAACACAGGTGCACAATGCTTGGCATGCGCCAACCCAGGCAGACTTGCACCATGTTGCAGGGGGTCCAGCTGTGCAGGGGATCAGTGTTTGTGTGCATGGAAGGGACACATTCGTGCATGATGCAGTCATGAAAAGATTTATAACCTTTCTATGTGTCCACTTGAATGCAAAAGAGATATGTTGGTTTTATCATGGAGGGGAGATTACGTTTTAATTCAGGTTGTGCATGCCTTACACAGACCCTGTGTATGCATATCTTTGTTGCGCAGCATGATAGTTACATTTTGATGTTCCTATTGTACATTGTCAATTGGACATAGATGTTTCTGGGTATACCCTTAGCAACAGCCCTGGAAGTGCGCTTTCTGACACTTTAATGTGGGAATGATGCAATGACATGATATGTTGTACTATGTTACATGGCTGTCTGTGGCCTATTATTGTGGGTGTGGCACATTGTGGCACCACTACATGAACAAAATAACATCCTGCCAGCACAGTGGTAGCAGTCCAAGTCATACAAGTGTGACACTTTGTCTGTTGCAGGATGTTGTGTGATTTTCTTTTCAGGAGGGTAGTTATACCTTTGCACCTGCGTGTGGCACTTGTCAGGTGCAGCAGTGGGCTGGGACTTCACTTTGGACATATATGTTTACTTACACAGGGGTAGCTGTTTCCCAAATGTAACATGTGCATGTCCGTGGTACAATACTTTTTGTAGACCCTGCACAGTTCATGACATTGCATGATTTCTCTTTCCACAACACGTCAGTAATTGAACCAGCCACCTTACTTTATGCACAGCACAACATTACCTTATTTGCACATTTCCCCTTGTAGGGACTTACCCTGTGTGTCTTCCTGTGTCTCTTCCAGTTCCTCATGCAGTGCACTGTCCTGCCCTGGGATTCCAACGACCAACTCCTCTGGGATGACCGCTGCAACCCGCTCCTCAAGGTCATCCAGCTCTTCTTGTTGTGATGGGCTGCCTCCTCCTGTAAGCCCAGAGTCTTTCCGGTTTTTGGCCATTTTTTCTTTAGTGCGGCGCTTGATATCATTCCACCGTTTTTTTAGGTTAATGACTGTCCGCCTAGATTGGCCCACACTGTTCACCTTGGTCAATATGTCCAGCCAAATGGCCTCTTTTTTGGCTAGTGGCAATTTGGAACTGGCAAACAGCTGGTGCTGGTGGTCTGTTACCTCACTTATCAGTGTATCGTTCTCCTCAGCACTGAAATTTGTTTTGCGCTTCCTCTTTCCAAGAGTTTCTCCCTGTGTTGCAGGCTGGGCATCCTGGCTGCCATGTGAAGGTTTCCTTGGCTGCTGCTCTGTCCTTCAGGCTCCATGGTGGTAATTTTTTCCATTTGCGGGAGAATTAGGTGATAGATGCGCGTGTTTTTGGCGTTTTCCGGATTCTGACGCAACGTAATAGTGACGCAGTGATGCGTACACTTGCGTCGTTCCGCAAATGCGACTTACGGCATTTTTCCCGCACTTGCGTGTCTTTTCGCTACGTCAGGACGGCCGCGTCTGCGTGACTTTTCCCCGCCTTGCGCCTCCGCTTGCGGCGCGGTGCGTCATTCCGTAGATATGACGCATCGGCGCCGCAAGTTTCTGACGCAGCGTGCCGTACGGAAAAGTGACGCATCCTTGCGTTTGCGCAAGGATGCGTCACTTTTCATAAATGAGGCCCCTAGAGCCTATAGGAGAGGATGTTGCTGCCCAGTGGACCTACCCGAGCTGACCAACTGGCAGCAGTAAGGGAGCCCACCAGGGGGGAGTTCTACAATGTGCAGATGGAGGACCCTACACCTGAGGGCCTACAGCAGCTGGCCGAGGCCAAGGTAGCTGGTGACACCTCTTGTGATCACCTAATTTACTGGGAGAATGGTGTCCTGTATAGCGAGCCTAAGGTTCCTGAGCCTGGGGCATAAAGTGTGTTGGTGGTTCCCCAGTGTTACAGGGCCTTTCTACTGTTGATTAGAACAGGGTGTACCCCTAACAGGTCATTTGGGGCAGGGCAAGAACTGTGACAAGCTTGTGAATTACTTTTAATGGCCTCAAATGAGGATGTCATCAGATGCTTTCTGCAGGTCTTATCCTACCTGCCAGGCGAGTAGCAAGTCAGGGGGAAGCACAAAGCTTCCCTGCAAACATTTCCTGTGATTGGCACCCCCTTTGAAAGTGGGGTATCAACACTGTTGGGCCTCTGGACCCCAAAATGGCCATAGGCAACATGGTCTTCCTGATCTTGGAGGACCATGCCAGCTGGTACTGGGAGCCTAAATGCTCTGTAACAAGCTAGCAGAGGGTTGAGTACAGGTTAATTTAGGGTTGGCTTGTGGCTCACCCTGACAAGGATTGTGGTTGCTGCTTGACCAGGGCTACCTCCCTTGTCAACCAACAACCCAATTTCTCACACTGCGCCAATATATCTGATTTTAGTGTGCTGAGTGCTGACACATGCAGAGGCATCCAAAGAATATTCAGCGACTAGTTTTTCAGTTGGTCCCCGTGGTGCGTAGGGTCCCCGACCTCCAGTAGGCCTCCTCTGGCATTGTGCATGGGCACGTGGTGAGAGCACCTGATTGGGTCCGGAGCATGGCGCGGCCCTCTATGTACTTTGCAGGGGGCTCAATCAAGCTTTGTTACACCACGTAGCTATGCTTTTATTCCCAAGCTTGCAGTGCTGCATGACAGAATCACCAGAGCATGTTGGGGATTAATAAACGGGGCACAGCCGTAGGAGACACGCAAAGAGGCAAGTTCCACACTGACAGACAAATAGGCAGTGTACATTTGTGCATACGTGTGCTTGCACTTTGAAGAAAGACCTATGTTTATTGTAGTGGTTCAAATGCATAATATGTTGGATTAAAATGTAAATGTATTTATATAGCGCCAATCGCAGGCATCTATGCGCTTGCTCAGGGAGCCCGTCCTGGTATTCCCCTGTGAGATACCCCGGCAGGGTATCCACAAGGTGAAAGCCAGGCATCCCGCCGCAAGAGGCCGTTGTGGAGATTAAGCAAGCTATTATCCCAGATTCGCAGAGTGTGAACCCGTGAGTCGAGTAGGCACTGGAGCGATATCGAGACCGTGGAATTATTGAGCCCAACCCCCGTCGGGGCGGGGAATTGAACCCTGGTCCAGGGCCGATCTCAGCTTCCAGGTCTGCCGCCTCTAACCCCTGAGCCACACTACTCCACTTATCCCTAATGGTCTTTTTTGAACATGTTATATGTCAATTTAAATGTACAATGGAGTGGGGTCCATGAACAGTATGTTGTTTTCAATTCATCACATACTGCTTTACATGCATGATTTACTGGTTACCCTCTTGCCCTGCATGTTTGCATTAACGTACTGGTTTGTATGCACAATTTAATTGTAGTCACGCATATTGGTATGCCTGCATAACTAATGAGTTTGCAAGCAAAAAATACTTTTGTGCGTAAACAATAATCTATGTTCTATTTGTCTACCATTTTGTTTTTTATGTCAATAACGCTGATTAATTCTCTAACACCTTGGGGGATGCACTTTAAACATAACCTTGTGCATGATACATTGGTTGGCTTGCACAATGGAGTGACTGCAGAGGCACTAGAAGTAGGGGTGCGGCAGGTACGGCAGCACCCCGAGATAAAAGTCATGGATCTTGGCTTTCTTGTCCAAGAGCAGAGCAGATGATACAGCCATTAATTGTGCCTTTCTTGCAGAATCTGACATTTTAAAGACCATCCATTTGCATGTAATTAAGCCACACCGGAAACTGTTTTTTGAAAACTTCTCTTAGTTCTATTTTCTTTCAGATTTATGTCCACAGTTGTTCATCTGCAAACTGGGATAATTGTGTTTTACTTCAAACATTTTAAACTGAAATAACGGGTATCAGACAAAGTACAGCAGATCGAGGGAGTCACATATTTTTGTGATCATATATTGCGTTATGTGTTGCTGTAGAATTATGATCCTCTAAGACGCTCATGCTGGTCTCAAGAGGCAGTTTAATCAATTTTGAATGAGATGTGTATGAGATGTGAGTGCTAGTTTTCTGCAGTTTAAACAGACCTACAAGTGATGCAAAGTGCCACTGAGAACTGCAATGCTAAAAAGCAAACCAAACGAAATCAAGCACTTGGTAACACTACTTTTATTTATTATTCCTCTTGGGCAAATAACGCCTGTTTGAAATCCAGTTGACACAACAACAGATCCACCAAGCCATGCTTTCAGTGACAGCGCGAGCATGTCAAATCCAATTATAGGTAAGCATTGTCAATAACCTTCCAGAATACATGTCATTAGTTACGCTTTTTACAAGGAAACATTCACATTCTTTTCACTGCATGGCATTTATGCTTTGTTCTTTTTTAATCTTAGACATTTCATATTATGCCAAAGAGATGGAGAGGCCTTTATATAGAATATTTCCATTTCAGCGAAAGCCTCTCAAACACTATGTACCATTCACGTGTGTGCGTGCGTGAGCGCGTGCGCGCGCGTGTGTGTTTGTGTGTGTGTGTGGGGGTTTGTTTAGGTACTTTCCAGTGAGTGTCTAAAAAAACTCAAAGTGCAGTTATATTTGCATCAATCCGCTTTATAACCTACCATACTATCAAAGCGCGCTGAATAGTAATTACACACTTCATTACGGTCACTGGCAGGTCCTCTTAATATTAGGTATGTTATGTTTTGGGCATGACGTGGGACAGTATAAGACAGCTTACCTATTTTTGCACTGCACATATTTAGAATTCAAGACACATGAATGTTAGATGATTGGCCATAATTGTTTTTATAGTTATTTTATCTATCATTGTTTCTGACTCTATAAAAATGTTTGTGAGCTCAAGACCCAGGTGTGTGTTTGGACCATGAAAAGAAGTTAATGAGTGTCTTTTTGCTCCATTGATTTCTCTATCTTCTGATCTGATATTCACCTACACAGATGCTTCGACTCCATGCCCAGTTAATCACAATTGTGCTGCTCAATCATCTATAGGAAAAGTAATTTCTTGGGAAACAGAAATGCTAATTAGAACATTTAATTTCATTTGTAAAAGTTGGTATTAAGTTTTCTAGAAACTTGGACAACCCAATAAATAGTGAAGTGGAATAGTCAGGCCTGTCTGATATTGCTTTTTCTTTCAATAATTGCACCAAATTCAGATAGGTTCATTAAATATTCTTATTCACTTCTTTTCCCAACACATGTACCTGTTTGAGGGAAAAATACGATTGTATAATTTGATGCCAATCTAAATGGTGTCATCTATATCGCAGTCAATATACATGTCAAGGACCCAATTGAATTTAATTAAGTCTTCCCCAAAATCGAGTAATGTCCCTGGTCCTTGTGCCAACCAAAATCTTACCCAATACCAGTACACAAATCGCTAAGTTGTGTGAAATGACCAAAATATTGTTAAGGGATCACAGAGGTCAAGCAGGAGAGAAAAGCCATTCTTTTTAATGGAATTTCTGTTCAATGAAAAATCAAAACAAAATTAAATATTTCTTAGTTCAACAATTCAGGGGTGGTTGGTCAACCTTTCGACCCCTCATTGGGATATTGGGATTTTATTGAGATTCGGTAAATGGAGCAAGTTATTAGCAAAAAAAAACACTTTTCTTATGGAACAATCAACCTACCTATAACTATGGCCACTAGGACATATACATGAAACTTTCCAAAAAGGTCCTACTTTTTGACTAGTTTGTGCATGGAAAGTTTCAGGGTGAACTGTCAAGCGGGGGCTGAGAAAAAAGGTCATTCCAATACTCAAAATCCCCATGTAATTTTCATAGACTTCTTTAGAAAAGGTTAAAGCAAAAACTGCTAAATGGAATTACACCAAATTTGGCAGGAAGATAGACCTTGTACTGCAGATTGTGCTTTTTCGAAATTTGGTGTAAATCTGCACAGTAGTTTTTGAGAAATTAAGGTTGAAAATTAATTGTATACCTGGACGGTTGGGCCACAAGAGTCTCAAGACTCTTATGGGAGCGCCAATTTAAAAATAGTGTTCTGATCGGACCTGGGAGCTTTATTTTACTTGGGCCATCTCGCTGGGTCTGACTCCTGCGGGAGCAAGCACTTTGATTGGCTG
Source organism: Lissotriton vulgaris (assembly GCF_964263255.1). NCBI lineage: Eukaryota > Metazoa > Chordata > Amphibia > Caudata > Salamandridae > Lissotriton > Lissotriton vulgaris. Next base: position 1,187,872,335 of record NC_141696.1, on the reverse strand, counting down.
CCAGCAACATGAGGACACATTTTACTGCAGCCATTACAGTGCTCGGATGCTAAGTTCCCTATCCTGAACATGTTTAAAAAAAAGTTTAATGGGGCAATGTAGGGATACGCTGACCTAGGCCCCATGGGGGGACCCAAAATGACCCCCCTGGGGCCAAATTGGAAAAAGAATGGCAAAAAATGCAGCAATCCAGCGGGACTCCCACGGGATCTGAAATAAAAAAAAATGGCAGCCGAGTAGCATTTATACTGTTCAGAAAGGGGAGGGGGCCAGCATAGTTAGGATTCCCAGGTATAGCACTTCCTCTGATTTTTCCTCACTAATAACTTTGATCCAGGTTGATGTATCACCATGAAACTGGGCAGACCTTTTGTTTTTTTTACATTAGCTGACGGTGCAAAGTTTTGTGGTGATTTTGAAGAGGGAGGAAAGCAAAAAGGGTGACCTAAAACTTGTTTTTCCCCAATGCATTTTCATTGTACTTTTTTGGACTTTTTAAGACAGATACAGTGCGAAAACGGTTGGACAGATTTAAATTAAATTTGGCAGGATTAGATATTCAGATGCACAGATGATCCGTTTGGGTACTAGAGATAAGTAAGACAAGTATTTTTTTAAGTAATAAGACATTTTAACTTGATAATATCTGTAGCCGCTGTATTTTCATGAAATGTTGTCGCATTTTGTGGTATTTTACAGAAGTCCCCACCGACCTCGACACCGCCGCCAGCAACCTCAGACGCTGGATCGACGACTGTGCCAACACTCTCACCGCGTTCAAGAAACCCTCCAACAGACACACCAACAAGAATGCCAGCTGGTTCACCGCAGACCTCCAGTCCTCCAAGCAAACCTTCCGAAAACTAAAGAAAAAATGGCAACGCGAACAGACGCCGGAAAACCACGCAGCCCACAAGAACACCATCCGCCAACACCATCACCTCATCAGATCCGCAAAAAGGATCTCCTTCAAGGACCGCCTTGACAACAACGTACACAACAGTAAAGAGCTCTTCAACATTGTGAAGGAACTCTCCAACCCCAACTTCAACACCAACGACATCCCACCATCGCAAAACCCGTGCAATGCCCTGGCCACCTTCTCTCATCGCAAGATCGCCGACATCCACAACAGCTTTGACAACCCCACCACCCCAACAGCTAACAACACCTCAGACCCCATGGCCACCACCCACAACAACCCCCTGCTCACCTGGACCAACATCAACGACGAAGACACCATCAAAATCATGAACACCATCCACTCCGGCTCCCCGTCAGAGCCATGCCCTCACCACATCTTCAACAAAACCAGCACCAGGATCGCACCCCATCTCCGAAAAGCCATCAACATCTCCTTCGAGACCGCGACCTTCCCGGAGAGCTGGAAGCACGCCGAGATCATCGCCCTGCTCAAGAAACCCAAGGTGGATCCAAAGGACCTCAAGAACCTCCGGCCCCTCTCCCTTCTCCCGTTCCTGGCGAAGGTCATTGAGAAAACCGTCAACAAACAGCTGACCCGCTACCTCGAGGAGAACAACATCCTGGACCCGTCCCAGTCTGGATTCCGCAGCAACCACAGCACCGAAACTGCCCTCATCGCCGCCACCGATGACATCATGGCCCTGCTGGACAACGGCAAAACCTTGGCCCTCATCCTCCTGGACCTATCAGCCGCCTTTGACACAGTCTGCAACTGCACCCTACGCACACGCCTTCACGACACTGGGATCCGAGACAAGACTCTGGATTGGACCACCTCCTTCCTCTCCCCGGCAGAACCCAGAGCGTCCGCCTTCATCCCTTCCGCTCCGAAGCCACCTAGATCATCTGCGGCGTACCCCACGGATCATCCCTCAGCCCGACACTGTTCAACATCTAGATGGGCCCACTCGCCCATGTCATCAGACTGCACGGCCTCAACATCACCTCCTATGATGATGACACACAGCTGATCCTCTCCCTCACCAAGGACCCCCTCACCGCCAGAACTGACCTCCACGAAGGGATAAAAGCCGTCACCGAATGAATGAAGAATAGCCGTCTGAAGCCGAACTCAGACAAGACGGAGGTCCTCATCCTTGGCTCCATCCAGTTAGCCTGGGACGACTCCTGGTGGTCGACCGCCCTGGGAGCTGCACCAGCACCCACCGACCACGCTCGCAACCTGGGGTTCATCCTCGACTCAACGCTCTCCATGACCAAGCAAGTCAACGCCGTCTCCTCTTCCTGCTTCAACACCCTCCGCATACTCCACAAGATCTACAGGTGGATCCCCACCAACACAAGAAGAATGGTCACCCAGGCCCTCATCAGCAGTAGGCTGGACTACGGAAACACCCTCTGCACGGGAGCACCGGCCAAACTCCTGAAACGACTACAACGCATACAGAACGCCTCCGCCCGCCTGATCCTCGACATCCCTCGACACAGCCACAGCACACCCCACCTGAGAGACCTGCGCTGGCTCCCCTTCAACAAGAGGATCACCTTTAAGCTCCTCACCCTCGCACACAAGGCACTCCACGACACATGACCAGCATACCTCAACAGTCGACTCTGCCGACCTCACTCTTGCCACCGTTCCCCATATCCGAAGAACAACCTCCGGCGGCAGATCGTTCTCCCACCTCGCCACCAAGACCTGGAACACCCTCCCCACCCTCCTACAGCAGACCCAAGACCTACTAACCTTCAGGAGGCTACTCAAGACCTGGCTATTCGAGCAGTAGCAGCACCCCCCCCCCCCCAGTGCCTTGAGACCCTCACGGGTGAGTAGTGCACTTTATAAGTGCCATGATTGATTAATTGATTGAAGTACCATGGTACATAGCGATGACATGTCATTATGTGGTTCGTTTATGACTGCCTTTACGTGTAGGTACGTTTTGCTCTTAGATGTAGATAAGTATTAGCGTTGATATTGTTCCCCTACCTATCATCCCTTTATTAAAGTGGTAATAGGTAGGGAAAATGTTTTATATATGTAAAAAAGACTATGGAACACCTCAGTACCCTAAATATGTTACACATTTTAAAATATACCATGGTACACCATATCCTAAAAATATAGGGTTATATTTATGACCAATTTTATGGCGATTTTGCAAAATGCAAGGTGGTGGAAGAGTGACGCAAACCTAAAGTCATATTTTTGGAGTCATGCAAAGCCACTTTGTGTGGCTTTGAATGGCTTCATAAATATGGAGTGATGCATTACAGCACAAATTGCTGTGTTGCATTACTCAGTGCAAGGGAGGCATTCCATGGGCGTTGCATGGGTGTTCCCACACAACTCTCATTCCAGATTTACCAAACCTGGTAAACCTGAGCATGTGCGAAAAAGATACGCCGCCCAAAGCGAGGCATAACAAACAGAAATATCTTTATTTCTCCTTGTTTTTTTCTCTTTCTGGAGCACACGTAGAAAGAGGAAAAAGCCTATCAGGCTATTTTATGTGCAGGAAGGTGCCCTTCCTGCTCAAAACAACCCTGCCTAGAACACAGGCATCCTTGCACCATTGTGCAAGGGTGGCTGAACTTGCGTTAGGCTGCCAAAACAGCGGAAGGGGAAAGGACAGGAATGTACCATATTAGATCAATATGGCACATTCCTGCCCTTTACCTATGGCCAGGGCAGCGCAGCAAAGTGATTTGCTACGCTGCCCTGCGACACAAGGATAATAAATATGGCCCACAGAGTGCAAAGGTGTATTTTCCATTTTTAACATATTTAAATCTTTTTTTTTGTTTTGCATTTTTATATAGTGCAAACTCGACCCAAAGGTGTTGGAGCACATTACATAAGCACTACTTACATTACAGAAGGACACATTCATCATTTTTAGGCACAGGGAGATTAAGCGATTTGCCCCGAAACACAGGATGTTGAGTCGATGCAGACACTTGAACCCAGTTACCCAGTTCCAAAGACAGGAGCTTTGAGTCTACAGAGTAGCACGGTACCATCCACTACTTAAAGAGCTACATAAAAAAAAAATAATGCCAGGTTCTCCATAACCGTACAATTAGATAATGTCCTAGTGGAAAGCAATTTAAGAAAGATAGATGTGCACAAGAGTTAATCCGCTGTATCTGAACAAAGTCAAGCACCACTATACAATATTACAACCAAATGAGTGTGATTTTATTTCATCACAACATTGAAGTTAATCAGTTAATATACATTAGAATACAATTCATAAGTGGGTATTTTTTTAGCAAAAAGGTGCACAGAAAAGTGAGGTGGTAAGTGCATGGGAGGGATTATGATGAAGGACAATAGTGCGCATATATATACATCAATAAATTGATAAACAACTATCCAGACAGTTTCCTGCCAAATGCATTAAATGACAAATCGTAACATAATTACAGATATCATTTCTCTGTCATATATGTCTGACAATACAAACAAAGGAGAAATGTTGACGTTTCGACCCCTAAACGGAACAACCAATTTTGCGCAATGTGAACAGGGTCTTCATCAGGACCAAGGTGAGGGTAGGGGAGTGGGCACCAGTAAAACAGCTATATCACTTCTGGCTGTGGATATAAAAACGGGGCTGTGTACGCTCTTTGATATCTTCAATGATGTTCGTGTTGAACAGGTAGTTAAGGCCCAGGTTGCTCAGTAACCTGTGGCTGGGGGCTGCTGGCAGGATCGATGAACAGCTAACTCGAGTTATCTTGATAGATCCTGAAGATATCTGAGAACGAATACACAGACCCATTTTTATATCCACAGCCAGAAGCTATATAGCTGTTTTTACTGGTACCCACTCCCCTACCTCCACCTTGGTCCTGATGAAAACCACAATGCGCAAAATTGGTTGTTTCGTTTAGGGGTCGAAACGTCAACATTTCTCCTTTGTTTGTTTCTGAACCTGTTCTGGGCCCAGGTAACGTATTCCCTGGGCCACATTTATTTAAGAAACGGGAGGGAGCCGCAAGCCCCTCGCCTCAAGTCGATATCGCCATTTGGGACCTCGATACTTAACAGTGTCAAAGGGAGCCCACTTTTGGGATATAGTGATTTACTGCCCGGGAGAGAGCTGGCACACGCCACCCACCACGGGGAACAGAAGTTTGCTCCTGCCCAGCAGGAGCAGTTTAAAAATGTTGCTTCCACCCTGGTGAGAGCAAAGAAAACTGCTGGCTTTGCCAGCACCCATTATGATGCTGGACAGAAGGCCGGCTGAGACTGCAGGAGCCTTTGGGCTCCCCCCGCAGCACCAACCTACTCTAAGTTGTGGGTGTCCCAGATGGGCTCCGGAGCACCCACCTACAATAAAAAATTACCTGTTCCCAACAAGGAAGCTGGGTGTGGCTGTGGGGGCCCTGAGGCTCCCCCCGTGCCCCCAACCTTCCTGTGGGTGGCCCAGGTGGGAAGCTGGACACCCACCTATAGTAATTAAAACCCAATTATTGTTTTAGAGACAATATTTTGTATCCCCCATCAAGTAGTATGGATTAATTGTCCTTTACAGGTTTATGTCCACCTTGAGGCTGTAATGATGCTGTAATCCCATTATCATAATTCCTGATTATGTCACAGTGAAAATCTTAACAGATTAGTATACTTGATGATTCTGTGGCTCTGATTAAGACCTAAGGGCTAAATTCCAATCCTTATGCATGCAAGTGTTTACACAGGGATCAGAATTATAAATTGTGTGATGATATACACAGCCTCCAGTTTTACTCTAATAAATTCCAGCTTGTCAAACAAAGCTGCTGAAATTTATTGGCGGAAAAGGTTAAGAATAAAAGGAAAATGTGTAGATTTTGGTGCGTTCAAAACTGATTTCATTCGGATTGGCTAATCAAAGAAGTCATTTAAGGTGCAGACAGAAATGTCATCAATGATGGCGTTTTTCATCTCAAGAGTGATGTAATACACGAGGTCATAAGCTGGGCATGGCAGGGGCATTGGTAACAGTTAGCTCAGTAAACTATAACTGGTAAATGTCATTTTCTTTTGTTCTTTAAACACTAGTTTTTATATTATTGCAACACCTAACTATAACTTCAGTTTAACCTTTGATTTTCTTAGTGAGTTTGTAGAGTTTTTTTAATTTAAATTAACATCTTAGCACCATACCTAACAATACCATCAGTGAATTTCTAAGTCTTTTTGATCATAGTCCTCCAACTCTCATACTGAACACAACTTTGGCTGTGCATTTCAGGGGATCAGTCACCGAACCCCCTGCGAGTGGCCAACCACCTTGCCATGAACTGCCTTTGTTCCTGTGCTGAGGACAACCCCCCACAACCTGTAAACGCCCTGCAAAACCTAGCCTTCAGCCATGCCTAGCGGGCACTTGAGCATAGGTTCTGGTCAGTGGCCAGGCCATGCACCTAACCATCCATGTGCATTCAAGTCCACATGTAGATCAGAGTGGATGCTTCTTTGTCTGTGTTGCTTTGGAGGTTTTAACTTTTTTTGTTTTTCAATTTTCTTTGCAGTCGTAGCTACTGCTTTTGTTAAATTTTTTGATACAATTTCTTTTACACTTTTTTTTACTGTTTTAGCTTGTTTCTGAACTTAAAAAAAATATTGTTTTAACACTTTTTAAAACTTGTTTATCATCACTTCTTTAGCTGCTGTTGCGTGGCACTTGTATATATTCTTCTATGAACGTCACCACAGACCACAACTTAGGGGATCATTACGATGTTGATATTTATTTTCCAAACAGTGGCTCTTGAGCTATGTTCACACACCATACACCTAAATACCCATTGATTTAAATCAGAAAGAAGAGATAAGAAGAAAAAAACGTAATAAAACTAATATCACAAATACCCATGTACATAATATAAATAATTTTAATGAAAAGCAAAGGGCGCTCAAACATATGGCCGAGATACCCGCCACCCCCTCTCAACACAATCCCCAAAAGGAGGGAAACCGGAAACAGTTCTTAAAGTTTTTGGATGTGGGATGGAGTGACCATCCCGGCCGTATTTATTAAAACAAAAAATTAAAACATTAAACGTTTTCATGTTATGTACAATTTCATTATCACATTACGATGTTTGGCTAACCTTAACATAATCTCTAATACAGAGGTTCTCCTAGCCGAACTAGCATCCTACAAAAAACATTCTCTAAGAACACTGAAATTGTACATCCTAACGTTTAAGGGCCAACGGCAAGGTCATAACCGGTGTCAAGATCCCTAACCAGACTTACCCCTCCCACTTGGGAGGGGCGACAGCACAGAGGCTTACCTCAAGTGCAACTACTAACAATTTCCCTTGACTTGACGGGGGCACTTAAGACTCGACGCCATTTAAAGGTCGTTCGAACACTTGTGTGTGGTATCTAGAAGGTATCGTTGACCTCTCCCCACCCCACACAACTTACCGCATCTGCCGTCGCAGATGACACTGGCCCCGGGAAATTCCCCAGGAGGGGGCTGTAACCCCTCCTACAAAGGAAGGGGCCTTGACCGCCTTTCCTTTACTTCCGGCGACCCGCCCTTAGACGGGACCGCCTCCCCACTGAGGGGCCAATGGCCACCTCTCCCGAGCGCTCCCATCCGTGTTGGGTGACGCCCACTCATAGGGATCTACCAATTAGTGCTCACCGATCATGACCTTACCGCCTACCAAAAATAAATACGACAGTTCTTACTCAAACCTATGAAAACATTGGTCGCTACGACCGAAAGAACATGCTAGAAATGCAACACTACATCAAATCATTTTAATCGTAACAACCTAGACGATATTCACCATACTTTATTATGATTAACCACAAACTGATACTGTCACAGCCTGTAAACGAAATGGAAAAACAAACTTATAAATTCACTTTATTGCACAACAACTTGCTGTCCTCAGGGGCTGGTGGGTGGGTCAAAATTGGCTCTTCGTTCCGTCCCGAGCTCACGTGTAGCGAGGAGGTGCAGCTTCGGAGCACAAGAACAAGAGGACGTCTTCTGGTCTTGCGCCTTCTTTTATCCGTCTTCAGGGCGGGCGAAAACCCGCCCCTGCCCGCCCCGAGGGCGTGGCTGGCTGCGTCGGTGTCTAGGCCAGCCCACTCTAGGGCGGGAAAAGGCGCGCCCCGGCTACGCCGCTTCGGGCATACCAGCCGAGACGCGCCTCCCGCCCAAAAATGGCTTCCCGGGGGGATCGAGGCACTCAGCCATACGTTCGGGGGGACCGAGTGGTCGCCCCTTTCCATATGGCCGAGATACCCGCCACCCCCTCTCAACACAATCCCCAAAAGGAGGGAAACCGGAAACAGTTCTTAAAGTTTTTGGATGTGGGATGGAGTGACCATCCCGGCCGTATTTATTAAAACAAAAAATTAAAACATTAAACGTTTTCATGTTATGTACAATTTCATTATCACATTACGATGTTTGGCTAACCTTAACATAATCTCTAATACAGAGGTTCTCCTAGCCGAACTAGCATCCTACAAAAAACATTCTCTAAGAACACTGAAATTGTACATCCTAACGTTTAAGGGCCAACGGCAAGGTCATAACCGGTGTCAAGATCCCTAACCAGACTTACCCCTCCCACTTGGGAGGGGCGACAGCACAGAGGCTTACCTCAAGTGCAACTACTAACAATTTCCCTTGACTTGACGGGGGCACTTAAGACTCGACGCCATTTAAAGGTCGTTCGAACACTTGTGTGTGGTATCTAGAAGGTATCGTTGACCTCTCCCCACCCCACACAACTTACCGCATCTGCCGTCGCAGATGACACTGGCCCCGGGAAATTCCCCAGGAGGGGGCTGTAACCCCTCCTACAAAGGAAGGGGCCTTGACCGCCTTTCCTTTACTTCCGGCTACCCTCCCTTAGACGGGACCGCCTCCCCACTGAGGGGCCAATGGCCACCTCTCCCGAGCGCTCCCATCCGTGTTGGGTGACGCCCACTCATAGGGATCTACCAATTAGTGCTCACCGATCATGACCTTACCGCCACAGGTCCGGATAGTTGACCGGCTATCCGGACCCCCCACAAAAACTCCTACCTAAAGGTCATGTTTTAAAGATTTTAACCAGGCTAAGAAGTCTCCTATGAGTAACTCATTCCCCGCCCTCGATAAATGCACACCATCCCCCAGATACATACTGTCATCATTAATACAATTATGCGAGATCGAATGCAATGTCTTGGAACGGAACAACCTACTCACTTTGTTATTCAATTTTTTAACAGAATGATTCAAAGCAGGGATCGAGATAGCCCCCCGCCACACTTTTCGTGGGATCATATGAGACCACGCAATTAGGCACCCCGGAACTCTCCTCGCTAACCAACTTACCGTGGAAAGCATAGCCTCCAGGAGAAGTCGTCTACCGGTGGTGACCAAATCATTGCCCCCCAAATGCACTATGACTATGGACGGCGGTGACCTCATCCGCTCTAACAAGCCCTCAAAAAATTCCTGAAACTGGTCAATACAGAGACCGCCCCTTCCGTAGAAGGACACTCTGTACCCGTATTCCCCAGGTACGTGAATCATGTCACCTGCTTTGAATACGTCTGCGGCCCGTCTCACGTATGAGTGGCCCACGACCCACACCTCCTTCCTCACAGCCGGTGACGTGCGACCGCTGGCCTGGTGTTGGGTCGACTGCACAGTCTGCCCTGCCGCGTAGGCTTGCACAACTGAAAACAAACAAAAGACAAGAGGCGTGAGTACATGATTACAGCTTCACAACATGTGCAATCGCACGTACCTCTTATAACAATTGGAGGACCAGCGCCCCACACGTTTCACTTGTTCTACATTAAGACCCCTGGCTGTAGCTTCAGTGGCAGCCCCTATTCGAAAGGAGTGGGTCCCAAATTCGCCCGGGTCCAAGCCCGCTGCGGCAATGGCCATTGCAAGCACCCGTTGAAACTGAAACCTCGTCAGCGGGGTGGCGTCTGCATGCCTCAACAATGTCCCCCCCCATGATGCCACTCTTTGTGCTAGGTAATCTTCTAAGCACTGTACCGGACACATGGATGACTCGGGGTTCCTGCGAATGATCGTGCAGTCCCCTCTCCCATCTTGGTCAGTCTTAGACCTGAGAAAGGAGACAATCATCGCATCCCCCCTGATCTGAACATGTTCCCTGCACAAGCCCCCCGTCACATCCTGTTTGTTCCTTGCAACCAGCTCACTAACTCTCATAGCCCCGTGAAACGCCAGCGTAAATGCAGTCCGGAACAAACAGGTCTCAAAAGGGGACGAGCATGTGTTAGGGAGTGTGGCCAGTAACTGGGACAACCTGTCTAGACCTATCGGTCGTCTTACGTCTACTCTGCGACCCTCTAGGCGTTGCCACCCACGCAGCGCTTTCTGTACTGTGAAAGACGCTGTTGGGTCCAGGATGCCATGGGCCCTGGCAACAAAGGAAATGGCGGCACGATGCCTTTGGGCCGTAGCCACCGATTTCCCAGCCCTATGTAAAGACATCAGAAAAAGTACTACCCACTCTTCCTGACCCCAAAGACCCCCTCTCTCTGCCCCCAAAAAGGCTAAATAGGCCTGGAACGCCCCTTCATATGCCTTCCTTGTCCTGGGTGCTAGACTCTCTCCCACGAGGTGACGAAGTTCGGGGCACCGAGAGACCAGAGAGCTTCGGGGAAGGGTGCCGGCTCCGGGTCCGCTGAAGGAAGGAAACCCGAGAAAGCCTGCATGTGAAAACGAGACAGTGCGTCAGCAGCCTGATTCATCACCCCTGGGACATGTTTTGCTCTGAATACCACGTTCAGTTGCATACATAGTAGGACAATTTCTTTGAGCAGCCTCAAAATCAATTTACAATGGGCTGACTGACTATTGATGCATTCTACCACGGTCATATTGTCGGACCAAAAAACGACAGAATGATCTCTGAAACCTTCTGGCCAGGTTCTCAGGGCCACGAGAATGGGAAATAATTCAAGGAAAGCAATATTACTCATCAGCCCCTTCTCGTGCCACCATAGGGGCCATCTTTGAGCAGACCAGTTCGTGCCGAAGATGGCGCCAAAACCTATGCTTCCTGCTGAATCTGTCCATAGCCCAAGCTCTTCTGAGGACACGGCTGGCTTGTTCCAGACGACTCGGCCATTGAAGTCCGCCAAGAATGCTAACCATATCCGCATGTCCTGGCGGACCTCAGCCGATAACCTCGTGCGATGATGACCCTCCTTCAGGCCAACCATCGCTTGGGCAATGGAGCGGGAAAAGGGGCGAGCCATTGGGATCACTCTCAAGGCAAAGTTCAACTTTCCCACTAATTGTTGCAACTGATGCAGTGTAACCTTAGGTGTATTCAAACATACTCGGAGGGCTGCCCTGAATTTCAACACTTTGCTAGCTGGTAAACGGAAACACCCCTCCCTTGAGTCCAACTCGATCCCCAAAAACTCGAGGCAAGTCGTGGGACCCATAGTTTTACCCGGTGCCAACGGCACGCCAAAATGACCCATCAACACACAGAATTCAGCTAAGGCCTGAGCACATTCGGGATTTCCGGCGGGACCAAGGAACAAAAAGTCGTCAAGGTAGTGCATTACATTTCGAAAACCCGTTCTCTTAGTGAACACCCATTGCAGGAAAGTACTGAATTGCTCAAAATAAGCACATGATATAGAGCATCCCATTGGCATACACCTATCCATGTAAAATGACCCCTGGAACCCGAATCCCAAGAGACGCTGATCGTCTGGGTGTACCGGGAGCAACCGGAACGCTGACTCGATATCTGATTTCGCCATCAACGTCCCGGGCCCCAGGCGATTCAAGATGGCTACTGCCTCATCAAACGATGCGTATCGCACCGAACAAACTTCTGGATCAATTGCGTCGTTCACCGAAAGGCCGTGTGGAGCAGACAGATTATGGATCAAACGAAACTCACCTGGGTCCTTCTTGGGGACCACCCCTAACGGAGAACAAACAAAATCCGGTACCGGGGGTACACTAAACGGGCCGGCGACCCGTCCCCGGCTAACCTCTTTCTGAATTTTCTCTTGCACCACAGATGTATGTTGTAAAACGGAAAGTTGATTCTTGCAAATCCCTACACCCTGAAAGTCCCCCACCGGGATGCGGAAACCATGTGTAAAACCGTTCCGCAGCACCCCGGCAGAAGTACGATCCGGGTATTCGCTGAGCCAGGGGATCATTGCCAAGGTATCAATCGGGGTTGGTAAAGGCGCCCCTCGGACTAGATTAGACCTGTTTGGCGCCTCCCTTACCCCCATTCTCACCCGTTCTGGCTCTGCACGATGACTCAGGATGGGACGACCCACACGTACTACACTCATGTTTGAATTTACACAATCCCGGAGGCCTGGTACATTTCCCTTTGTTGAAGTTAAAACAGAAACCCTTTCTTCCTGTATTGCCTGCGGGCCTCGACTGATCGTCAGTGCTCGTACTTGGTCGAAAGGGCGTCCCCCCATTTTGGCGGGAGTAATCAACAACAGTGCTCCCAACCAATGGCATTCTTAACATCCCCGATTCTTTCATTTTATCCCATGTTACAGAATCGTAACAATCCCAAGTCAAACTCTTGTTATGCTCCTTTTCTTTCCTGAACAGATTGTCATAACAAAACCAATGGTTACCTTGATATGCTGTCGAGTAACCCATTATTCGTGATTGATAAATGGGAAACTCTGGAAGCAACTCGGGCCTTCGTTCCCCCAGAATCGATGTAAAAATACCCCACGCATTGCCCCAGTTTCCAATATTCTCATTTACCTTAAAGGCGGCCATTTTTGCGCGCCAAACACTCGGATGCATTAGGTCCTTCTGACTTTTAACATGCTCCACCTCATAATGATCAACAAGCAAGGAGAAAATATTCACGTACTCCCCCGCCCAGATCTTTTCCTTTATAGCTAAAGGCACATGTTGTCCCAATCTCTCTCTACGAGAGGGTGCTGACTCGTCCCTTGCAATCGGCAATGGCCGCTTACCTGAACCGGACGCAGCATCTGCCGCTTGCGGCTTGTCTATTCCCGCCAACGGCGCAGTCACTTTAGCTGCATCTCTCTTCTCACGAAGTCCTTTTATCAGTGCCTGTGCCTCGGCAGCCGTGGCACCATCACTACTATCCCCCAACCATGCTGCTAGCTGTGCTGCCAGCTCGGGGGGCATGTCTTCCTTGGAAGTCGGGGTGACGACAACGGGGATTGGATTCCCCTCTATCGGTACTGGGGTCGGCGCCTCGAGCGGGGCAGAGGGAACCGGGACGTCTCCACCGGCTGGAACCCTTCTCGGCCTCTTAGGTCTCCCTCCAGCCGGCGCAGGGCCCGAACCCTCCTCCCCGTCTCGCTCCGCCAACCGTTTCTTTATCTCGGACATCTCTTTGCAGAGGATCCGCACCATCTGGTCGGTCGTCATCTTCTTTGCGCCTTTCTTAGGCATATCTCCGAGGAAGTATCTAAAAGACAAAGAAAAAGATCAAAACGCTCAAAATTGGCTCTTCGTTCCGTCCCGAGCTCACGTGTAGCGAGGAGGTGCAGCTTCGGAGCACAAGAACAAGAGGACGTCTTCTGGTCTTGCGCCTTCTTTTATCCGTCTTCAGGGCGGGCGAAAACCCGCCCCTGCCCGCCCCGAGGGCGTGGCTGGCTGCGTCGGTGTCTAGGCCAGCCCACTCTAGGGCGGGAAAAGGCGCGCCCCGGCTACGCCGCTTCGGGCATACCAGCCGAGACGCGCCTCCCGCCCAAAAATGGCTTCCCGGGGGGATCGAGGCACTCAGCCATACGTTCGGGGGGACCGAGTGGTCGCCCCTTTCCAAATACACTCATATTATACACTAAACAGCACTAAACATGAGAAAAATCAAAAACACAGTGGCAGAGGAAAATATACATACAACAATTAACACAATATACAATCAAACAATAGTGTCCTCTTTAATTTAGGTCATGTTAGAAGCGTCAATGGCATTTCAACCCAGAGTTGTTTAGAGGGTCATCATCAGGACAATAAACTTCGAGAGTGAGAAGCGACCACTTAATAAAGTTTTCTAAAAAAATGAAAACACGTACATGGGTTTTATGAGTGATAAAACAACTCAGTATCAAAACGTTTAAGGCCTTATCATCACCGAATGTGTGCCCAAGAAGCTTTGGAATTGGTAAAAGAATTAAAATAGAGTTTTGTTAAGAAAAGGGAAGAAAAATAGAACCAATAACACCAGCAGTTACACCATGTGTACATAGTTGGAAAAGTGAAGTTTTTGAAAACTATAAAGAAAGAAACCTGAAATGCTTTTAATGCAACGATGCTCCTCCTTAGATCCAACAAAAAATGTGTGTTATTTTAAAATGATCTCTGTGGAAGGGGAGTCCTAGAACAAACAAATAGGGGCAGAAGAATTAAAAAAACGCCCTAAATCGAATAAATAAGGTCAGAGTCCAAAATCAAAAAGACCAATATTCATACCTGTTAGTGTGGAATCTACACACTATGGTCATTAGGATCGCGGACGGACTTGAGTCCGTCCGCGACCCCTGAGTAGGAGGGAAGGTCCGCATGGGCTGCGGCGTTCCCTCTGTGCAGATTAGGATGTGACCGCCAGGGTGGCGGTCACATCCTCTATTTTTAACATTGCGGCGGGTGGAGCTTCAAGCTTCAGAAGTCGTAAAGCCTTTCAAAAAAATTTCCATTACGGTCATTAACACCTTGGAGAAGATGTTTCTTCCTATAATTATTATGTGCAACAGTTTAAAATTTGCTAACTTTCGTGCTAAGAATTTTCAATTCTATTAAGGACAGGAGGCGAGGATTATGCTATCTCATTTCTTTACTGAAAATACAGCAGCCAATAAGAACACAGTAAAGAAATAACAAACTACATTTCCCATGAGTCCTTAGTGACGATAGAGAGTAGGCAGTATAAAAGGTACCATAGAGGACAACACTTCCTCTTTCTTTGTGCAGAACAGTTCAACAATAAAGTTCCAAAAATCCAAACGATAAATGAAAGAAGCACGAAGCACAGGCCATCGGGAAGCAGGACGAAGAAACAGAAGTAGAAGAACGTCTGCAAAGCATTGACTCCTGGCACGTGGAACACGAGTTCAGCAGCTCACTTAGGATGATGACCTGAAAGGCATAACAGAGCCGTAACAACCAAAACCCACTTATCTTAGGAATCATAAGTAGACAAAAGGGTGAGAAAAACAAGGCATAGAACAGCATTATGCATAGAAATTCACATGTACAATAATCAGTGAGAACAACACTACAATGCAGATATAAACAAGGGTGGGATAATCCTCGCCTCCTGTCCTTAATAGAAGTGAAAATTCTTGGCACGAATGTTAGCAAATTTTAAATTCTATGTCAGGACGGAGGCTCCGATTATGCTTGTTCAAAGCTTAGCCACCACAACAGAAGCAACATCAACAATAGGCTTGAAATAAAACGATTTAAAGACTGATTCTGAAGACCAATCAGCGGCCTTCATGATATCCTTGGAGGCCGACCCCCAGGGAAAAAGCTTTAGAAGCCATGGCTCCCCGAGCAGAGTTGGCTCCAAAGACGGAAACGTCAATGCCCGCCTCCACCATGAGCCAGCGCACCCAACGCGCCAAGGTAGCGGGAGTGACAGGCTTAAAAGGCTTCTGTAAAGCTATAAGCAGTTGACCCTGCAAATCATGCCGAAAGGGTGCAGTACTCACCTTGTAATCCTTGATGCATTGAACCACACAAAGCTTCGGCTTGTGCGGAAAAGAAGGATTAGACACAGAAGACGTTTTACACTTAGTACGGCAAGATATGGCAAACGAAACACCCTCCAGAGAGAACGTGCGCCCAGCAAGATCTAAAGCACGAACATCCGAGACGCGCTTGCAGGACAACAGGCAGAGCAACATAGTCAACTTGGCAGACAATTGCTTGCTTGCGAGAGAGCAAAGTATTAGAAGTCCAAGAAGTCAAGAGACGCAAAACCACTGAGGCATCCCATAAGGCAATATACTTAGGACAAGGAGGTTTTACCATCCGAATGCCTCTGAGTAATTTGGAAATCAAAGGATGTTCCCCAATAGGTTTATTATCCACCGGAACATGGCCAGCAGAAATTGCAGAACGAAAGTTATTTACCGTTCTGTATGCCAAACCAGAAGAAGCAAGAAATGCGAGAACATTCAGAACTAAAGAGACATCTGCAGAAGAGGGATCCACTGACCGCTGTGTACACCAATCACACCATCGTTTCCAAGCTGACGCATAACGTTTGTGTGTGTTGGGGGCCCAAGTTTCACCGATAAATCGGGCAGCGTCTGAAGAAAGGCCTGAGATTTGCCAGCGTCTCCCAAAATACCCCACGCCACAAGACGGAGATGACCCGAAAGAATGAGGGGATGAGTTTCCAGCAGAGGGTCCAGCAACAAGTTCCACTTGCTGGGGAGAAGGAGCGGCGAGGAGCAGCTCATCTCCAGAAGAGTGATGAGAATGAGCTCTGAAAGAAAGTGCCCATGCGGGCCAGAACCCTGGAAATCATCATGAAGGGAGGAAATGCATAGCACAGGAGAGGAGGCCAAGACTGGAGAAATGCATCCGTGGCCAGAGCCTCCGGATCCGGACGCCAACTGTAGAACAGGGGAAGCTGTCTGTTCAGTCGAGAGGCAAAGAGGTCCATGTGACATTGTCCCCAAATCCAGGACAAGATCCAAAACACTCGAGGGTGAAGACGCCAATCGCTGAAATCCCGCAGATGGCGAGAGTTTCAATCCGATATACGATTGTCGCGACCAGGAAGGTATTCGCCAATAATTGTGATCTGACGTTTGCAGACAAAGATGCCAAAAGTCCTTCGCAATCTCCGCCAGGAGTTTGGACTTGGTGCCCCCGAGCTTGTTGACATACCTCACTGCTGAGATATTGTCCATGCGGAGGAGAATGCAACAGTTCGACGCCTGAGTAGAAGGACAACGGATCGCAAAAGAGCCCGCAAGGAGCTCCAAGAAATTGATGTGAAGGGATAACTCCTCCTGGGACCATCGGCCTCCCGTCGTCAGGGAGCCGCAACGGGCTCCCCAACCCCAAAGACTCGCATCCAACTCGATTACCACATCCGGAGTCTTCCCGAACAGCGCTCGGCCGTTCCAAGACTCCATGTGGTCCAGCCACCACAACATCTCCCAGCGAGCATCCTCCGAAAGAGGAATGAGATCGGAGTAACGAAGGCCCTTCTGAAGATGCCTGATATTGAAGCGCTGAAGAGCACAATAGTGTAAGGGACCCGGGAAAATGGCTTGGATTGAAGAGGATAACAGACCTACAATCCGAGTAACCGACCACAATGAGACCATTTGTCTGGACAACACCAAGCGCAACTTCCGTTTGATCGCTCTGATCTTCTGATCAGGAAGAAGAAGCTGGCAGGCCACCAAATCGATGCGGAACCCTAGAAAGTCCATCGTCTGCGAGGGCTGAAAGTCTGACTTCAGAGGATTAACAAGAAATCCTAGAGACTGTAAGAGTTCTATGGACCACTGTAAATGAAGTTGCAAAAGGAGAGGGCATTGGGCCATCAAAAGAATGTCGTCGAGGTAGACAATCAAGCGGACCCCACGGGCTCGCAAAGATTCCACCACCGGACGCAGCAGCTTCGTAAAGCACCACGGAGCGTAGGAGAGACCGAAAGGGAGGACAGTGTACTCGAACCACTTCCCCAGCCATTGAAACTGGAGGAAGCGACGATGAGGAGCATAGATCGGAACAGACAGGTAAGCGTCTTTCAGGTCGAGACAGACCATCCAGTCCCCCTTCTGAAGAAGATCTCGAAGAAGATGGATACCCTCCATCTTGAAATGACGGTAAACAACACCGCCGTTGAAGTCCTTCAGATTGAGGACCAGACAGAAACCTCCTCCCTTTTTCTCCACTAGAAAAATTCTGCTGATGAAGCCGTCGGGATGACGGGAAGAAGGAATGATGGCCCCTTTCGCCAGTAGAGATTCGATTACCTCGGAGATGAATGCCTGATCTTGTTGGGAAAAAACATGGGGTAGTGGAAGTCGGTGTTGGAGAGGGCGGTCGTAAAACTCGAGTTTGTAGCCTTGTACCGTCTCCAACACCCATGCATCGCTTGAGATCAGCTGCCAATTGTGGAGAAAATACTTTAATCTGCCCCCCAAAACAACCTTGGTAGCCAGAATCAAGCTCACCTGAGTTCGAGGAATCAAGACGTCCACCTTGGGTTCCCCCGTAGCCTCCTTTGGAATACTGGCCTCTGCCTTTACAGGAAGGGTAAAACTTGGATTTGCCAGAACTGTAGTTGTCTTGGCCGCTGCCTCTTTGGGACTGACCACCAAGTTGGTTTGGTTGAGTGTTACCCCGGCCGGACGAACGTCCCCTTAGTCCAGCCCGTCCGAAAACTGGGCGGAAGGCCCGACGAAGATTGGCTTGAACGTTGCTACAAAGTTAGTTAGTTCCTGGAGAAAAGGATGGCCGAAAAGCTGGCCCTGAGCCAGGGGACCAGATTCAGAAGGGGCTAGATCAGTCAATTTGGGGTCTAATTTCATGAGAATTGAGCGACGGCGCTCACATGACAGAGCGCAATTGGCATTGCCTAGAATGCAGTTGGCCCTCTGAGACCATCCCACCAGCTCCTCAGGGTCGATGAGAGCGTCAGAATCCTTGGCGCGGTAAGCAAGGTCTAAAATCTTAGTGAGGGGGCCAAGAAGGTCCAACATTTTGTCCTGACAGGACCTCCAGGATCTGTCCAGACTAAGTATGAGTGTAAAATCCGTTCCGCTCGCGGAATTTGCGGATTTTCGGCAAATACGCAATCCACAAATTCTCGCGAATTTGCTGACAATTCGCAAATTCGCACGCAGCGGATTTTTTTTGCTTGGTCGCGCTTGACAAATACAATATTGTGGCGCGCGGCGTTCACTTACCGTCATTCAGCGTTTGAAGAGTTGTTTTTCTCCATGTTTGCGTGTGCTGCGCCATTTTGGATCTTGCTGCATTCCCGCTGGAGTTTGTCGACCGCAATTACGTTATCGCGGCTCGCCACCTTGCACAGCGAGAGTTTGTCACTGCGAGTACGTCATAAAGGCTCGTGATCACGTATCGCGGTAGTAAAAAACAATTGCGAACTCATAGATGCGACGGGCAGCAACAATCTCGCACTCGCGAAATTGCAAAATTTGCTATTCTGCACAAGAAATCCACCAGCAGGCAGCATAAACCTTCTGAAAATGATGATTTTTATCAGAATAACTCCTCTGGTTGACATTTGCCTGCACTTTTTTTTGCAAGGAGTCCATTTTGGGGGGGGGGGGTGGGAGGAAGGAAGTGCCCCGCAGTCTCCAACTTCCTGTTCTTGTCCAGCAGTCTCCTCCCAGTGCTTTGTTCATGTCCTGGTCACTTTGATTTGGATCTTGACCTGGAAGGAATACTTTTTGTGTATGCTGCTGGATATTTGGATTTGAGGCCTTTTTGACTTTCTTTGGATCACTTTTGGATTAGAAATTTCACAAGTAAGTTGATGTTGTTTGTTTGGGGGCATGGATGGCATTGGATTTTGGATTGGGGTGATTTTTGTGTGTTTTTCGATTTTTTGGCTGTTGTTGGGGCCTTTTGCCCAGGGGTACTCAGTGGTGCATGGACTGAGTCTTTCTGTGGGGTGTCTTGAATTTCAACATGATTGAGGGCATGGATGGCATTGGATTGTGGTGATTTTTGTGTGTTCTTTTTATTTTTTGGCTGTTTTTGGGGCCTTTTGCCCAGGAGTACTCAGTGGTGCATGGACTGAGCCTTTCTGTGGGGTCTCTTGAATGTAAACATCATGGAGGGCATGGATGGCATTGGATTGTGGTGATATTTGTGTGTTTTTTGACTTTTTGGCTGTTGTTGGGGCTTTTTGCCCAGGGGTACTCAGTGGTGCATGGACTGAGTCTTTCTGTGGGGTCTGTTGAATGTAAACATCATGGAGGGCATGGATGGCATTGGATTGTGGTGATTGTTGTGTGTTTTTCATTTTTTGGCTGTTGTTGGGGCCTGTCCAGGTGGGTGGGGGCCATTTTGAGGCCTGGTCCAGGCAGGGCCTGGCCATGTGGGTGGGGGTCTAGAGGCCATTTTGAAGCCAGGCAGTGTGCTTTGTTGTGCCATAGGCCTGCACCCAGTCTGCCATGCTTTCATCCATTATGCCCAGGGGTACTCTGTCAGTGGTGCATTTTATTGGTCTTTCCATTTTGGGGGGTGGGTATAATAAAAATGCTTACTTGCAAACTATTAATTGAAGCGCTACATATGCAACATTTATTTAACTGATGTTCCTCTGGCTTCGTTTGCTTTT
Organism: Lissotriton vulgaris; assembly: GCF_964263255.1. Classification (NCBI taxonomy): domain Eukaryota; kingdom Metazoa; phylum Chordata; class Amphibia; order Caudata; family Salamandridae; genus Lissotriton; species Lissotriton vulgaris. Next base: position 1,187,852,052 of record NC_141696.1, on the reverse strand, counting down.
AGGTGCAGAAAGATGAATCATCAGCCTCATCGTTCCTCATCAGTGGCAGGAACAAGTCCTGCTGCAGTGTGTGCAGCACAATGTCACGTGTGGCCACAGACAACTCTGCAACTTGTGCAACTGCGGTCTGCTGTTCTGACATCTGAAGAAGATGGCCCCCAAAAAAGTTGCCCGTAGCTCCTCTAGCAAGAAAGTTGCCAGTAAGGAGCAGAAGAAGCAAGTGGCGCCACTTACCAAGGAGACTGGTGTGTCGACCGCCGCATTTTTTGGGGAAAAAAAGTACGCCTACAGCAGCAGCGGGGTCTGCTGGGGACCAAGCTGGGAGCAGCACCTCTGCTCCATTGGGTTCAGTGCCACCACCACCACGCCAAATTAGGTCCAAGCCCTTGAGTGCTGCAGAGGCAGCCAGTATAGTTGTTCAATCACCATCGACCAGTGATGTTGGCTCATAGCAAGAACGTAGCAGCATCCCTCAATCAACACAGGTTGTTGTAACTCATCTGACGAGTGTTCAACAACCACAGCCGCAACAACAACCACAAGTGCTGCAAGTACAAGCCCAAGTATATGTGGAAGGAGAGGCGGTGCATGGAGCGGCACAAGTGCCCACAATAGTTGTTCCTCCCAAAGTAGGGGCACATCAGGAAATCGAAATTTAAGCTGAGGTATCATCTGAGGGAGCAACTCCTCCTGATGATTCATTGTCTTCCAGATCCCCAGCAAGGAAAAGATCAAGGATGGTGTCTACATCTTCTTCAAGCCCCCTTCCTTCTGATGATATGGAATATCAAAATTGGGGACCACCACTGCTGTCTGAGAGTGAGGCACACCATGATCTGACAAAGGTAGCTAAGCGTAAAAGGAAGGTCCCCGAAAGTCTCATAGTTATGGAGTGTGATGATGACGCTGAACAAGAAGTTGAGTATACTCCTGCTGATGAAGACTCTCACAACGACGACGCAGTCATCTTAAACATCACTCCAGGCTCAGCGGGCATGCAGCAAACAGACATTTTTACCCTATCCCGAAATGCTGCTGAGCGTGATGTTGGCGACGTGGCAATGGGACCACCACCAATGCAGTTAACTAGTACACCACCACCTATCGCTTCATTATTTTCTCGCCAGAAGGGACCTCCATCCACCTCAACCTCCATTTCCTCAATTAGTGGTGCTGTAAGTGCACAACGTAGTAAATTTCGGCAACACACAACCTCCACTTCATCTGACATTAGCATTCCCAGTATCGCCTCCTCCGCCCCCAACAGACATTTGAAGTCCGCAGTTTGGGACTTCTTTAGTGTTCGCCCAAAAGGGAAAACATAGCCATTTGTACCATTTGTAAGGTTCGAGTTAGTCGTGGTAAGCTTGGTACCAACTATGGTACCGGAGGCCAGAGAGGTGATCTAGAGAGACAGCACACTGTCAAATGGCATGCACACCTAAAGGAGATCAAAGCAGCCCGAATTGCAAGTCAACAAATTGTATCCGTTGATGTTTCATTTGATGATGATGAGGAGGAAGAAGCGTCAAACATTTCTTCGCTTACACCCAGTACCCCTGTCAGCAGCACACCCCCTGCAAGATATATGAGCCACACTAAGAGTGTGGGAGAGAGTGAGACACCAATGCGAAAAAGTTCATCATCACCGAGCGTAACTGAGTCGAAGAAGTCATCATCATCCCGTAAAATGGTCCAGCCCACCATTAGAAGCATGTTGTTTTCAGCTGCCCCATTTCAACGCAACCACCCAACGGCGCGTCTGTATAACACTAAGCTGGCTAAAATGCTAGCGCTGGACCTTCTCCCTTTTTCTTTTGTGGAAGGGGTGGGTTTTCTTGAATTAGTGGCAACGCTCTGCCCTAAATGGAAGGTTCCTAGCCGGTTCTATTTTGCCAGAGTTGCGGTTGCAGCACTACATGAAGATGTGCTGGAGGTGATTGGGGCAGCTTTGCAGAAGAGTGCTGTTCACACTATACATCTGACAACAGACATGTGGACCAGTTGCCAAGCCGTTGATTACATGTGCATCACTGCACACTGGGTCTCTTTTTCAGGGGTTAAAGCAAAGGTAACCGCAGGTGTTGACACGGACAAAGTTTATAAAGCTGCTCGGAAACATGCAACACTAGCCATGTTTGCCATGGAGAAAAATCATACAGGAGAAAACATTTTGCATGAGTTTAACACAAAGGTCTTTCAATGGTTGTCCCCAAGAAAACGCATGATTGGTTATGTTTCCACGGATAATAGCGCCAATGTAGTTAAGGCCATGGATAAGGGTAACTATTTCAGAATGCCGTGTTTGGCGCACTGTATAAACCTGGTTGTTAAAAAACAACGACATCACTCCCTCACAAGACCTCTGCGACTCACTCGCCTCTTTCTTCCACAGCAAGATCGCTGACATACACAACAGCTTTGGCGCCCAGACCACGCACCCAACCACCACCCTCCGCGCCTGGACCCCAGTCAGCACCGAAGACACCATCCACACGATGAACACCATCCACTCCGGATCACCAACCGACCCATGCTCCCACCACGTCTTCAACAAGTCCGACTCCGTCATCGCACCCCAACTCCGCGACATCATCAACTGCTCCTTCAACACCGCCACCCTCCCGGAGAGCTGGAGGCATGCCGAACTCAGCGCCCTCCTGAAGAAACCATCAGTAGACCCCACCAACCTCAAGAACTACCGTCCCATCTCGCTCCTCCCTTTTCCTGCCAAAGTCATCGAGAAGACCGTCAACAGACAGCTTGCCGCCTTCCTCGAGACGAACGGATCCCTCGACCACTCGCAGTCCGGATTCCGAGCCAACCACAGCACCGAGACCACCCTCATCACAGCCACTGACGACATCCGAGCCCTGCTCGACAATGGGGAAACAGCGGCCCTCATCCTCCTGGACATCTCCGCAGCGTTCGATACTGTCTGCCACCGCACTCTAGTGCAGCGCCTCAGCAACATCGGAATCCAAGAAAAGACACTAGAGTGGATCATCTCGTTCCTCGCCGGAAGAACCCAGAGAGTCCGCCTCCCCCGTTTAGATCCGAGGCCACCGAAGTCATCTGCGGCGTACCACAAGGATCATCACTCAGTCCCACCCTCTTCAACGTCTACATGGGCCCCCTCGCAGTCATCACACGCCAACACAACCTCAACATCATCTCCTACGCCGAAGACACTCAGCTGATCCTCTCCCTCACCAACGACCCAGCCACCGCCAGAACCAACCTACACGAAGGGATGAAAGACGTAGCCGAGTGGATGATGAACAGCCGCCTGAAACTGAACTCAGACAAGACGGAAGTCCTCATCCTTGGATCATCACCCTCTGCCTGGGACGACTCCTGGTGGCCCCCTGCCCTGGGCAGCGCACCCAAACCAATGGACCATGCACGCAACCTGGGCTTTATCCTGGAATCCTCCCTCTCGATGACCAGACAAGTCAACGCCGTCTCATCATCTTGTTTCAACATCCTACGCATGCTCCGAAAGATCTTCTGATGGATCCCCACCGAAACCAGGAAGACGGTCACCCAGGCACTCGTCACCAGCCGACTGAACTACGGAAACACCCTCTACACCGGAACCACAGCCAAACTACAGAAAAGACTCCAACGCATCCAGGACACCTCCGAATGACTCATCCTGGACATCCCCCGACACAGCCAGATCTCCGGACACCTGAGAGACCTGCACTGGCTCCCCGTCAGCAAGAGAATCACGTTCCAAATCCTCACCCACGCACACAAGGCCCTCCACGACCTGGGCCCCAGGTACCTCAACAACCGCCTGACCTTCTACACTCCCACCCGCCAGCTACGATCGACCAGCCACGCCATCGCCACCGTTCCACGCATTCGAAGAGCCACCATGGGAGGAAGATCCTTCTCCTACCTGGCAGCCAAGACTTGGAACTCCCTCCCCATCCACCTCCGTCTGACCCAAGACCACCTCTCCTTCAGGAAGCAACTCAAGACCTGGCTGTTCGAGCAGTAGCGGACCCCCCTCCCCCAAGCGCCTTGAGACCATCCGGGTGAGTAGCGCGCTATATAAATATCTTGATTGATTGATTGATTGACTATTCTGGATCCACGGTACAAAAAGGCAGTGGCAGGCAGAGTATTCTTTCCTTTTGATGACGCAGATGTTACAAAGTACAAACATTGGCTAGCTGTGTTAGCCAGTCGGTTTGAAAGAGAACAACAGGAAATTGAAGGAAAAGCCAGTACATCAGCATCAGCAGGCCATCTGTCAAAAAAATCCACTTCTGCATCTGTGGCTATGGCAGAAGTGAGTTATTTTCCCTCTCAGCCGTTAACGACACCAGCAACCGTATCATGTGCACCAGACACAACAGTAACATTGTGTGAAGAAGAGGATTGGCTAACTCAGCTTGGGTTTGCTTCTCAAAAGGTCCCAGAAAAAAGTAAGCAAAGTGGAGGAACCCTGGAGAACCTTGAGTCGATGGTGCAGGACTATCTGAATGACTCAACAGAGGTCTATGTTCATGATGACCCATTGGCTTATTGGCATGGGAAAATAGATGCGTGGCCAGAGATCACCAACCTGGCTATAAATTACTTGTCTTGCCCACTCGCAAGTGTGTCTTCTGAACATGTTTTCAGTGCTGCTGGTGGCATTGTAACTTCCAAAAGGACCCGCCTCTCGCCCAAAAATGTGGAGAGGTTAACAATGATCAAGATGAATCTGCACCTCATACCACCAGATTACAAAATACGAGAATGCACGCAGGAAGAAGACGAGGAGGACACCAACTTAGATGAGGGAAGTTCTTTTCTGTTAACTGACCTACTCCCGTCTGAATTCGCAGAGTTTGAGGACGAGCTCTTCTTCCCTGACACCGAGCCCTGAAAATGAGTCAATGAATCACTAACTTTCTTTTTCGCCCTTATTCACTTTTATTCCTGTGTGTCTGTCTTTCTTTGTTTTGCAAAATCTATATAAAAAAAAACTTTAACCACCTAATCACAAAAACAAGCCCATCAGCAGAACTGTCTTCACTTATTTGCTTATTGATTTGAAGGTACCGCAGTCTGCATTCCTCAGGTTCACAAGTTCACAAGAACATGCTCCTCTATCCTCCTCCTCCAGACTCCTATTTCCCTCAAAGCAGATGGGTGGATTACGCCCAATGAAGAAAGACTCTGCACTTGTGGGGGTGTTCTACTTCTTTGCGGGTGAGTTGATGGGTCTGGGGCATTGCTCTGAAGGTCTAATACCAGATAAAAGTGGTTTGGAGAAAATCGGAGCAAGAAAAAGTATTTGCTCTTTTAATCACTTGCCTGTCTTTGGGGTGCTGTTTGGGGGGCTTTTAGGTTGTTGGGGGTGGGTTTGGGGGTCTGGGAGCACTGCTGGCACAGTCTAATGTTGATTGCATTTGTTTTTCAGGAAATCCATGGTGAAAAAGGGGAGTTAGGGCCTAGCTGCACAGCGTATTTGGACTGAATTGAAGGTAGGCCCATTTTTGCTTTTTGCCTGTTTGGGGGTGTTCTGTTTTTTGCGGGTGGCTGCCGGGGTCTGTGGGCATAGCTTGGAAGGTCTAATATCGGAATCAAGTGTTTTGGACCAAATCCATGGTGAAAAAGTTTTTGCGTTTTTGCTCACTTGTCTGTCTTTAGGGGGCTTCCAGGTTTTTGTGGGTGGGTTTTGGGGTCTGGGAGCACTGGACGGAGCGTCAGATGGAATGGAGGAGTCCCGCTAATAAGAGGAATGGTTGGATGCATGCAACTTACCAAATTCAACAGGACAACTACAACAACATACAGATACAGTATCCGTTCTTTTCTAATTATCTTTTAAGTAATGCTATTGCTGTGAACTTCTATGAGTGTCACTCTGCATTTGTTTGATCTCGGCTTCTAAATTCATCCCTACAGCCATTGTATAGGTTTTACTTCTGCTATTTTTCAAACCTAATTTTATGTACGAAGTGTTTCTCTGAGTGCAGAGATAGGCAAGTGAAAACGCATAATTATTACTGCAGCCCTGTACTGTCGCATTCTTTCATTCACGGTTGTCGAAAGTACTACTTACTTTTCCATGCATGCACTTCCTTTATGTCACTTAAAAGATTTATGGATAGCTTTGTAGCCAAAGATTGGTTTATCTTCAATTATTGTTTGTCCATGCTGTGCTTTTTTTTTCTTCTCTCAACAAAACTTTCCCAAAACCCCCCATTCCCATCCATTTTCCAAACCCTAACCCTCTTCCCCCGGGCTATGTGGTTTTTATTGATGTGTGACTAAATGACAGCAATAATTCCACACACTTGCTGGGGAGGATAAGGTCATAGCAACAGGCTGGTGAAGGAATCCTAGGATATATTCTTACTCAGCTTGACACAGAGTCACTATTGGCAAACAAAAGCAGATTTTCATGTGCGCCATCAACTTGATTGGTCATCAAGAAAATCCTCCTCCTAGACGTGGCAAATTATTATGCTGCTGTGTCCTTCACCTTCAGTACTATTTCTTGTAGTAGTAGCCAATGTCAAAGAAATTCAACGGAAGTACTAGTTATACTTTCAATACTTTACCATTTGTTAGGCTACATTGTGGCACTGTTCTAGTGTACTGTCACCTGCTATAGTCTCTATTGTACCATTCTAATGCTACGGTAAGGACAAACAAGGTTTCATTTTCTTTTTTTTCATATGCTGCAACTGCCTATGTGTAACACCACTAGTACCATTGCAATGATGACATTTCATCCGCCCAGGATTGCCAACCTTAATCGCCATTTCCCGTGCAGCTAGCCCTGTGCCTAGCCCTTTTTCCAAACACAAATTACAGGTAAGATAAGCGTTTGGGGGGAGGTAGTATAATGGAGTATTAGGAGAGATGAGAGACTGACTGTAGTACTAGTAAAGTCCTAGGACTATTGAATTCACTTACTCTGTGAGAGGCTCTTCGTTTTGAAAACATTTGGGCAATTAGTAATTACTTACACAACTTGAATCAAGATGCCACTTACGTTTCAGGAAAACAAACCTACTGTTAAACCCCCACCCACCAGCCTCAAAAGCAGTAAAAATCATGTATGCTAAGATAAAGTTTAAAGTATAGTTATATCCCTAACATAAATAATCTCCCGCAAGACCCAACCCACCCCCCATCCCTAACCCCAATGAATGTCTGTGAAAAGTCCAAAATACCCAACTCCCAATTCCCACCCCCAGAAGTCTTTAAAAAAGGGGCAAGGGACAGTCTCCTCCTACTGCTGGCTGCTGTTCACATTTCGGGCCAGGTCGGCATGCTCCTTGCGGAGGGTCTCGAGCAGGGTTTTGGTGTTTAACAGCTCCTGCTCGAGGTAGGACACCTTAAGTGAAAGGCGGTGCAACCCTTTTTTGGTACTGCTGTGGGGGGCAGCTGATTTGTTTGCTGCTCGGCGGTGGCGGGTGGCTGCGGTACCACGGCTCCGTACCGCTGGAGACCTGCTGCGCTGACTGGCTGACCCAGGGAGCGCGGAGGAGGATGCAGCTGTCCTGGTAGATGTTGTGAAAGACTGCGTGTCCCCCCCTCCTCCTGGGCCACCAGCCACCGATATTCGGCGACAGTTGCCTCCAGCCTCCGTTGCCGGGCCCTTTTAGCCAGCTCATTCCGTGTTGGTTTGGAAGGAGCATCTATATGAAGAAATAAATACATAGTCTGTAACCAATGCACTTTAAGAATAACACAAAATGATTCAGCAGAAAGTTGTGTCACAGTAGAACTAGCAACTTGCAAGCGCAGTACATAACTATTGTGGCCAGTATCTATCTAACCTCCCACTTCTTCATCCTTGCTCTAACATTAGTGGGAGTTTAAGGAATCAATTCTACGAGCACTATGGACTCACTCCATTAGAGTCGACTATGACAGTACACCAGTCTTCTTCTTCTTCTTCTCTCTTGTTTACCAAAATTGGTATGTTAACTTCTGCAAGCCGGTATAATGCCAGCGCAGTCAACGTTCACCCGAGAAAAACAGACGCCCGCCATGATGAGTGAGACAGACTTGCGTTACTGTACCAGTCCAGTACATGCAGGTGGTGATGCTCTTACTTTTCTATTACGGGTGGCACTGAGAATACTCTGTTACAAGGGCTACTGCTTAATTAATTTAACTTTCACCCTACAGTGCCAATGAATACTAGAAAAGGAAAATTAAGAAGATAAATAATCTGATTATCTATCACTGCACATGGTATGTATTTGCTTACATATGGGATGACTTTAGGTGCTTTGCTTTTTATTGAGTGAACAGTGATACATCCACACATGAATGACCGAGTTCTACTAAACTTATTAACAGAGGTAGTGAGTGGCTATCGTAATAGCCGGATATACGCTGTGCTTGCAATACAAACTACTGCTACTATTCATGGTAGTATTCGGACAAAATGACAACTTCTTTTCCTTGCCTTTCCTACACTGGGACAGACGTGCGGGTGCGGTGTTACATGCTCCTCAAAGTAACACTTAGTTTATCCAGTGACCGTCTACTCTCTCTAGATACACATATGCTATCCAAGAGTCAGATAGTACCATGATCCAGGCATCCATCCATTCAAACTATATGTCAATCATTCTTCTTCATGTCTCTCATCTGGACAAACCTTAGGTTTTCTCTCGGGAAAACAACCTTTTCATGCTATTTGGGAAACCGCAAGCCATAAATCCGTGCTTGACTTGCATTTGAATTTCAACCAAAGCATATATTGCGCACACATACAGTTTCTGTTTCACCCACCCAGGCTGTTCTCCTTCCACCCATCCTTGCTTCATCCTTCACCCAGCCATGCATCATATTCCTTCCCAGCCACCTCGGGCACCAATCAAACACGTATCATTCTTCTTTGTCAGTCATCATTACTTTTAACTTGCTCGTCCTTCCACACCTACTTACACCCTTCTTTCGCTTTTCGTTCATCCCATCCATCAAGTTCATTTCAGATTTGATTTGGATTCTCGAAAAAAAATTCACAGCTGAGTTGAAGTAAATTTAGAGGAGGCTGGTTGATAAAAACGTTGATAAAATACAAGAAAACCCGTCGGTCTAGAGTCACAACAATTTTTTTTAATTCGTGCTCTCTGAGGACTATACTCATCCATTCTGTCTATAAAGTAGTAGAATAGATAGTAAAACAGTCCATTTTCAATGTTTACAGACCAACGCAAATGACCACTAGCAACAGTAGGTGAGACCCAAGATCCAGAAATGGATTACCATCAAAATTCTTGTTAGTGATCTAATTTTATCATCTGGCCATCCACAGTACAGGGCTGGAACGTCTCTAGATCATATGAGACTAATTTCAGTGCCATCTGGTAGGACTGGGGTCAGACCCACAATCACATGTTGACCATGCGTGGGATCACTAAATGGAAAAAGGTGCAGTGCAAAACGTGAAGGTGTAGGGAAGTGATGTTAAAAAAGAATAGAGGAATTACAATAAGAAAGCTTTAATACCTGTAAGCCTCTTTCTATTAAAAACCAGAACAGTGCAAGATAACAGTATAAACAAATGACTGCTTAGGGGCCAACATGTTTCTGCCTAAACGGGGATTCACTCCTCTTGTATTTTATTAATGTGTAAGGGGACCCCAATCTGGGCAGGTCTTTAAACTCCATTAGACCCTCCAACCCCTGTCTTTGTTTTCACTTGATAAAAACGTTGTCTAAAAGTGAAAGTCTGCTTAACAGTATAGTAACTTAACTGTAGAACATATATACTACACAGTGCAGAGAGCACACTCTGCAGTCTGCAATCTCAATAAGTAAGGAATATAAGAGCTTACCACTGCCCGCCACTACCGTGGCAACCCGCACAGCAGTTTCCTCCGGCACTTGCACCGCCTCCTCCCCAGAAGTGTCCTCCTCCACCTCCGCGCTGGGCCCGGCACCAGATGTTCCACCTACAATGTACATTTAAGAATGTTAGATGTCATAGACATACACCACTCACTAGTATTTTGTCTAGGAATGAAGAAATATGAATACAGAAACCAATCTAATAATTTGTGACTGTCTACTCTAAAGTAAAAATGTCCCTTTTTCCAGGGAAGGGTGTTGTCTTGCTGCACTTTTTGGCACAACTGATGAATGCTTGCTTTTTAACACGCACCATTTTTCTCATAACAGACAGAAGCTTCACTTCTAAGAACAAATGATCATCACTAGGACGGAGTGACCAACGATTCAGCACCAAAAAGAAAAATTAAAGTTCAAACCAGGTGAGGGCTCAGCTCGCCCACAATAAATGTGTGAAATAAATCACTAAGCACTTTTCCATTTTTAATCAACCGTTTATGATTTATGACAAGCTTGATTTTAATAAATGTTTTTACTTTTAATAAAGCTTTAAAACTTAAATAGACTCTGTGGTTTTTGGTCAGGAGTGAATGAGCAAAAGGTTTTGCAATTTGCAAGCATGAGTCCGTGCCTCTGACACTTCTGGACTCTGACTCCGTACTCTTGTCCTGCGTTGGATAAACATCATTGGGGATCAATCATCGATGAATTCGGGAGCTAAATGACTCTGCCACACTATCTAGTCAGTAAGGAGATTGGGGGTTCTTCAAAGTCTGATATCACTGAGGTATGTGGAAAGTCTACCTGTGCCTATTATAATGGATAAACAATGCACTATTTAGTGTCCATAGTTCTGTTTGTGCAGATTTGTCCCTGCAACAGTAGTAGTATGGATTGTCCTCCTATCCAAACCAAAAGTAAAGTAGTATCTTATTCTTTCGTGGTGGTCATTCACATTTTATTGTTGGTAATTGTCAAAGCATAAACATTTAGAAGACTTGAAAAGACATTATGGACAATCCCAGAGGACTGCACTTTCGTTTAACACCTTTTGCCAAATATGCAATCTTAGTTAGCTACACAGACAGACTAATAAGAATAATCTAGTAATACCACAGGGAGTCATAGTAGAGGCAGGATAAAAATTTAGATACAGTCTACAAGAAGATCAAAGACGATTTAGAAAAAATCGAATGAGGAACGCTAGGAAAAAATAGGTACTCTATATTAAAATTAAAACTTACCGGGGCCAGCAAAGGAGCCCTTGCCTGACCGATCCTGGCCTTGTACAGCAGCAGCAGCCGATACCCCCTCCTCCTCTGTCCTCCTGCCCCTGGGGGAGCTGATGTACAACATGAAAGAAAAAAAGACCCGAAAACATGGATGATTGTTGTCAACCAAATGAAACATTTCAAAAGAACAATAATAAAATATTTTGGCGAAATAGCAAATATACAACTATTCCACGGGATATATTGACCTATCTCATGTGGTCTACTACGATATTAGTATTGCTTGATTTGCGGACCGTCGACTTGGAAAGTTATGTAACTCACTAAACAAACTACTAAAAAGGTTTGCCTAGGACTGGCAGGTAGCAGTCTGCAGCACGCGAAGTGACAGATAAACTCCATTGTGATTGCAGATCAGTGACAACACTAAAATGTTTCCTACTACATTAACCAGTCATTAAAATACTCAAACTATCGATCTACCACCACTATTTCTTCTTATTGCCAGGTGTACAAAGGAAGGACTGGACTTGAGTCTGTAGGGGCAGATTTACAAGCCCCTTGCGGCTCTTTTCCTCCGTTGTTGCGTGACTTTTGTGACGCAGCAGCAGAACAAAAGAGGCGCCATGGTGCGGCGTATATTAACAACGTGACGCATATGGGAGATGCATCACATTGTAAAACCCTGCGCCATCAGGGGGCGTTCTGGCGCAAGGTAGGGCGTTCCTGCGCAGGAACGCATCCTAAAAGTGGCTGAGGGAAATCTACAAGATTTCAATCAGTCACTTTTAGGACAATAATGGGTCACTCAAACCCTGCGCCTGCTTGAAGCAGACGTACGGCTTGGCGCAGCATTGGGGAGATAGGGCACCCCAGAGCATTGCTGGAGCTGTGCCATCGTTGCGACGCAACTCCAGCAATGCTCCGCCTTTACGGCACAGATGCGTAACGCTTCGGTGACGTTTTGGGCCCATGGTGCGCCGCATTGTAAATACGGCGCACCATAGGTGGTGGGGGCGTGGCGCACAATTACTGGAGCATCCCTGCTACTTTGCAGGGATGCGCCGGTAATTGCAAATCTGCCCCTTAGTGTCTAGCATTACGCAGTTCTGTAAACTACTCTCATACATAATTTCTCAGGCCAATGAAAAGAACACAAAATCGAAAACAAATAAGCATAGTAGCAACGCTACTGAGAAGGAGAGCAGTGCACCTGAAATGCACAGAAGATTTAGAAATATAATTTACCTACAATGTAATCGGCAGCATTATTGCTCTTGGTAAAAAACAAATATTTGCAATATAATAACACACAGAGCAGGAGAAAACAGAGTAGTGATGAAATAGCTACTACTACTCACCAAGCCCGGGGATCTCGATGCCGAGCAGGTCGAGCAAGTCGCGTTTCCGGTCCAGGAGATCCGTCCAACGGTGGGTGGCCTGGTTGTAGGTGCACCAGACCCGAGAGTGAGAATACATGGCCCGGCACACCTTCTCCCACTGCTTCCGGCGCTCCCGGAGCCCGTAGCCGTTTGCGATCTTGCCGCCTGCCATGATGGTCCTGGGGAGGCGGCGCTGTACATAGAACACTAGTGCGGCCACCTCCTCCGTGCTAAAGATCTCCCGTGGCATCGCTAGCTCCCCCCTCAAACGCCCGCACGGGAGCCGGGCACGGGGTGCGGGCCCTTGCCCTTCTCGGGCTGCTTCCTGGCTTCCTTTACCATGGTCTGGGCAGAAAGGAAGATAAATAAGAAATAAGAAATAGAATAGGGAAGAAGAAAAGAAAAGAGTTTAAAAAAGTAGTTTAAAATTAACCAAAAGTAGCAGAAAAAACAAAAATATAGAGCTAGAATAATAGAGGCATAGATAATAAGTAAAATAGATTAAAAAAACAGCAAAGGATGGCAGAGATTGAGAGAGGATACAGAAAGCATGCCCAGAACCATAGCAATGAATGAAAAACAAGATGGCCGCGCCCGTTCATGACCGCGTGGGTAAGATTGCGCGTGATTTCCCCCGCGATCACAGGCGAACTTGTACTGGCGAGCCGCACACTTTGCGAGATTACACATACCGCCCGGAAATGGAAATACGTCACGCAAACAAAATGGCCGTGCCCATGTACGACCGCTAGGGTAACTTGGCGTCGTTGCGCTACCAGCGGCTTGCAAAAACGCAAAAAACCACGCGAACTAACACGCCGTAAAAAAACAAATCGCATATTCGCATGAATTTGCGGCTTTCGAATTCAATCTCGTGCAAATTCGCGCCCTGCGAATCCCGCGAAATTGCAGAAAAACTATTTTTGCAAAACTGAAAGCACTCAGCAGGTGCAAAAGTTCAAGCTCATCATTAGTAACCATTCCCTGTAGTGCTTCCTGTGGGCCCCCTCCAGAGTTCAGTTGCCTACTTGCAACTATTATATGACCCTGCTCTGACCCTCACAGCAGGCTAGCTACAGAGAATAGCTACAAGTATGCCACAAAGGTCCTGTTAAAAAAATTACACTGCAACAGAATGCAATTACAGATAAGGAAGCAGGTGCCAGACTGGGAGTTCAAATTCAGTGACACATTAATCAACCCCTAATTCATTCATGTCAGTTGAGGCAGGGCAGGTGTGCTAACGAATTTTGCAAAACTGAAAGCACTTAGCAGGTGCAAAAGTTCAAGCTCATCATTAATCAGGAAGCACTTACAGCTAAGGAAGCAGGTGCCAGCTCAAATTCAGTGACACATGAATCAGCCCCAAATTAATTCATGTTAGTTGAAGCAGGGCAGGTGTGCTTTTGCCCCCATAATCTACAGTGATGAACCAGAGGGTGGCAGTGATGTACAAGAGGGTGGCATTGGTGAACCAGAGGGTGGCAGTGGTGAAACAGAGGGTGCTGTGATGAACCAGACGTAGAAACAACATAGTCGCGACCGTTGCGACCCAACAAGTAAGTTCGCATTTGCGAACTGGTACAAAACCCTCGCAAACTGGCAGAAACCCTTGCGAACACAAAAAAAGAAAAAATCCATAAATTTGCGAAAGTTCGCTGATTTTTCAGATTGCGAATTCATGAATACGCAAATTCGTGAATCGCGAATTCGCAAAATTCGCCCATGCTTAGTCCAGACGCTTCTTCGGATCTTTAGGATACTTCCTCATATAGGTCACCATAGTGGGATCCACATCAGGCGTATCCGCTAGCTTGTTTGAAAGATCCGGACGGGGGCACTCCGACCTTAAGCGAGCGCGTACATCTTTATCAAAAGGACGCCGAATATGTGTCTGCACATATTCAGCCACCTCAGGGGAAGGAAGCCAGGCGGAAGAATTGGGGTGTACAATGTCTGTAGGGTCAAAAGTAAGCACTTGGGGTCTAGATGGGGCATCCACAAAGTGCTCCTTACGAGCCTTCTTCTTGGGTGGAGGTACCACAGGATCAGAAGAGGAAGAATCAGTAGAGGACTCAGAGGTCGAAGGGGAAGTCTGTTGCGTCATCACAGGTTGTTTTAACTTCTTAGAAGGACGCAAAGTGGTCACATTTTTTGCCAATTTTGCAAAATCCGCCATGTGTGGATTCTTGGGAGATCTTTTGGAATGAATTTTTGGCTGAAATGCCAGAAACCGGTCCCCGGTAGCTTGTCTCCTTCCCAGTGTAAGAATTGGCTTGGTAGTTTGGTTTGCCCTGTTCCCATCATGCACTGGGACAGGAACAGACTAATTTGCATATAGCCAGGTTCTGAAGCTGGGATGGTGCAGTGAGCTAAAAAACGGTGATGGATCAAGCCCTGATCTCTTGACTGGGTAGGAGTATTCTGCATCATTCAGAAACTCTGTCCATCACCTTTTCCAAAATAGATCTTTTGGAATGACCAGAATGTGGCAACCAACCTTGCTGGGTGGCATACTCAGACAGGTGCCTGTGCAAAGGGGCAATAGCCTGAAATAAAGCCTGTCCCATATACTCGGCATCCACGGAGCCAGTAGACTCCACCTCATCATTGTAGTACTCTTCATCCTCATAGTAATCTCCCATTACGCCTTTAAATGAAGGTAATATGCCCACAGAGATGAAGGAAAATATTTGAAACCTAAAGGGCAATGCAGGGGGAGTGTACACCCCAAAGCAAGCCAAGCAAACCAGGGAAACCCCTGTCAAATTCAAGTGTGGAGGGAGGGCTTGCTTGAACACTCTAGGCAAAGCCTATTCAAAAATGTTACAACCCCCGTTCTATCAGGGAACCAGGGCGTGAGGGGCCTGACGACCTGGCAGTGGGCGCTGGCTGAATAAGCCAATTCAATTATCTCCGCTGGAGAAGCTTGCAAAGCACTGTCAAATACGTTCGAGAATTCTCCTGAAGAGAAACACTCGGAGCGCGCTGTCACCGGCAACCGCTAGGACAACGACGGAGGACACTGCGCATGCGCAACAAGCTTGCCGGTCAAAAATGAGAGTCGCGCGAGGGACGCGCGTCTCTCAGCCCCGTCTCCCACTCCACAGATAACAAACAGGCGTGGAAGACACAAGCCTGCAACCGGGGAGTGAACACACGCCCTCGCAGCAACGCCAAGAGCGAGCGGCGAAAGTAACCGGCAACAAAGGCAAAAATCAAATACCAACAGCAATACAGGGAAACCCTGTCTACAAAAACAAAGCGCAACAATAATCAACAACAATTGAAGCACAAGAGCAAAGTAGAGGTAAAAGTGCACTTAACTGGCTGCGGAGCAGCAAAGAAAGAGGAAGTGTTGTCCTCTATGGTACCTTTTATACTGCCTATTCTCTATGGTCACTAAGGACTCATGGGAAATGTAGTTTGTTATTTCTTTACTGTGTTCTTATTGGCTGCTGTATTTTCAGTAAAGAAATGAGATAGCATAATCGGAGCCTCCGTCCTGACATAGAATTACTTCACGCATGAGCCTAGAGGAAGGAGGCACAAGTATAGAGACTCGACTCACTGCTAACCTAGTGTGAGGCTTGACAACAGACCAACATCCCTGGCTCCTGGCGAAAACTAGAGTCTGCAAAAGTGAAGCAGACTCAAGCGACTAGCGAGGCCCTGAAATGAGAGCAAGGCAGAAGAACCTCAGCTCACGTGAAAAACTATGTGTGGTGTGTCCCGCCCCCCAGCAACCGCCAGGCAAGGAATGAACAGAGTCAGGTGAATACTACCATGGCTTTTAAGACCTGCATCCAGAGACAAAGAAAGCGGACTAGAAAAAAGTTATGCCTGTATAATCATACCGATCTCCAGTCAGTAGTTATTAGCATAAATGAAACAGAGGAAATAGAGTGTTTCAAAAAAATAATAATATAGAATGAATTTACAACAACCATTCGTCAGAAATAATATATACAACACTTCTGAAAAAAATTAAATAAAAGAAAATTCGAAGACGTTCTAATTGGCTGAAAGAACAGCGGCTATTTTGGAACAGTTTAGAGGACAGTAACCAAGATCTGACCCCATCACCAACATCAATATTTATCTGCAATAAACGAGAAAAAGAAATTAGATTTCATAAATTTCATAAATTTCAGCATACAGATAAATAATCATTTCAGTTCAAATAACAAGTAAGATTGAATAAATACCCATATTCAATGCACATGCCATTCCTGGTTTATATGTACATGGTTGGTAATATAAGCTGTCGGCTCAACTAAAACCCAAGCAAGGCTTTATATTTTGATTATATCGACATGATATCAAATGTATCTCATATATCATAAATTAAACAATTCAAACTAAATATTACAACACCAAATCACCATGTTTGAAAACAGTATCAGGTCATTCAATGTATTCATTGCTCAGATTCTGTAGTACATCTGAACATACTTAAAAAGCTGTTGAGCGACATTCATATGTAAATGGCATCATATGTTTCTCACATTCACAAAATAATGAATGTAACAGTCCATTACTCCAAATGAAGAGTACAGTTGTACGTACTTCAGGGAGATTCAACAACATTAGTATATGGATAACAGTCACAAATACACATATCCAATCAATATTTTATAGTTAAGTTTTCGGTTGGAGAGAACAGTCATACATTCTTAACGGCTAGTACACCTCATTGATATACCCACCCAGATGACGCAACTTTCTTAGACATAGAATCACAAGCATACGTTTCAGAGTATCCATTTCCCTAGTTAAAGAGTACAGCCGTACATTCTTCAAGTCCTTTATTGATGCTATCACAGCGGAACATCCACCGACATTCCGCTTGGTCTAGCATTCTTGCAATATCCCCACCCCTCGTTGGATTTTTAATCAATTTGATTACCTGCCATCGCAACTCTGAGGGAGTGTGGCCATACTCCAGAAAGTGTGCCACCAAGGGTGCATGTTCATTTTTGCATCGGATGCGACTTTTATGCTGAGATAGTCGATTTTTCACACTTTGTGTGGTCTGACCAACGTAAATTAAACCGCACGGGCACCAGATCGCATACACTACGCTTTGTGAATTGCAGTAGGTATGGTCTCGCAAATCATATTGGATATTGCCATGTACAGTGTTAGTTGTTGAATCACACATTAAACAGTTTCCACACCGGTAGTGGCCCATGATTTTATTAAGGTCCCATAGAGTAGTTAAATCGTTGGATATCTTAGATGGTAAAGCAGCTCTGACCAGATGATCACAGATATTTTTACCTCGCTTGAATGAAAACAGAGGTAACTCATTAGAGATTCCGACAGCCTGTACCAAAAGCCAATGAATTTTTACTATTTTCACAATTAGTTGCTTTTTGCACCAAAAGTAGTGACACAAGGTACACGTTGAGATTTTTTGGGGGCACGGGGGGTTCGCAGGAATTCACAGTGATTATACCACGCCCTTTTTAAAGATCATTTGATGAGTTGCCTGGGGTAACCACGATGTTCTAACTTTTTGGCGAGTATTTCAGCCTCTCTGAAGTAGTCCTCCCTAAATTGGCAGTTCCTGCGAATCCGCAGGAACTGACCAAAAGGGAGTCCATCCTTCAGGCCCGTGGATGATGGGTAGTGTATTCCAAAAGTGTATTGCGTGCCGTGGGTTTAGTGAAAAGCTTGGTGGCCAGCTTACCCTCATGAGGAACAATTGTTAAATCAAGGAAATCAGCACTCTCATTACTAGCATGAGAAGTAAACCTCAAATCCTGTGAACACGTGTTAAGCCATACCAAAAATTCTTGTAGACAAACCAGATCTCCCATCCAAATGAAAAAAATATCATCAATATATAACGGCGCCACTGGCACACGTTATAAAAATATGGATTCACGTCTTGGTTATAGATGTATTTCCGTATAAAGTTGTCTACAAAAAGGATAGCAAAATTAGGGGCATAAGAAGCCCCCATAGATGTACCCTTTATATGTAAATAAAAAGCCCCATCAAATTCAAAATAATTTCTAGTGAGCGAGAGGGTCAATAGCTTGATGATAAAATCAGTGGGTA
Organism: Lissotriton vulgaris; assembly: GCF_964263255.1. NCBI lineage: Eukaryota > Metazoa > Chordata > Amphibia > Caudata > Salamandridae > Lissotriton > Lissotriton vulgaris. The sequence continues at coordinate 1,187,833,544 of NC_141696.1, read as the reverse complement.
CAGTCACAGGACCAGGACGGGTATCTAAGACCTGTCTGATAACTTCAATCCCTTCCCTCTGCGGTATATTCGTGTATAAGGAATCAATATCCAAACACACGAATAACACTCAGTCAGAGGGTCAGATTGCATCTGTTCCAGTTGGCAGATGATGTTGTCACTGTCATGTACATAGCTGCAAGTTATACGGGCTAACTCCTTAATGAACACGTCTATATATTTACACAAGGGTTCCAAGACCGACCCACAGCCAGAGACTATGGGTTGGCCTGGAGGATTTCTAACATCCTTGTGTACCTTTGGTAAGGTGTAAAGCACCGGTGTACGTGGCGCTTTGGTATTCAAAATAAATCAAATTCTTTAAGACTAAGAAAGCCTGCTAGTTTGTCCTCCGATGTAATTTGCAATGTACGATATTACGATGTTGGTCGGAAAGCATTCAGACCGACTCCTTGCCGGAATTGTTTCCGACCGACTTAAGTTCGGGGAGTCAGACCGACCGATTATGATGGTTCTTAACACAGTTCGGTTGGACTCCCATTGATTTCAATAGAAACCTGTGTTCCAACCTGCAACACAGCCTCCCACTGCAGAAAGAGGTGGTTGCGGATAACCCTGCACCTGTGGCGGGCCAACTCAAGGTCCCTGCCACACTGTGCATTGTTTGAAACAGGGGTCCCATGGGTACACCCACAGGCCCCAACCGAAGGCCTCCAGGTGAAGGGGGACCTGCCACGGGCCCCCAAAGTTGGTTTCCGACAGCCTTTTTGTATCGGACAGACCCAATCGGAAAGGTTGTCGGAATGCGACATCGTAATCAGTCAGTCAGAAATGTTTCTGAGTTGGTCAGAAATATGGGTTCCGACACGGGTTAGGAAAATCCAAATGCCATTCAGAGCCTTTTTGACCTTAGTGACAGTGTCTGCAGTATTTCCTGAAATGCTGCCTGTTACCATCATTTTCTTTCCTTCTCTTCTTTTTACAGCACTTTCCCGGGAACAGTTGGTTCTCTTTCTAGTGCTCACTTCTTCACTACTTTTGTACCTCTGCATGTGCTATGCTGATTGGGTGCATAGCCCTAGGGTGCTTCCACATTCAAGTGGTTCTCATTGAATACTGACCAGATTTCCCTGTGCCCTGAGTATATGGATAACAGTCACAAATACACATATCCAATCAATATTTTATAGTTAATTTTTCGGTTGGAGAGAACAGTCATACATTCTTAACGGCTAGTACACCTCATTGATATACCCACCCAGATGACGCAACTTTCTTAGACATAGAATCACAAGCATACGTTTCAGAGTATCCATTTCCCTAGTTAAAGAGTACAGCCGTACATTCTTCAAGTCCTTTATTGATGCTATCACAGCGGAACATCCACCGGCATTCCGCTTGGTCTAGCATTCTTGCAATATCCCCACCCCTCGTTGGATTTTTAATCAATTTGATTACCTGCCATCGCAACTCTGAGGGAGTGTGGCCATACTCCAGAAAGTGTGCCACCAAGGGTGCATGTTCATTTTTGCATCGGATGCGACTTTTATGCTGAGATAGTCGATTTTTCACACTTTGTGTGGTCTGACCAACGTAAATTAAACCGCACGGGCACCAGATCGCATACACCACGCTTTGTGAATTGCAGTAGGTATGGTCTCGCAAATCATATTGGATATTGCCATGTACAGTGTTAGTTGTTGAATCACACATTAAACAGTTTCCACACCGGTAGTGGCCCATGATTTTATTAAGGTCCCATAGAGTAGTTAAATCGTTGGATATCTTAGATGGTAAAGCAGCTCTGACCAGATGATCACAGATATTTTTACCTCGCTTGAATGAAAAAAGAGGTAACTCATTAGAGATTCCGACAGCCTGTACCAAAAGCCAATGAATTTTTACTATTTTCACAATTAGTTGCTTTTTGCACCAAAAGTAGTGACACAAGGTACACGTTGAGATTTTTTGGGGGCACGGGGGGTTCGCAGGAATTCACAGTGATTATACCACGCCCTTTTTAAAGATCATTTGATGAGTTGCCTGGGGTAACCACGATGTTCTAACTTTTTGGCGAGTATTTCAGTCTCTCTGAAGTAGTCCTCCCTAAATTGGCAGTTCCTGCGAATCCGCAGGAACTGACCAAAAGGGAGTCCATCCTTCAGGCCCGTGGATGATGGGTAGTGTATTCCAAAAGTGTATTGCGTGCCGTGGGTTTAGTGAAAAGCTTGGTGGCCAGCTTACCCTCATGAGGAACAATTGTTAAATCAAGGAAATCAGCACTCTCATTACTAGCATGAGAAGTAAACCTCAAATCCTGTGAACACGTGTTAAGCCATACCAAAAATTCTTGTAGACAAACCAGATCTCCCATCCAAATGAAAAAAATATCATCAATATATAACGGCGCCACTGGCGCACGTTATAAAAATATGGATTCACGTCTTGGTTATAGATGTATTTCCGTATAAAGTTGTCTACAAAAAGGATAGCAAAATTAGGGGCATAAGAAGCCCCCATAGATGTACCCTTTATATGTAAATAAAAAGCCCCATCAAATTCAAAATAATTTCTAGTGAGCGAGAGGGTCAATAGCTTGATGATAAAATCAGTGGGTACAGTCACAGGACCAGGACGGGTATCTAAGACCTGTCTGATAACTTCAATCCCTTCCCTCTGCGGTATATTCGTGTATAAGGAATCAATATCCAAACACACAAATAACACTCAGTCAGAGGGTCAGATTGCATCCGTTCCAGTTGGCAGATGATGTTGTCACTGTCATGTACATAGCTGCAAGTTATACTGGCTAACTCCTTAATGAACACGTCTATATATTTATACAAGGGTTCCAAGACCGACCCACAGCCAGAGACTATGGGTTGGCCTGGAGGATTTCTAACATCCTTGTGTACCTTTGGTAAGGTGTAAAGCACCGGTGTACGTGGCGCTTTGGTATTCAAAAAAATCTAATTCTTTAAGACTAAGAAAGCCTGCTAGTTTGTCCTCCGATGAAATTTGCAATGTACGATATTACGATGTTGGTCGGAAAGCATTCAGACCGACTCCTTGCCGGAATTGTTTCCGACCGACTTAAGTTCGGGGAGTCAGACCGACCGATTATGATGGTTCTTAACACAGTTCGGTTGGACTCCCATTGATTTCAATAGAAACCTGTGTTCCAACCTGCAACACAGCCTCCCACTGCAGAAAGAGGTGGTTGCGGAAAACCCTGCACCCTGTGGCGGGCCAACTCAAGGTCCCTGCCACACTGTGCATTGTTTGAAACAGGGGTCCCATGGGTACACCCACAGGCCCCAACCGAAGGCCTCCAGGTGAAGGGGGACCTGCCACGGGCCCCCAAAGTTGGTTTCCGACAGCCTTTTTGTATCGGACAGGCCCAATCGGAAAGGTTGTCGGAATGCGACATCGTAATCAGTCAGTCAGAAGTGTTTCTGAGTTGGTCAGAAATATGGGTTCCGACACGGGTTAGGAAAATCCAAATGCCATTCAGAGCCTTTTTGACCTTAGTGACAGTGTCTGCAGTATTTCCTGAAATGCTGCCTGTTACCATCATTTTCTTTCCTTCTCTTCTTTTTACAGCACTTCCCGGGAACAGTTGGTTCTCTTTCTAGTGCTCACTTCTTCACTACTTTTGTACCTCTGCATGTGCTATGCTGATTGGGTGCATAGCCCTAGGGTGCTTCCACATTCAAGTGGTTCTCATTGAATACTGACCAGATTTCCCTGTGCCCTGAAGTACAGAACACTTTCTGAGTACTCATTACTTTTCACCAGCTGGAAGGACAAAAACTGATGCACCACTGATTTCTATGCCAACTTGTGGTGTTGCAGAAATGCTTGGGAGAACAGTGGAGAGGTGTGGTGCAGCGGCCAGGGCAGCTGACTTCGGAGCACAGAGTTCACGGTTCGATCCCCTTCTCCGGCGGCAGCTCAGCACCAAGTGACTCTGGGCAATAGCTCACTACATTTCCTTGACATCCCCCAGTGCCTTGAGACCCGTAAGGGTGAGTAGTTCGCGCTTTACAAATACGGACTTTTTTTACATTTACATCATTTTTTAGATGGTGTACTGTGCATGAGGGGTATGAGTCACTTGCGTAATTTGCAATAGCATAATTACATGACATAGCATAATTACTCGTGTGTATGCAGAATTAGACAAGGAATGTAACTCAGCATTTAGCTCTATTTTTGTAAAGCAAAATGCGCCCTTGCATCCAAAATGGACCCAATGATGCATTTTGCTACGAAAATACTGCTAAATCCAGCAGAGCATGAAGAGCAGCCGCCATGCTTCCTCTCGCACGCACTCAACCTATTGTTATTGTGCTCCTGCAGTAGGAGTTTTGTGCCAAATTACTCAAAATAACATGACAGGTGTAATTGCATAATTTTCAGTTATTTTGCATCCAGAGAGTAATGCAAAATTACTAAAATTACTCTAATTACTCCAAGATATTACATTTTTTGCCCAGCCTACCTTTCATAGACCTAATTGATGATACATTTGGTGGTTGCTGGTCTCCAATTTTGTTTGAGACATCATTGCTTTGGATTGTATTTACTGCAAAGTGTCTCTGTTCAAAAACAATCCAGGAATATTAGTTAGCAAAAGAATTTCAGGTTGTTTCTAAAGGGAGTAGCTTTTTTATGAGTAGTGTTAAATGAGTGGCCAATCAACTGGCTGCTTTCATTTTTATTTAAGTACCTCTCATTGGTACCGCAGCACTCCTACAGGATTCCTAGAACCAATGAGCGGGGTCCCTGGAAATCCTAACAGGTTTATTTTAAGTTCTGGGTACCACAAGATATTCAGCAGCCAAGACATGCATCCAATCCATGCAAGCGTACAACCACTTTCTTGCCCACGGCCAAAAGGGCTCTTATTAGAACCACTTTTCATGGTTAGCAGTTAGAAACAAATGTATGTTGTTTTTTGTCTTCTAATATATCCTTACACTCTGTCATAATATGTTACCACAGCCACTAAAGTCTCACCCTGCTGTCAAAGTGTCAGGTTCCACGGTAGGGACCAGTCTCGAACACTGCCTAGAGACGTATCTGTAATTGTGTAAACTACAGTTCCCATGCTTCCCGGTCCTGCGTGCGACGCCTGTGCCGATGACGTCACACGCGGAAGCTACAACACCGAACGGGAAACAACAGCGCCTGCCGTTGATTCTGCTTACTTCCGAAGACGGTGAGGTTTCATCCCTCGAGGTTCCAGCGTATCCTTTTGGTGGGTTCTGTTGGCAAGTAAGTCCTGGAGTTTCCGCTCGAGTCCTTGGCTCGCTGTATCGGAGCTCTATTTTCACAACCAGAGGAGTCCTCGGCTGAGGCTCCGCGCTCGAGTCTCCATGAGGCTCGGTTTTGGTAAAGGTTTTCCTTGGCTAATATCGCTGTACTGCACATCTGGAAGAGCACAATGTTACCTGGGAGATTCCTTCCCGGATCCGTGCTTATGACTGTTTCTCCGTGTTTATGTTTGAGTGATCAAAGACAGTAAGACTCCTTGCCAAATATCCCTCAGGAGTAAGGGGTATTTGGATTATAATTTCTCTGGTGACTTTGTGTGCTTATTTAGCGCTCAACCAAGACTATTGGGCTAAGACTCATTCTGAAGACGTATTCAGCATTCTTTGTTTTAGGTGTTCTTGCCTACGTAAGGAATACAGGACATCTGTTAATGCTACTCCTATATTTCTATGTTGTTGCAAGATCTGGTGAAATAACCAGGTGTTGTATAAGTTAGGCATTGGAAACTAACTATTATCTTCATTTCGTTTGCTTTGTACAACAGGGGCATATGAGCTTCGCCTGGCTGGCTGGCTACTTACCATTTGCCCTCTGTTGAAGCCATTTTGGGATATTGCATAGGTACGTGTATGACTACATAGGTGATTAGAACTCGTGCAGTGATCAGAGTGATGACATTATGGTTCTTGTGTTTTAGATCTGTATTTCAAGGTCAACCATTCTGATTGCCAGGCAAAGCCAACCTTTTCCACTCTCCAGGTATATAGCCTTCAGTTCAAAAGGCGGGTGGGGTTGTGTCGGGTATTACCTACCTGTGTTCAATACAACTAAGTGTGTGCTTGACTCATGGTGCCTTGTTCTCGTTTCAGCTTCCTCTCCCTGCAGTTCCCTTCCTACCCTTCCTGATATCCCTCGCTTCACCATTCCTGTGTGTCTGTTCTCATTCAGACCCAGGGGCTGTCGAGAGGTGGAACCCATAGAGCATCGTACGATCCTGAGGACACCTGGACCTGACAGAATCAACGGCCCAAGAAATTTAGTCCTCCCGATCGTAAGATACAATGTCCACCATAGATGATATCCTGACAGCCCTTGCGCTGGTCCAAACTGAGTTGCAAGCGTCTAGAGCTGAGACTGCTGCGCTGCAGGCACAGGTGGACAGGATAAATCGTAATCCATTTGATGCTGGTACTCCGAAGGCTTCTTCCATAGTGGTGGAAGTTCCCACTCCGATACATCTAGCCCCCCCAGAACGATTCCATGGGGATAGCAGTAAGGTGCAAGTGTTCCTCACACAGGTGTTGTTACATTTCTCATGTAAACCCAAGATATTTAACACCAATCACGCCAGGGTGGCTTTTCTCATCTCATACCTAGCGGGGGATGCAGCTCAATGGGCAGTACCATTAGTGAAAAGAGATGATCCCATAGTGAAGTAGTGTGGCTCACTGGTTAGAGGCGGCAGACCCGAGAGCAGAGGACGGCCCGGGACCAGGGTTCGATTCCCGGCGCGGCAGGTTTCTGGACCAGGGTCAGCGGACTCGATAATTCTCTCGCCTCGGTGCCCACTCTGATCAACGTTCACACTCGGCAACTCTGGGCATTAGCTTGCCTCATCTTCACTAACGGCCCCACCAGACCGCCGGGGATGCCTGGTCTCACCCTGGAGATACCCATTAAGGGACCATCTCTCAGGGAAGCCAGGAAGGGTTTCGCAGCGGTCGAAGCGCCTTGGGACCCTCCGGGTAAGTAGTGCGCTATATAAATGCCTATACATACATACATACATACATATTAAGAGATTGGGAGGCCTTTCGTACTGATTTTGAGAAAAACCTTCAACCGCAGATCAGCCACACTGTCGGCAGACAGGGAGTTGTTAGGCTTAAAACAGGGCAATAGAGATTTGATTGAATATCTCAACGATTTTAGAAGGCTCATAGCGGAAACCGATTGGCCAGAAGAGAAAAGACAGGCCATATTCTATACTGGACTAACAGAGGAGATGAAAGATGTCCTTGCACAGATCGACCTTCAGCCCAGTACATGTGAAGATATGATCAGCCTGGTTCTGAGACTGGATCATCGCCTCAGTGATCGGAGGGGAGACAACAGACGGAAGGATAGGTTAACACCAAGATATGAGCATCCCAGAGTTCCTGAAGGGGCAGCACCTTCTAAGCCCAAACCCATGGAAATAGGCGCTGTGAGGTCTCCTTTAACTATGGAAGAAAGGGAATACAGACGAAAGAAGGGTTTGTGTTTATATTGTGGCCGGAAAGGGCATTTCATCAGGGAATGTCCTACTAGAACCAGAACAACGGCTGAACACAAGAAGGTGTCTATGGTGACTTCCGAACAGGGGTCGGGAAACGAGAAGGCTTGAAGGCGGATGAAGGGATCCCTTCAAGTAAGTTCATTATCCCTTCATTGGATGGAGATGGGAGAAAGGAAGGTCTACACTTCTATGTAGATATTTGGTTGGAAATACAAAAGAAGAGGTTGGAGATAAGAGCGATGTTGGACTCAGGAGCAACCGGTTGCTTTATGGACCATGCCAAGGCTATCAGCTTAGGAGTCGCACTAGAAGAAAAGGAGACTCCAGAAGCAGTGTATGCAGTGGATGGTAGAAAGTTAGATTCGGGTCCCATCAGGTTACAAACCGGGGAGCTTGGTATGACAACGGGTTTTGAACATCAGGAAACGTTGTATTTCAACATCATTCATGCACCACAGTATGGGGTGATTCTGGGTCTTCCGTGGTTGCGTAGACACAACCCCCTAGTGGATTGGGAAGGACAAACATTACAATTCACATCGGAATATTGTCAACAAAACTGTTATCCTGTGAGACCAGGTCCTGCTTCTGGTTTAGCTTGCATTCATCATATTGCCACAGCAATCGAATACGATGTAGAACTTCCATTCGAGTATCGAGAATTGGCGGAGGTGTTTAGTGAAAGTAAGGCAGAAGCCTTACCACCGCACCAATCCTATGATTGCCAGATTGACTTAATTCCAGGGGCAAAGATTCCGGCTGGGAGTGTTTATGCGCTTACCGAACCTGAAACAGTACATCTCCGGGCGTACTTAGACAAGCTATTGAAGATTGGGTTTATTAGAGAATCCAAATCCCCGGCTGCCTCCCCGCTGTTCTTCATCCCTAAGGCTAATGGGGAACTTCGTGCTTGTGCGGATTACAGAGCCTTGAACGCCATCACAGTAAAGAACAAGTATCCTCTCCCTCTCATTAACGTACTATTGGAACAAGTCAAAGAGGCGGTGATTTTCACGAGGTTGGACCTTAAGGGCGCATATCACCTGGTCCGAATGCGTTCAGGGGACGAGTGGAAGACTGCCATCAAGACCCGTTTTGGACTCTACAAGTACCTGGTAATGCCCTTCGGGCTCTGTAACGCGCCTGCTGCCTTCCAGTTCTTCCTGGATGACGTACTCAAGAACTATTTGGAGCGCTTCGTCGTAGTATATATAGACGACATCCTGATCTATTCATCCACCACGGAACAACATGTGGAACATGTGAAGGCTGTTCTGAGTACATTATTGGAACATCGTCTGTACTGCTAACTCAGCAAGTGCGAGTTTAACACTACTTCGATGGAGTTCTTAGGAGTGATGCTCACACCAAAAGGACAGGAAATGTCTGAAAGAAAGATTTTGGCTGTGAAGAATTGGCCCATACCAAAAACAGTAAGGGACATCCAATGTTTCTTAGGGTTTGCAAACTTTTATCGCCGGTTCATTGAGAACTTTTCTGCTATGGCGTCCCCAATGACGAGATTATTGAAAAAGAAGGTGCCCTTCGTTTGGACGGAGGAGGTCCAGAGAGGTTTTGATGAATTGAAGAAGGCTTTTGTTTCAGCTCCTGTGCTGGTGCATGCTGATCCCAACAAACCTTTCATAGTGGAAGCGGACGCTTCCGATTCTGCTGTAGGAGCAGTACTGTCCCAACGTCACTCAGACACCGGCCAGTTACATCCTGTAGCCTACCTCTCCCGTACTCTGAACTCGGCTGAACAGAACTATGTAATAGCCGAAAAAGAGTTGTTGGCAATAAGAACCGCTTTTCTGGAATGGAGACATCACCTCATGGGGGCGCGACATGTAGTAACAGTGTATACGGACCACCATCGGTGACGTTTTGGGCCCATGGTGCGCAGCATTGTAAATACGGCGCACCATAGGTGGTGGGGGCGTGGCGCACAATTACTGGAGCATCCCTGCTACTTTGCAGGGATGCGCCGGTAATTGCAAATCTGCCCCTTAGTGTCTAGCATTACGCAGTTCTGTAAACTACTCTCATACATAATTTCTCAGGCCAATTAAATGAACACAAAATCGAAAACAAATAAGCATAGTAGCAACGCTACTGAGAAGGAGAGCAGTGCACCTGAAATGCACAGAAGATTTAGAAATATAATTTACCTACAATGTAATCGGCAGCATTATTGCTCTTGGTAAAAAACTAATATTTGCATTATAATAACACACAGAGCAGGAGAAAACAGAGTAGTGATGAAATAGCTACTACTACTCACCAAGCCCGGGGATCTCGATGCCGAGCAGGTCGAGCAAGTCGCGTTCCCGGTCCAGGAGATCCGTTCAACGGTGGGTGGCCTGGTTGTAGGTGCACCAGACCCGAGAGTGAGAATACATGGCCCGGCACACCTTCTCCCACTGCTTCCGGCGCTCCCGGAGCCCGTAGCCATTTGCAATCTTGCCGCCTGCCATGATGGTCCTGGGGAGGCGGCGCTGTACATAGAACACTAGTGCGGCCACCTCCTCCGTGCTAAAGATCTCCCGTGGCATCGCTAGCTCCCCCCTCAAACGCCCGCACGGGAGCGGGGCACGGGGTGCGGGACCCTTGCCCTTCTCGGGCTGCTTCCTGGCTCCCTTTACCATGGTCTGGGCAGAAAGGAAGGTAAATAAGAAATAGAATAGGGAAGAAGAAAAGAAAAGAGTTTAAAAAAGTAGTTTAAAATTAACCAAAAGTAGCAGAAAAAACAAAAATATAGAGCTAGAATAATAGAGGCATAGATAATAAGTAAAATAGATTAAAAAAACAGCAAAGGATGGCAGCGATTGAGAGAGGATACAGAAAGCATGCCCAGAACCATAGCAATGAATGAAAAACAAGATGGCCGCGCCCGTTCACGACCGCGTGGGTAACTTTGCGCGTGATTTCCCCCCGCGATCACAGGCGAACTTGTACTGGCGAGCCTCACACTTTGCGAGAATACACATACCGCCCGGAAATGAAAATGCGTCACGCAAACAAGATGGGCGTGCCCATGTACGACCGCTAGGGTAACTTGGCGTCGTTGCGCTACCAGCGGCTTGCAAAAACGCAAAAAACCACGCGAACTAACACGCCGTAAAAAAACAAATCGCATATTCGCACAAATTTGCGGCTTTTGAATTCGATCTCGTGCAAATTTGCACCCTGCGAATCCCGCGAAATTGCAGAAAAACTATTTTTGCAAAACTGAAAGCACTCAGCAGGTGCAAAAGTTCAAGCTCATCATTAGTAACCATTCCCTGTAGTGCTTCCTGTGGGCCCCCTCCAGAGTTCAGTTGCCTACTTGCAACTATTATATGACCCTGCTCTGACCCTCACAGCAGGCTAGCTACAGAGAATAGCTACAAGTATGCCACAAAGGTCCTGTTAAAAAAAATTACACTGCAACAGAATGCAATTACAGATAAGGAAGCAGGTGCCAGACTGGGAGTTCAAATTCAGTGACACATTAATCAACCCCTAATTCATTCATGTCAGTTGAGGCAGGGCAGGTGTGCTAACGAATTTTGCAAAACTGAAAGCACTTAGCAGGTGCAAAAGTTCAAGCTCATCATTAATCAGGAAGCACTTACAGCTAAGGAAGCAGGTGCCAGCTCAAATTCAGTGACACATGAATCAGCCCCAAATTAATTCATGTCAGTTGAAGCAGGGCAGGTGTGCTTTTGCCCCCATAATCTACAGTGATGAACCAGAGGGTGGCAGTGATGTACAAGAGGGTGGCATGGGTGAACCAGAGGGTGGCAGTGGTGAAACAGAGGGTGCTGTGATGAACCAGACGTAGAAACAACATAGTCGCGACCGTTGCGACCCAACAAGTAAGTTCGCATTTGCGAACTGGTACAAAACCCTCGCAAACTGGCAGAAACCCTTGCGAACACAAAAAAAGAAAAAATCCATAAATTTGCGAAAGTTCGCGGATTTTTCAGATTGCGAATTCATGAATACGCAAATTCGTGAATCGCGAATTCGCAAAATTCGCCCATGCTTAGTCCAGACGCTTCTTCGGATCTTTAGAATACTTCCTCATATAGGTCACCATAGTGGGATCCACATCAGGCGTATCCGCTAGCTTGTTTGAAAGATCCGGACGGGGGCACTCCGACCTTAAGCGAGCGCGTACATCTTTATCAAAAGGACGCCGAATATGTGTCTGCACATATTCAGCCACCTCAGGGGAAGGAAGCCAGGCGGAAGAATTGGGGTGTACAATGTCTGTAGGGTCACTTGGGGTCTAGATGGGGCATCCACAAAGTGCTCCTTACGAGCCTTCTTCTTGGGTGGAGGTACCACAGGATCAGAAGAGGAAGAATCAGTAGAGGACTCAGAGGTCGAAGGGGAATCCTGTTGCGTCATCACAGGTTGTTTTAACTTCTTAGAAGGACGCAAAGTGGTCACATTTTTTGCCAATTTTGCAAAATCCGCCATGTGTGGATTCTTGGGAGATCTTTTGGAATGACCAGAATGTGGCAACCAACCTTGCTGGGTGGCATACTCAGACAGGTGCCTGTGCAAAGGGGCAATAGCCTGAAATAAAGCCTGTCCCATATACTCGGCATCCACGGAGCCAGTAGACTCCACCTCATCATTGTAGTACTCTTCATCCTCATAGTAATCTCCCATTACGCCTTTAAATGAAGGTAATATGCCCACAGAGATGAAGGAAAATATTTGAAACCTAAAGGGCAATGCAGGGGGAGTGTACACCCCAAAGCAAGCCAAGCAAACGAGGGAAACCCCTGTCAAATTCAAGTGTGGAGGGAGGGCTTGCTTGAACACTCTAGGCAAAGCCTATTCAAACATTTTACAACTCCCGTTCTATCAGGGAACCAGGGCGTGAGGGGCCTGACGACCTGGCAGTGGGCGCTGGCTGAATAAGCCAATTCAATTATCTCCGCTGGAGAAGCTTGCAAAGCACTGTCAAATACGTTCGAGAATTCTCCTGAAGAGAAACACTCGGAGCGCGCTGTCACCGGCAACCGCTAGGACAACGACGGAGGACACTGCGCATGCGCAACAAGCTTGCCGGTCGAAAATGAGAGTCGCGCGAGGGACGCGCGTCTCTCAGCCCCGTCTCCCACTCCACAGATAACAAACAGGCGCGGAAGACACAAGCCTGCAACCGGGGAGTGAACACACGCCCACGCAGCAACGCCGAGAGCGAGCGGCGAAAGTAACCGGCAACAAAGTCAAAAATCAAATACCAACAGCAATACAGGGAAACCCTGTCTACAAAAACAAAGCGCAACAATAATCAACAACATTTGAAGCACAAGTTCAAAGTAGAGGTAAAAGTGCACTTAACTGGCTGCGGAGCAGCAAAGAAAGAGGAAGTGTTGTCCTCTATGGTACCTTTTATACTGCCTACTCTCTATGGTCACTAAGGACTCATGGGAAATGTAGTTTGTTATTTCTTTACAGTGTTCTTATTGGCTGCTGTATTTTCAGTAAAGAAATGAGATAGCATAATCGGAGCCTCCGTCCTGACATAGAATTACTTCACGCATGAGCCTAGAGGAAGGAGGCACAAGTATAGAGACTGGACTCACTGCTAACTTAGTGTGAGGCTTGACAACAGACCAACATCCCTGGCTCCTGGCGAAAACTAGAGTCTGCAAAAGTGAAGCAGACTCAAGCGACTAGCGAGGCCCTGAAATGAGAGCAAGGCAGAAGAACCTCAACTCACGTGAAAAACTATGTGTGGTGTGTCCCGCCCCCCAGCAACCGCCAGGCAAGGAATGAACAGAGTCAGGTGAATACTACCATGGCTTTTAAGACCTGCATCCAGAGACAAAGAAAGCGGACTAGAAAAAAGTTATGCCTTTATAATCATACCGATCTCCAGTCAGTAGTTATTAGCATAAATGAAACAGAGGAAATAGAGTGTTTCAAAAAAATAATAATATAGAATGAATTTACAACAACCATTCGTCAGAAATAATATATACAACACTTCTGAAAAAAATTAAATAAAAGAAAATTCGAAGACGTTCTAATCGGCTGAAAGAACAGCGGCTATTTTGGAACAGTTTAGAGGACAGTAACCAAGATCTGACCCCATCACCAACATCAATATTTATCTGCAATAAACGAGAAAAAGAAATTAGATTTCATAAATTTCATAAATTTCAGCATACAGATAAACAATCATTTCAGTTCAAATAACAAGTAAGATTGAATAAATACCCATATTCAATGCACATGCCATTCCTGGTTTATATGTACATGGTTGGTAATATAAGGTGTCGGCTCAACTAAAACCCAAGCAAGGCTTTATATTTTGATTATATCGACGTGATATCAAATGTATCTCATGTATCATAAATTAAACAATTCAAACAAAATATTACCAACATCAATATTTATCTGCAATAAACGAGAAAAAGAAAATAGATTTCATAAATTTAATAAATTTCAGCATACAGATAAACAAACATTTCAGTTCAAATAACAAGTAAGATTGAATAAATACCCATATTCAATGCACATGCCATTCCTGGTTCATATGTACATGATTGGTAATATAAGCTGTCGGCTCAACTAAAACCCAAGCAAGGCTTTATATTTTGATTATATCGACATGATATCAAATGTATCTCATATATCATAAATTAAACAATTCAAACTAAATATTACAACACCAAATCACCATGTTTGAAAACAGTATCAGGTCATTCAATGTATTCATTGCTCAGATTCTGTAGTACATCTGAACATACTTAAAAAGCTGTTGAGCGACATTCATATGTAAATGGCATCATATGTTTCTCACATTCACAAAATAATGAATGTAACAGTCCATTACTCCAAATGAAGAGTACAGTTGTACGTACTTCAGGGAGATTCAACAACATTAGTATATGGATAACAGTCACAAATACACATATCCAATCAATATTTTATAGTTAATTTTTCGGTTGGAGAGAACAGTCATACATTCTTAACGGCTAGTACACCTCATTGATATACCCACCCAGATGACGCAACTTTCTTAGACATAGAATCACAAGCATACGTTTCAGAGTATCCATTTCCCTAGTTAAAGAGTACAGCCGTACATTCTTCAAGTCCTTTATTGATGCTATCACAGCGGAACATCCACCGACATTCCGCTTGGTCTAGCATTCTTGCAATATCCCCACCCCTCGTTGGATTTTTAATCAATTTGATTACCTGCCATTGCAACTCTGAGGGAGTGTGGCCATACTCCAGAACGTGTGCCACCAAGGGTGCATGTTCATTTTTGCATCGGATGCGACTTTTATGCTGAGATAGTCGATTTTTCACACTTTGTGTGGTCTGACCAACGTAAATTAAACCGAACGGGCACCAGATCGCATACACCACGCTTTGTGAATTGCAGTAGGTATGGTCTCGCAAATCATATTGGATATTGCCATGTACAGTGTTAGTTGTTGAATCACACATTAAACAGTTTCCACACCGGTAGTGGCCCATGATTTTATTAAGGTCCCATAGAGTAGTTAAATCGTTGGATATCTTAGATGGTAAAGCAGCTCTGACCAGATGATCACAGATATTTTTACCTCGCTTGAATGAAAAAAGAGGTATCTCATTAGAGATTCCGACAGCCTGTACCAAAAGCCAATGGATTTTTACTATTTTCACAATTAGTTGCTTTTTGCACCAAAAGTAGTGACACAAGGTACACGTTGAGATTTTTTGGGGGCACGGGGGGTTCGCAGGAATTCACAGTGATTATACCACGCCCTTTTTAAAGATCATTTGATGAGTTGCCTGGGGTAACCACGATGTTCTAACTTTTTGGCGAGTATTTCAGCCTCTCTGAAGTAGTCCTCCCTAAATTGGCAGTTCCTGCGAATCCGCAGGAACTGACCAAAAGGGAGTCCATCCTTCAGGCCCGTGGATGATGGGTAGTGTATTCCAAAAGTGTATTGCGTGCCGTGGGTTTAGTGAAAAGCTTGGTGGCCAGCTTACCCTCATGAGGAACAATTGTTAAATCAAGGAAATCAGCACTCTCATTACTAGCATGAGAAGTAAACCTCAAATCCTGTGAACACGTGTTAAGCCATACCAAAAATTCTTGTAGACAAACCAGATCTCCCATCCAAATGAAAAAAATATCATCAATATATAACGGCGCCACTGGCGCACGTTATAAAAATATGGATTCACGTCTTGGTTATAGATGTATTTCCGTATAAAGTTGTCTACAAAAAGGATAGCAAAATTAGGGGCATAAGAAGCCCCCATAGATGTACCCTTTATATGTAAATAAAAAGCCCCATCAAATTCAAAATAATTTCTAGTGAGCGAGAGGGTCAATAGCTTGATGATAAAATCAGTGGGTACAGTCACAGGACCAGGACGGGTATCTAAGACCTGTCTGATAACTTCAATCCCTTCCCTCTGCGGTATATTCGTGTATAAGGAATCAATATCCAAACACACGAATAACACTCAGTCAGAGGGTCAGATTGCATCTGTTCCAGTTGGCAGATGATGTTGTCACTGTCATGTACATAGCTGCAAGTTATACGGGCTAACTCCTTAATGAACACGTCTATATATTTACACAAGGGTTCCAAGACCGACCCACAGCCAGAGACTATGGGTTGGCCTGGAGGATTTCTAACATCCTTGTGTACCTTTGGTAAGGTGTAAAGCACCGGTGTACGTGGCGCTTTGGAATTCAAAAAAATCAAATTCTTTAAGACTAAGAAAGCCTGCTAGTTTGTCCTACGATGTAATTTGCAATGTACGATTTTACGGTGTTGGTCGGAAAGCATTCAGACCGACTCCTTGCCGGAATTGTTTCCGACCGACTTAAGTTCGGGGAGTCAGACCGACCGATTATGATGGTTCTTAATACAGTTCGGTTGGACTCCCATTGATTTCAATAGAAACCTGTGTTCCAACCTGCAACACAGCCTCCCACTGCAGAAAGAGGTGGTTGCGGAAAACCCTGCACCCTGTGGCGGGCCAACTCAAGGTCCCTGCCACACTGTGCATTGTTTGAAACAGGGGTCCCATGGGTACACCCACAGGCCCCAACCGAAGGCCTCCAGGTGAAGGGGGACCTGCCACGGGCCCCCAAAGTTGGTTTCCGACAGCCTTTTTGTATCGGACAGACCCAATCGGAAAGGTTGTCGGAATGCGACATCGTAATCAGTCAGTCAGAAATGTTTCTGAGTTGGTCAGAAATATGGGTTCCGACACGGGTTAGGAAAATCCAAATGCCATTCAGAGCCTTTTTGACCTTAGTGACAGTGTCTGCAGTATTTCCTGAAATGCTGCCTGTTACCATCATTTTCTTTCCTTCTCTTCTTTTTACAGCACTTTCCCGGGAACAGTTGGTTCTCTTTCTAGTGCTCACTTCTTCACTACTTTTGTACCTCTGCATGTGCTATGCTGATTGGATGCATAGCCCTAGGGTGCTTCCACATTCAAGTGGTTCTCATTGAATACTGACCAGATTTCCCTGTGCCCTGAAGTACAGAACACTTTCTGAGTACTCATTACTTTTCACCAGCTGGAAGGGCAAAAACTGATGCACCACTGATTTCTATGCCAACTTGTGGTGCTGCAGAAATGCTTGGGAGAACAGTGAAAGGGTGTGGTGCAGCGGCCAGGGCAGCTGACTTCGGAGCACAGGGTTCACGGTTCGATCCCCTTCTCCGGCGGCAGCTCAGCACCATGTGACTCTGGGCAATAGCTCACTACATTTCCTTGACATCCCCCAGTGCCTTGAGACCCGTAAGGGTGAGTAGTTCGCGCTTTACAAATACTGGCTTTTTTTACATTTACATCATTTTTTAGATGGTGTACTGTGCATGAGGGGTATGAGTCACTTGCGTAATTTGCAATAGCATAATTACATGACATAGCATAATTACTCGTGAGTATGCAGAATTAGACAAGGAATGTAACTCAGCATTTAGCTCTATTTTTGTAAAGCAAAATGCGCCCTTGCATCCAAAATGGACCCAATGATGCATTTTGCTACGAAAATACTGCTAAATCCAGCAGAGCATGAAGAGCAGCCGCCATGCTTCCTCTCGCACGCACTCAACCTATTGTTATTGTGCTCCTGCAGTAGGAGTTTTGTGCCAAATTATTCAAAATAACATGACTGGTGTAATTGCATAATTTTCAGTTATTTTGCATCCAGAGAGTAATGCAAAATTACTAAAATTACTCTAATTACTCCAAGATATTACATTTTTTGCCCAGCCTACCTTTCATAGACCTAATTGATGATACATTTGGTGGTTGCTGGTCTCCAATTTTGTTTGAGACATCATTGCTTTGGATTGTATTTACTGCAAAGTGTCTCTGTTCAAAAACAATCCAGGAATATTAGTTAGCAAAAGAATTTCAGGTTGTTTCTAAAGGGAGTAGCTTTTTATGAGTAGTGTTAAATGAGTGGCCAATCAACTGGCTGCTTTCATTTTTATTTAAGTACCTCTCATTGGTACCGCAGCACTCCTACAGGATTCCTAGAACCAATGAGCGGGGTCCCTGGAAATCCTAACAGGTTTATTTTAAGTTCTGGGTACCACAAGATATTCAGCAGCCAAGGCATGCATCCAATCCATGCAAGCGTACAACCACTTTCTTGCCCACGGCCAAAAGGGCTCTTATTAGAACCACTTTTCATGGTTAGCAGTTAGAAACAAATGTATGTTGTTTTTTGTCTTCTAATATATCCTTACACTCTGTCATAATAGGTTAGCACAGCCACTAAAGTCTCACCCTGCTGTCAAAGTGTCAGGTTCCACGGTAGGGACCAGTCTCGAACACTGCCTAGAGACGTATCTGTAATTGTGTAAACTACAGTTCCCATGATTCCCGGTCCTGCGTGCGACGCCTGTGCCGATGACGTCACACGCGGAAGCTACAACACCGAACGGGAAACAACAGCGCCTGCCGTTGATTCTGCTTACTTCCGAAGACGGTGAGGTTTCATCCCTCGAGGTTCCAGCGTATCCTTTTGGTGGGTTCTGTTGGCAAGTAAGTCCTGGAGTTTCCGCTCGAGTCCTTGGCTCGCTGTATCGGAGCTCTATTTTCACATCCAGAGGAGTCCTCGGCTGAGGCTCCGCGCTCGAGTCTCCATGAGGCTCGGTTTTGGTAAAGGTTTTCCTTGGCTAATATCGCTGTACTGCACATCTGGAAGAGCACAATGTTACCTGGGAGATTCCTTCCCGGATCCGTGCTTATGACTGTTTCTCCGTGTTTATGTTTGAGTGATCAAAGACAGTAAGACTCCTTGCCAAATATCCCTCAGGAGTAAGGGGTATTTGGATTATAATTTCTCTGGTGACTTTGTGTGCTTATTTAGCGCTCAACCAAGACTATTGGGCTAAGACTCATTCTGAAGACGTATTCAGCATTCTTTGTTTTAGGTGTTCTTGCCTACGTAAGGAATACAGGACATCTGTTAATGCTACTCCTATATTTCTATGTCGTTGCAAGATCTGGTGAAATAACCAGGTGTTGTATAAGTTAGGCATTGGAAACTAACTATTATCTTCATTTCGTTTGCTTTGTACAACAGGGGCATATGAGCTTCGCCTGGCTGGCTACTTACCATTTGCCCTCTGTTGAAGCCATTTTGGGATATTGCATAGGTACGTGTATGACTACATAGGTGATTAGAACTCGTGCAGTGATCAGAGTGATGACATTATGGTTCTTGTGTTTTAGATCTGTATTTCAAGGTCAACCATTCTGATTGCCAGGCAAAGCCAACCTTTTCCACTCTCCAGGTATATAGCCTTCAGTTCAAAAGGCGGGTGGGGTTGTGTCGGGTATTACCTACCTGTGTTCAATACAACTAAGTGTGTGCTTGACTCATGGTGCCTTGTTCTCGTTTCAGCTTCCTCTCCCTGCAGTTCCCTTCCTACCCTTCCTGATATCCCTCGCTTCACCATTCCTGTGTGTCTGTTCTCATTCAGACCCAGGGGCTGTCGAGAGGTGGAACCCATAGAGCATCGTACGATCCTGAGGACACCTGGACCTGACAGAATCAACGGCCCAAGAAATTTAGTCCTCCCGATCGTAAGATACAATGTCCACCATAGATGATATCCTGGCAGCCCTTGCGCTGGTCCAAACTGAGTTGCAAGCGTCTAGAGCTGAGACTGCTGCGCTGCAGGCACAGGTGGACAGGATGAATCGTAATCCATTTGATGCTGGTACTCCGCAGGTTTCTTCCATAGTGGTGGAAGTTCCCACTCCGATACCTCTAGCCCCCCCAGAACGATTCCATGGGGATAGCAGTAAGGTGCAAGTGTTCCTCACACAGGTGTTGTTACATTTCTCATGTAAACCCAAGATATTTAACACCAATCACGCCAGGGTGGCTTTTCTCATCTCATACCTAGCGGGGGATGCAGCTCAATGGGCAGTACCATTAGTGAAAAGAGATGATCCCATATTAAGAGATTGGGAGGCCTTTTGTACTGATTTTGAGAAAACCTTCAACCGCAGATCAGCCACACTGTCGGCAGACAGGGAGTTGTTAGGCTTAAAACAGGGCAATAGAGATTTGATTGCATATCTCAACGATTTTAGAAGGCTCATAGCGGAAACCGATTGGCCAGAAGAGAAAAACAGGCCATATTCTATACTGGACTAACAGAGGAGATGAAAGATGTCCTTGCACAGATCGACCTTCAGCCCAGTACATGTGAAGATATGATCAGCCTGGTTCTGAGACTGGATCATCACCTCAGTGATCGGAGGGGAGACAACAGACGGAAGGATAGGTTAACACCAAGATATGAGCATCCCAGAGTTCCTGAAGGGGCAGCACCTTCTAAGCCCGAACCCATGGAAATAGGCGCTGTGAGGTCTCCTTTAACTACGGAAGAAAGGGAATACAGACGAAAGAAGGGTTTGTGTTTATATTGTGGCCGGAAAGGGCATTTCATCAGGGAATGTCCTACTAGAACCAGAACATGGACTGAACACAAGAAGGTGTCTATGGTGACTTCCGAACAGGGGTCGGGAAACGAGAAGGCTTGAAGGCGGATGAAGGGATCCCTTCAAGTAAGTTCATTATCCCTTCATTGGATGGAGATGGGAGAAAGGAAGGTCTACACTTCTATGTAGATATTTGGTTGGAAATACAAAAGAAGAGGTTGGAGATAAGAGCGATGTTGGACTCAGGAGCAACCGGTTGCTTTATGGACCATGCCAAGGCTATCAGCTTAGGACTCGCACTAGAAGAAAAGGAGACTCCAGAAGCAGTGTATGCAGTGGATGGTAGAAAGTTAGATTCGGGTCCCATCAGGTTACAAACCGGGGAGCTTGGTATGACAACGGGTTTTGAACATCAGGAAACGTTGTATTTCAACATCATTCATGCACCACAGTATGGGGTGATTCTGGGTCTTCCGTGGTTGCGTAGACACAACCCCCTAGTGGATTGGGAAGGACAAACATTACAATTCACATCGGAATATTGTCAACAAAACTGTTATCCTGTGAGACCAGGTCCTGCTTCTGGTTTAGCTTGCATTCATCATATTGCCACAGCAATCGAACACGATGTAGAACTTCCATTCGAGTATCGAGAATTGGCGGAGGTGTTTAGTGAAAGTAAGGCAGAAGCCTTACCACCACACCGATCCTATGATTGCCAGATTGACTTAATTCCAGGGGCAAAGATTCCGGCTGGGAGTGTTTATGCGCTTACCGAACCTGAAACAGTACATCTCCGGGCGTACTTAGACAAGCTATTGAAGATTGGGTTTATTAGAGAATCTAAATCCCCGGCTGCCTCCCCGCTGTTCTTCATCCCTAAGGCTAATGGGGAACTTCGTGCTTGTGCGGATTACAGAGCCTTGAATGCCATCACAGTAAAGAACAAGTATCCTCTCCCTCTCATTAACGTACTATTGGAACAAGTCAAAGAGGCGGTGATTTTCACGAGGTTGGACCTTAAGGGCGCATATCACCTGGTCCGAATGCGTTCAGGGGACGAGTGGAAGACTGCCATCAAGACCCGTTTTGGACTCTACAAGTACCTGGTAATGCCCTTCGGGCTCTGTAACGCGCCTGCTGCCTTCCAGTTCTTCCTGGATGACGTACTCAAGAACTATTTGGAGTGCTTCGTCGTAGTATATATAGACGACATCCTGATCTATTCATCCACCACGGAACAACATGTGGAACATGTGAAGGCTGTTCTGAGTACATTATTGGAACATTGTCTGTACTGCAAACTCAGCAAGTGCGAGTTTAACACTACTTCGATGGAGTTCTTAGGAATGATGCTCACACCAAAAGGACAGGAAATGTCTGAAAGAAAGATTTTGGCTGTGAAGAATTGGCCCATACCAAAAACAGTAAGGGACATCCAATGTTTCATAGGGTTTGCGAACTTTTATCGCTGGTTCATTGAGAACATTTCTGCTATGGTGTCCCCAATGACGAGATTATTGAAAAAGAAGGTGCCCTTTGTTTGGACGGAGGAGGTCCAGAGAGGTTTTGATGAATTGAAGAAGGCTTTTGTTTCAGCTCCTGTGCTGGTGCATGCTGATCCCAACAAACCTTTCATAGCGGAAGCGGACGCTTCCGATTCTGCTGTAGGAGCAGTACTGTCCCATCGTCACTCAGACACCGGCCAGTTACATCCTGTAGCCTACCTCTCCCGTACTCTGAACTCGGCTGAACAGAACTATGTAATAGCCGAAAAAGAGTTGTTGGCAATAAGAACCGCTTTTCTGGAATGGAGACATCACCTCATGGGGGCGCGACATGTAGTAACAGTGTATACGGACCACCGTAACTTGCAATACATGGCCGCGGCCCGCCATTTAACACCTCGGCAGATGCATTGGATGATGCACTTCGCAGATTTCGACTTCATTGTCACATACCGACCAGGAAAGGATAACCGAAAGGTGGATGCCTTATCAAGGCAGTTCACCAAGACGGAGTCAACTGTAGTACGGGAAGAGTCCATCATCAGCCCGAAGAAAGTTATCGGCGTCACATGTACCCAAATGTTTCTCCATAGTGTCATCAGAAATGTACAGAAAGAAGAATGGAAGAAATGGATAAACGAACATAATGAGTGGAAGATGGTTCAGGGTCTCCCTATGAGACAGAAACAGCTTTTGTTACCCATCCAAGCATTAAGGAAACAAGTGTTCCAGTGGTGCCACAGTGCACCGTGTGCAGGCCATAACGGAATCAGCAAGACACTGGAAAGAATACAAAGACAATTCTGGTGGCCTAACATAAGGAAAGACGTGGCTGCTTGGGTGGCTGAGTGTCCTGTTTGTAGTCAAATGAAAACACTGCACTCCAAACAATCCGGACCTCTTCCCACTCCTGAGTTACCCTGGGAAAACATTTCAATGGACTTTGTGGTGGGCATGCCGATTGACCAAGGGTGCACTGCCATCCTGGTAGTAGTAGATTACTTAACCAAAATGGCTCATTTCCTCGCCTGTAAAAGGGTTCCTTCTGCTAGTTTGTTAGCCAGGCTAATCCTCACCAACATAGTGAGGTTACATGGATTACCCAGAGTGATAATTTCAGATAGAGGCAGTCAGTTTACCGCTAGATTCTGGAAGACATGGTGTAAGGCCTTGGGAATAACATCTAGCACATCCACTGGTTTCCATCCCCAAACCGATGGGCAAACTGAAAGGGTCAATCAAACTCTAAAGCAGTACTTGCGATGCTATGTGGAGGTCACTAAGGAAGATTCGGTAGACAGATTATGGCTAGCTGAAATAGCATATAACAGTGCAGCACATGGTTCCACTAAGCATACCCCTTATTTCAGCACATATGGCTTTCAACCTAATTTTTCACCTTTTCTCCATCCTGCCTCAGCCACCCCTGTCCCCGAAGTGCAGGAAAGATTACAGACCATTCGAAAAACATGGCAGCAAGTCAAGGGTCAATTAAGACAGGCCAAGGCGAGGTACAATGCCTATGGGGACAAGCACAGACAAACTGGGCCAGTATACAAGATGGGAGATTATGTTTGGTTATCCACCAAGAACATACGCTTTAAACGTTACAGTATTTTCAATCCCAAATACATTGGCCCTTACAAGGTAGTCAAATTGATCAATCCTGTGGTGGTTAAGCTGGCTCTGCCGTCCTCCCTGCGCATACATCCTGCCTTTCACGTTTCTTTGGTGAAACCCACACGATCAGGCAAAAGAATCGTTCCTGCAGAGGTCGCTGTGGATAATGAAGAAGAATATGAGGTGAGAGGAATTGTGGATTCCAAGATATACCGCACTAGATTGTGGTATTTGGTGGCCTGGAAGGGGTTTGGCAATGAGGAGAACTCTTGGGAGCCTGCCTCGAATGTTCATGCTCCCAAATATGTTAGACTGTTCCATAAACGATTCCCAGACAAACCATGTCTCTGTCAGTGTTCTTCGGGAGAGGGATGTACTGTCAGGTTCCACGGTAGGGACCAGTCTCGAACACTGCCTAGAGACGTATCTGTAATTGTGTAAACTACAGTTCCCATGATTCCAGGTCCTGCGTGCGACGCCTGTTCCGATGACGTCACACGTGGAAGCTACAACACCGAACGGGAAACAACAGCGCCTGCCGTTGATTCTGCTTACTTCCGAAGACGGTGAGGTTTCATCCCTCGAGGTTCCAACGTATCCTTTTGGTGGGTTCTGTTGGCAAGTAAGTCCTGGAGTTTCCGCTCGAGTCCTTGGCTCGCTGTATCGGAGCTCTATTTTCACGTCCAGAGGAGTCCTCGGCTGAGGCTCCGCGCTCGAGTCTCCATGAGGCTCGGTTTTGGTAAAGGTTTTCCTTGGCTAATATCGCTGTACTGCACATCTGGAAGAGCACAATCTTACCTGGGAGATTCCTTCCCGGATCCGTGCTTATGACTGTTTCTCCGTGTTTATGTTTGAGTGATCAAAGACAGTAAGACTCCTTGCCAAATATCCCTCAGGAGTAAGGGGTATTTGGATTATAATTTCTCTGGTGACTTTGTGTGCTTATTTAGCGCTCAACCAAGACTATTGGGTTAAGACTCATTCTGAAGACGTATTCAGCATTCTTTGTTTTAGGTGTTCTTGCCTACGTAAGGAATACAGGACATCTGTTAATGCTACTCCTATATTTCTATGTCGTTGCAAGATCTGCTGAAATAACCAGGTGTTGTATAAGTTAGGCATTGGAAACTAACTATTATCTTCATTTCGTTTGCTTTGTACAACAGGGGCATATGAGCTTCGCCTGGCTGGCTACTTACCATTTGCCCTCTGTTGAAGCCATTTTGGGATATTGCATAGGTACGTGTATGACTACATAGGTGATTAGAACTCGTGCAGTGATCAGAGTGATGAAATTATGGTTCTTGTGTTTTAGATCTGTATTTCAAGGTCAACCATTCTGATTGCCAGGCAAAGCCAACCTTTTCCACTCTCCAGGTATATAGCCTTCAGTTCAAAAGGCGGGTGGGGTTGTGTCGGGTATTACCTACCTGTGTTCAATACAACTAAGTGTGTGCTTGACTCATGGTGCCTTGTTCTCGTTTCAGCTTCCTCTCCCTGCAGTTCCCTTCCTACCCTTCCTGATATCCCTCGCTTGACCATTCCTGTGTGTCTGTTCTCATTCAGACCCAGGGGCTGTCGAGAGGTGGAACCCATAGAGCATCGTACGATCCTGAGGACACCTGGACCTGACACAAAGGTCTAAACTAAAGATGTAAACCTAATACTTAAGACGGGGACTCTAATGGATACAAAATCCTGCTATGGCAGAATATAAGTACCAAATTTACAGAGGAATCATGTAACACAGGGCAGAAAGTAAAGTTGTTGAGCAGAATTGCGTGAACGGGAAAGAGCAGAACAGCACCATATCTACTAAAATGTTCTGTTGTTCTGCTGTGTCACTGCTCTGTCACACTTTAGACTGGCATGTGCCAACACAGACACCCTTGCATCATAGTGCAAAGGTGCCTGCTATGCTTTTTGTACTGGAAATGGTGCCCTCCAGCACAAAAACTATATTTTGAGTCTTTTACCACTTTGTATATGAGCTGTACAATGCTTAACAGATGGAAAAAACGACAAAGAAGGAGAAATGAAAAATGTCTCCTTGTTAAACAAGTTTGGCCACTAAAGGGGGGCTTGGGTGTCTAGAGGGAGTAGACTGTTACTGAGGGTTTGTGGACAGGGTGAAGACAGTGAACAGCAGGGGCTTGCCCACCACTGTGTGAATGGGTGTGCAAGGGTGGTTGGCTCTCTGCAAAGGGTTCATCACAGGGTGAAGGCTGTACACACTAGGGTTTGACCACCTAAGGTGGGACTTGAGTGTCTGGAGGTAGTGGGCTGTCCATGAACAATTGAGCACAGAATGAAGAACATGCACAGCTGTGGTTTTCTTATCCATGTGTGCTTGGCTGCCCACAGGGGTTTGGTTGTATTTTAAGGATGTGCTACTGGGTGAAGGTATTGCCCACTAGAGGTTAAGGGAGACCTTGGTGTCTGGAGTGAATGGGCTGTTTTGAGTGGATTTCATATTGCGAAGATTGTACACTGCAGTGCCTTTCCCACCAATGTGAAGTTGGTTGCCTATAGGGGTTTGAGGTCTGTGAAGGTTGGGAACAGGGTGAAGACCATGCGCAAAGGAGGTTTGGCCATCTAAGGGGAGCTTAGGTGTCTGGAGAGATTGAGCTATCCATGAGGGGTTGTACACAAGATGAAAACTGTGCCCAACAGTGGCTATGTCAGCCAGAAAAGGATCTATACCCAAAACCCCTGGATGTCCGACCCCGCTGCACACAGCCTTCTATGTTAAATGATATTTGTTCATGCATGCCACAGGGTGGGCTCCAAGGCGGTGACCAACCCTTCTGCCACCCATGGCCGTTGGTTTTGGACAACTCCATTGTGCACACCCTTTGGCTGTGCATGCATTGAGGTTGGCCACAGGCAGCTAATCACACACCATGCCTGGCATGGGGTTGGTCTCAGAGCCTGGCCTGAAGGATTGCTTGGTCTTTTCCTGCAGTGTCTCACGCTGTGGTGCTGTGGTACCACACAGAAGTGTGACACTGTTTCCCACAGAAGTACTGCAGTAACTGAGCCACAATTCTTTTATTTATTTTGGCCTTTGCTTTCAACCCCCAGAAGTGCCAGGGGGTTAGGGTCAGGCGCGCAACACTCATTGGACTCACCGGGCTTCAGCCCCCACCCCCCGTCGTGTGTGGCAGCCCGGGATGAGACAGATCCCGGGCACACACAGAGCCGCACCCGAACGTTTCACAGGTCTTAAAAGACCATTTGAATGTTAATTAGGCCTTGCAGCTGTTTCACCCCTTCTAAGAGCCCCTGCAGCTCCACTCTGCCTACTGATTAAAGGTTCAGCCCCCCCCGAAATTTTTTCTTCCCCCCCCCCTGAAATTTGGCTCTAGTTGCGCCTCTGGTTAGGGTACCTCTACCCTGCCCAATTATATTGGTTTTTAATAGATTGCTGCACAGAGACAGAGTTCTTGTACCATGTAATGGTGGCCATAACATCTCTTTCAGAGCTGCAGCCAGCCATTCAGTTTGTTCAGCCCCACTGGGCCTGTACCAATCCCAGTGAGACTGAAAAGGACAACAGGAAAAAAAGTCCTCTTGCCAATCAGATGAAGCAATTTTTTTAACTTGCGGTACCACAGTAGTCCTGCAGACAAACTATCGATATATCACTATATTTTGAACCCTAATTTCTCAAAAACAGCTGAACGGACTGACTCCAAAAAACAAAATGTACGCTTTCTGAGTAAAGATTTTGATTTCTACCAAATTTGATCTAATTTTGTTCAGCTGTTTTGCCTCAATGACTTCTCAAATTTCCTATGGGAATTTAATGGGAACATTTTTTGGGGGGAACGTCCCCTTTTTCTCAGCCCTACTCGATGCATCTCCCCATAAAACTTTCCAGGAAAGACCTTAGGTGGATGAACGTTTTGGGGAAAGTTTCTTGAAAATTCAGCAAACAGCACCAAAGTTATTAGCAAAACAAAAACTCTCTTCTTAGAGAGACTCTATGACCCAATTATAACAACTCAGAGTAAAAAAACGAATTATTAGGTGGAGTGGATGATGGTCCAATCCAAGTAATAAAGTCACTGACCTCAAAAATTCAATCATGAACTCAAACATTGGCAGCTTTGGCACAGAGCAAATGGTCATAACTTAAGAAAATAGACTTGAATCTGTGCTGGCACTGATCGATTGTACTGGTGATCTCTATCAATTTCTTTTCTATTGCAAGCATATCCATCCTTATTGTGAGAAGATCGAATCTACGCTATACAAAATATTCAATACTAGTCTAACTCTTAACCATAAAATTATTTTCATCGGTCCACTGTCTATTTCACCAAATTCAACATGTGGGATTCCTATTTACTAAACCTATTACTTATTGGTATTAAAACTACTATTTTCTCAGAATGAAAAAACAGCAACATTGCATATCAGACATGGTAGGCTTTGGTCTGCTGTGTTTTAAGAGCTGATGCCAATCTACACAAAAGAAGTTTAAGTGCCAAGCTTTCTCAATTATTATTAAATAAACTGGACTTATATTTGGAAAAGACCAACCCTCCATGAATACTATCTTAGATAAACTATATTTCTTGAAACACCTCTGTGTAACGAGCGTTCTAGTGTTGCACGTCACGTAAGCTACGTGACGTGCTGGCGGCCATGTTAGGCTGCGCGCACATAGCGTTAGAGAAGCGCTTGAGCCGGCAAAAGAAAGACGTGCTCGGTGCTCTTTAGGGATCTACTTAAATAAAGTAGCAACAAACTTCACAGTGGCTCCAGTGCTTTATTGGGGAGGTATTACAACATTACAATGGCGACGAGGGTGGGATAGCAGACCCCCCACCCCCCTCACAGCACCGAAGGAACAGCAGTGCCTGCAGAGTCAGGAAGGGACACAGAGCCAGTCTACAAGAAGAACAAGGGGTCAGGACAAGTCAGCGTTACCCCACATAATCACCCTAAAGAGTGTGGCAGAGCCCCTAGGAGCTCAGAAGAGCAAGAAGACTAATCCACAGTGAGTAAACCGGCTGGAACCGCGACAGGAAGCGCGCCAAAGCAAGCCACGACCCACAGGTCAAGGGGACCGCACTGGATACCTCGCAAAAGCGGGAAGGGGCTGAGGTAGACAGTCCCCAACCCCAAGGGAACGAGGAAGAGCAAGACAACACGCCAGGAAGCCCGAGAGGTCAAGGAAGTGTGCAGCCAGCGGCCAGGAGCGAGAAGATGAGCGCGCAAGCTGGATTCCCAATGGCGCCGGTTCAGTTCCTACCCAGGCCCGGAGAACCGCTTATGAAGTGGGAGGACTGGAAGGAATACATCGATAATTTCATTGGAGTCCTAGAAGACGAAAACGAAGAAAAATGTAAACCCCTGAGGAAAAAAACGCATCTAGCTATTGAATCTAGGCCCAGAAGGCCTGAGGATCTACAAAAGCCTGGTTCCAAAACAGAGAGCGACCACAGATGATGATGTGTACGCCCATGCTATCGAGGACTTAGACGAACATTTCAGACCAACGGTATGCGTCTCAGTGGACAGATTCAACTTCCAACAGAGGAAGCAGCCGCCAGGAGAGACGGTAGAGGAATACGTGGCGGCACTGAGGAAGCTGGCATCCTTGTGCAGGTACGCCAACTGGGAAGATGAGTTCATAAAAGACCAGGTGGTGATGCACACCACGTGCACGACAGTACAGGACAAATTATGGGCTAGCGGCGACACTACGCTCAAAGAAGTACTAGTCATCGTCAAAAGGGCCGAACTAGCGCGCCGCTGTGCAGTGGCGACTCGAAAAGAAACGGCGCCCAGTGTCATGGTGAACAAGGTGGACAATGAGGAGCATCGCAGAGACCACCAGAACAGAAAATCGTCAGAGAAGGGACCAGGCAAATGGCAAGGCAACTCAGGCCCCCCGGGAAAACAAGCGGGAAACAACAGAAGGTCATGTTATAGATGCGGGAGCTGGTCGCACGAGGCGCACAACAGGAAGTGCCCAGCATTTCGCGCCAAATGTATGTTTTGCGGAATAATCGGCCATTATGAGAAAGTGTGTCGGAAAAAGGCCTCCAAGGGAACTGTGAAGTACGTCGGACAAGAAGGTGATGAACAAGAAGACGGTGCCGAGGAGGAGGTTGTAACGGTACTCTGCATCTATGACGAGATATTGAGTGTGGAAGGCCAAGTTCTGGGGGTCGACGGCAAAAGAACAATGAAGCCGGTCCTGGAGATGTCGATAGTAGGAGTTACGATCCAAGTGGTGGCAGACACCGGCTCGCCCTACACCATCGTCCAGAGAGCGGTGTGGGAGGAGAAGTTTGCACCACTGCTAGGCCCCGAGCTTGAGAAACTGGACATCCGCCCAGTCACTTACAACGGGGACCGCATACCAATGGCAGGATTCAGACAGTTGAACTTCGAATTCAGGGGAAGGTCCGCCTATTGCAAACTCTATGTGTCAGAGAAGGGCCCCTCAGTACTAGGATGGCTCGACCAAGGCGATTTAGGCATCAAGTTGGATCCGGGAGGAAAGGAGCAGATCCTACTGACAGAACTGGACGCATGGCCTGACCTCAATAAATGGATGAGCGAGTTTCCAAAGGTCTTCGGTGGCACGGTGGGAAAATTGGAGAAATTTGCTCACAAAATTGTTCTCAAAGAGGGTGCGGTGCCAGTGGCCCACAAAGTGAGAAACATTCCGTTGGCAGTAAGGGAAGAAGTGAAAGTGGAACTGCAGGAATTAGAGAAGAAAGGAATCATTGAGCCCATCACGTGTGCCGAGTGGCTGGCGCCACTGGTGGTGGTCAAGAAACCCAGCGGCAAGGTCCAGCTGTGCGTCGACCTACGCGAATTGAACAAGAACATAGTGGTAGAGAGATTCCCCTTACCCAGAATAGAGGAGATGTTGGCCAGCACCAGGGGGATCAAATGGTACTCCACCATAGATTTGACTTCCGCCTACCACCAGATCGCCCTACACCCGTAGAGCCGCAAACTCACCTCATTCATCACCCCATTCGGGTGCTATCAGTTCCGCCGCATGCCGTTTGGGCTGGCCTCGGCGGCAGCCGTGTTCCAAAAACTTATGCACCAACTGTTTAAGGACACAACCGGCGTCCAATACTTCCAGGACGACATACTGGTGATGGGGCGAGACAGACCCGATCACGACAAGAAACTCGGAGATGTACTAAGGATCCTGGAGAGGAAGGGCCTCACAGCAGAGTGGGCCAAGTGTCGGATTGGAATGGAGTCGGTGACCTACCTAGGACATGAAATAGGTGTGCGAGGAGTGACCCCGAAGGCAGAAAACGTGAAGGCGATCTGTGAGGCACCCCCGCCGTCCAACAAGGAAGAAGTAAGATCATTCATTGGAATGGCAGAGTACTATGGAAAATTTGTACAGCACTTCGCCTCCAAGACCCACCACATGAGGTTACTCACGAGAGAAAACACAGAATTTCACTGGTCGAAGGAAGCACAAGAAGAGTTCGATATCATCAAGAAGGAAGTGGCAGGAGCTATACCGCTGCAAGGGTACGACCCCCACGGAAGAACAGTGCTGACCACCGACGCCAGTGATAAGGGGCTTGGAGCAGTTCTTATGCAGGACCGAGGCCAAGGAAGATTAGAAACACTAAGCTTCGCATCCCGCACACTGAGTGACACAGAAAAAAAGTACAGTGTGATTGAAAAGAGATGCTGGCAGTAGTGTTGGCCACGACTAGGTTCAGACAGTTCCTATGGGGCACAAGGTTCCGATTGAGGACGGACCACAAACCCCTGCTGAAAGTGCTTACGTCGAGCGGACTTGCCGACGCAACGCCAAGAATCTCCAAAATGTCGCTGAAACTGCTGGAGTTCAAATACGACGTGGAGTACATTCCAGGGAGCAAGAACAGAGTGGTAGACTATTTAAGCAGGGCAGAAGCCATGGAGCCTAGCGAGGAAGACAAATCCGGGACAGAAGAATGGGTAGCACTCACAGAAGACCAAGAAACGGCCATTAGTCACCAGGATTGGAAACAGGCGTACGAGGAAGACCTAGTGCTACAAGAAGTGAAATCACACATCACCAAAGGATGGCCTGACAAGAAGCAGACCCGAGGGGAACTCAACCCATATTTCGAGGTCAGAGAAGAACTGTCCATAGACGACCAAGGCGTATTTGTGTTTAGAGGAGAGAAAGTCATACCCCCAACCAACATCATCCCCAGACTACTGAACATGCTGCATGAAGGACACCTGGGGATAGGCAAACTTAAATTGAGGGCCAAGCAAAACTACTGGTGGCCGGGAATGGACATAAGGGCCGAGAGGCATGTCAGGGAGTGCCCACGGTGTCAAGGCGCAGACAAGACACTCAAACCACTGCGTCCGGCACTGGACAAATTCGACCCCCGAAGAATCCATGGGAGGAACTGTCCGTAGACATCCTAGGCCCGATCCTAGAAGCATATGGAGTCCAGAAATACATCTGCGTCATAGTGGATCGATATTCCAAGTGGCCGGAGTTGAGGATAGATGAAGCGATGGACACAGAGACTATTGTAAAGTTCCTAGCCGACACGTTTGTAAGGGAAGGCATCCCGAAATGCATCCTCAGCGGCAATGGCCCCCAATTCAGATCAGAAAAATGGGCCCAATTCATGCAAAGGAATGGCATCATAACAAAACACACTTCCATCTACCACCCGGCTGGGAACGGGTTGGTGGAACGTTTTAACAGAGTGGTCATGGGGTCGGTTCAAGCTGCCATCTCGGACAACAAAGACTGGGAAAAGGAGATATGGCACATGGTGTGGGCGTACCGGATCACCCCCACAGGGACAGGTTACAGCCCATTCCAGATACTGAGAGGTCGCGAACCATTCACCCAAGACAATAGGGTCTGGAAGGAGAAAATAATCAAGAGCGAGTGGTCACCAGCAGTAGTGCGAGCCAACTTGGAGAAAGCCCAAACCGTGTACTCCAGACATTACGACACACAAAGAAACGTGAAGCACACAGGATTAAAAAAAGGAGAATGGGTGCGAGTAAAACTGGCTACACTACAAAGGAAAGGAGAGAGCAAATACAGCAGGCCCATGCAGGTGAAGAAAGTAATGGGTAGAGCGGCCTTGCTGAGCGACGGAAATGTGTGGTCGCAGGACCGCATGGCCAGGTGCAATTAGGTTCTATGCTGGAACAATGAAGGAACAGAAGGAGGAGATAAAGAAGGAGGAAATGCCCCACAAGAACATTGGGAGGAAGAACCTGACACAAGAAGAGAACAACAAAAAGCAAGGACTGGTAAAGCCGACCAGGAGCAGTTGGTCGAAGAGGACCGGAGCGATGGGGAAGCTAGCGCGGCTGCGCTAGGGAGTGGAGACAGAAGCGATGGAGTGACCGCCACAACACCGGTAAGACTGACCAGGAGGGGCAGAGCGGTGGTCCAGCCAGCAAGATTCAGAGACTATGACATGAGTGGGGAACTGTAAGTGTAATTGTTTGCATTGGGAAAAAAGGGGAGATATGTAGCGAGCGTTCTAGTGTTGCACGTCACGTAAGCTACGTGACGTGCTGGCGGCCATGTTAGGCTGCGCGCGCATAGCGTTAGAGAAGCGTGAGAGCCGGCAAAAGAAAGACGTGCTCGGCGCTCTTTAGGGATCTACTTAAATAAAGTAGCAACGAACTTCACAGTGGCTCCAGTGCTTTATTGGGGAGGTATTACAACATTACACTCTGCTAGTTGTTAGGTGTGTGAAATCTACTTCGTCTCCTAATTCCCTCTGTTTTCCCCAATTTCCTCTTTCTTTTATCTCCACTTATATTTTTTTAATTTTCAAATGTATTTTTAGGTTGATACTGCCTATGCTTATATGGATAACAAAATGACCCTTTTGACACTGCCCAACTATCTATTTCCTCAGAAGACCGTGAATTGTCAGAAATAAAAAAAATAAACAAAATAAAACACACCACACAATAAAACCTCCACTTACATTTATGAAAAGAGAGCACTTTAATAAGTAAAATGGCAAACAAATGAAAGAAATCCAGTAAGGGTAATTGGGATATGAACTTCTAACAACTAAAGAGGAAAAGCACCAAGGAAATTAAACTTGCCAAGTCAATGGACGCAGTAGACCACTATGAAGGTGCAATTTCAGGCCTGTTACGATGGAGCCTGGGTTAGA
Organism: Lissotriton vulgaris; assembly: GCF_964263255.1. Lineage (NCBI taxonomy): Eukaryota > Metazoa > Chordata > Amphibia > Caudata > Salamandridae > Lissotriton > Lissotriton vulgaris. Next base: position 1,187,799,741 of record NC_141696.1, on the reverse strand, counting down.
TACATCAAGCAGATTGGTCCCAGTGAAAGTCTGAAAGTCAAAAGGTTTCTAAATCCCACTTCAGAAAGTGACTTTGTCACGTTTTTTGAAGAAAAACATTAACATTTCTTCTAGGTCCCAATGCAGAATGGGAGTTTGTCACTTTTTCAGAGGTGTGGAGGCCTGCCCCCAGGATGAAGCTGAAATATAATTCAACGCCATGAACCTTTTTAGGCAGGTCTTTCTAGCTCAAAAGGAAACGTGTTTCAAAGTTTCCAAACAAGCGGCCAGAGGAATACAATTCTAAGGCTCCCAAGACCTCAAAGGAGGCACTGAGAGATTCTCAGGGTGTCAGGCCAACAGCAGGGTCCACTCCAGGTGCTGTTGCCACTGGTCATCTCATCTGGGCACTTTAAGAAAAAAGCCTCTGTCAGCTTGCTCTGTCCCTGTGGACATGCAGGAGCTCAGCCAGTTGAGCCTTGGGGTTCACGACCTTGTCCTGTGTAAAATAGGGAGCAGGTCAAGTAATTCAGGGCTCCTCTCAAGTCACAGAAAGCAGGTCCAGAGCGCTTTTGATCTTCCGCAGATCCAGAAAGTGTTCTCAAGAGGGTGCTCAGCTAGTGGGTGAGGATTACTTCTGCCTCCTCCCTAATCAAAGGGAGAGTATTTCCTGTGGGCAACTCTACCCACCTTTTTCAGCACTGCCTGTTTGCCCTACTGCAAACAATCCCACAATGCCCCTATTGGATTTTTACTAAATATATAAATAATTCTTTGAATGGAGTCAAATACACCAAACAGGGATTACCCAATTGTACATGTTATTGGGTCAGAGCAATTAACAGCAGTCCCCCAGTACACAGAGTTAAAAAAACAGAATATTATTATTCATGAAAAAAACAGGGGTGACCACGCAAAAAATTGGCATATTCTCACAGGGTTCTACATTCATTTCAAACAATATACCCTAAAATAACAGTTTCTCAGTATGTATCTACGAAAGCACCAAATTTAAGGATACCACATTTTTATAGCAAAGCAGTCTTTGGGTTATTCACTGCACTTTCCTGGTTTTGGTGAAAACACGTTCAACGGTTTTGGAGATGTAAGTTAAAAAAGAAAGTAATGTGCATGTTAGCTAATAGAGGTATTCATAGATGTTTACCAACACCTTTTTTCCCTTTGAAAAGTTTGCAAACTGTGCTTAAATGCTAATAATTTTGAACTTTATAAACAGATTTTGTTTGAGAACATCACACATACTTTTCTTGCCCGGTCTTCTGGCTTAGTGGGCTAATTGGATTTTGAGCAATGGGCAGAGTAGACATTCAGGGGCTCTAAGAAGGGGTGAAAAAAAACAAAGCCTTTTTAACGCGAAATGGTCTTTTAAAGAACTGTGAAGTACTCGGGTGCAGCTGTTTTAAAGTGCTAAATTCAATATGAACAGATGTAAATTGCAATTTACTTCTGCGTTAAATTATTACAGTAACTCGATCCTGGTGTATTTGGAATCAAGTACTGCATGGTGAAGTAGGTTGCGGAAGATATTTGTGTAGGTTGAATTGGCACTAAGGTCGAAACTTGGGTGTCTTATATTTCAGAATCTATTTTTTGTGAATAATGCTTTTGCAGTTTATGTTTCCGCATGCTATGAAGACCACTCCTCTCTGATTAGGCCATGGAGCAATCTAGGTTCTGGCCCTCCTTTGGATCATGACTATAATCCCAGTCACAAAGGTAGAGCAGAATTTAATAACACAGAGTAAAACTTTGCTTTTATACTTTTAACAGACTTTCTCAAGATGAGGGGCATCATGACGGATAAGGATGGGAGCAGACCAGAATAATTAGCAAAGGTAGATGTTGGGTACAGAATTTATTGAAATGGAGACTTTTAAATTATTTGCTCAGCTTGAGTAGATGGCTTTCTGACGGACCTTGGGTTAGTCTTACTATAGGACCCTGTTCTTCACTAAGTGTGTGATAACAGTACATGCATGTTCCTTAGAAGGGTACAGCAAGATCTAAACAGCGTGTGCAAAATTTGTATAAACGCCGCTGTAATTTTATAAAACTTGAGTTATCTAGTGCAAATTATATAATTTCAGTTTTTCCTACGCTTACACTGATCTTGCAATTTACAATGGTACGATACTTGTTTTAAGCAGAAAATGTCTTGCGAGAAGTGTGTAGCTGCATGTCTGCTGCGTCTGCATGTTCTGTGCTGGTAATGTTCACCATGTGAAAATAAAATCTACACAGAAAATAAATTAAGCAGGTTTCTCAGATGACTTCTCTACCGAATTACATACCTCTGGGCATATTTATTAAATTAGTGTTGCAGGGCAACGCAGCAAGCCACCTTGCTGCGCTGCCCTGCGTCACTGGGAAAGTGCAGGAATGTGCTGTATTTATCCAGCGTGGTGCATTTTTATCCTTTTCTGTGGCGCTGGTGCCAATTTGTCAGCCTAGCGCCAACACAGGTAACCGTGTAAGGATTGTTTTTGTGTAGGAAGGGGCACCTTCCTGCACAAAAACAATACTGAGAGGCTTTTACCTCTTTCTATATGTGCTGCAGAATTCAGCACATATGGAACAAGGTCACATCATTACGCCTCTCTGTGGGAGCATATTTTTGGATCATTATCATGTTTAGAAGTCCTTGTAAATCTGGGAATGTGTCAAAAACCATGGGAGCTGTGTGGGAACACTCACTGCAATGAAAAAGGAAGGTTTTTGACTCAGTTGTGATGGGTGCACTGCCAGTTTATACGCATACAATTCTGGAAATTATAGATATCCTAGGTGCTATTCGGCGAGTGGACAAACCTAAACCACTCACTAGAGTAGAAACAACTACTGCTAAATGCTTTACAAATTGCCGGAGCACTCTCATGTGAGTATACAGTTTGTTCAGTAACAATTTACAAATCTCAAACACCAATTATGACAGAAGTAACAAGAGATCCAAAGATGAGTGATTCTTGGAGTCTTTAATGGAGATTACAGCCAGCCGACACGTGTTTCATCGCCTTCGCGATTCATCAGGGCTAGAAGGCCGTATCAACGTCAAAAAGGTCGCTTAGCTGGTGATACTTCCGACCCAGCCGGGCCCGTGACCTAGTAGAGCTGGTTCGCGTGCGTCCAGTAGCAATCTATAGTCTTGTTTATGAATATAGAGTAAAGTCGTATCGTAATAGGCTCGGAGGTGACCCGATAAAATTCTTGCGTATGTGATTATCTTTATCAGAAAACTACTCTGTCTTTTAAGAGATTCGTGGATATCCGTTTCGGTTCCAATTATGAACGTATTTGAAGCCGTGTGTTGGCTTCTCCAGCGCGTTCGGCGGGTGCGCCTCCTCCGAGCTCAGTTCCTGTTTGGAACTGAGCTGAGCTCGGAGGAGGCGCACCCGCCGAACGCGCTGGAGAAGCCAACACACGGCTTCAAATACGTTCATAATTGGAACCGAAACGGATATCCACGAATCTCTTAAAAGACAGAGTAGTTTTCTGATAAAGATAATCACATACGCAAGAATTTTATCGGGTCACCTCCGAGCCTATTACGATACGACTTTACTCTATATTCATAAACAAGACTATAGATTGCTACTGGACGCACGCGAACCAGCTCTACTAGGTCACGGGCCCGGCTTGGTCGGAAGTATCACCAGCTAAGCGACCTTTTTGACGTTGATACGGCCTTCTAGCCCTGATGAATCGCGAAGGCGATGAAACACGTGTCGGCTGGCTGTAATCTCCATTAAAGACTCCAAGAATCACTCATCTTTGGATCTCTTGTTACTTCTGTCATAATTGGTGTTTGAGATTTGTAAATTGTTACTGAACAAACTGTATACTCACATGAGAGTGCTCCGGCAATTTGTAAAGCAACACTCACTGCAATGCCTATAGAACATAGGTCTTCAAACTGTAGGGCGCGCCCCCCTGGGGGGGTCGCAGCATCCCTTCAGGGGGGCATGCACTTCACCCCACCACTTCACCTTCGCGAGCCGTGTGTCTCAGCCCGGGCTGCTGCAGCTCCAGCTGCTGGGGACTCGGCTGAGAGTGTCTGGAGTCTCAGGCCAGAGGGAAGAGACACAACAGTTGGGGGGGCTAATTATTCCAGCAATAGGAAGAGTAGACATTCAGGGGCTCTAACAAGGAATCTCTAACAAGGGATGAAAAAAAAAAAAGCATCGTTAACGCGAAATGGTCTTTTAAAGGCCTGTGAAGTACTCGGGTGCGGCTTGCAGCTCCAAAACTGTCTGTTTGTGTGCCGGGAAGCTGTCTCATACAGGACTGACACACATGACAAAGCCGTTTGAGCCCTATGGGCATTGCAAACCTGATGTGAAGGCATTTGTATCCCCCAGGTCTTAATCAGAAGCCCCTTTATGGGTGGCACCCTTATCCGGTCAAAATACACCACTGGGCCCAGCAGCTACCTCATCCCTCTGGTCTTCGCAACTGAAACTTGTCAAAAGAGTATGCCTTTGTTCCGGATTTCTCTTATCTCTGATCCACACTTTGGGGACCCTCCTGCACCCGCAGGGTGTGTCCGAACTGCGACCCTTTGCAAGTCGAAACTGGTCAAACAGGAGGTCCTGTATTTTTTTAAGGCCTTTGACATGGCTGCCACCACCGATTCAGATACTGTCAATTCTCTGATAAAATCTGTGTCCATAACATATCTCACTGTTGTGACCTGCCTCATGTACCCATGCTCTTCAGCCATGTCTGGCTGGAGGTGAGTGACAAAGGGGGACTAATCAGTGTTTAGCAATGCAATCAGACCCCACAGCCCTAGCTGCTGTTGGAACTTGCAGGGAGGGCAGAGATTGAAATGGGACAGCTCACAGGGGAGACTGCCCACTGGAGCTCTCCTCGAGCCATGTGATGTCTAAAACCAGAAGCATGGCAACACCTGGCCGTACTCCACATAATCAATTTTTCAATTGTGTCAGAAAGCATGTTATGTGGAACTTCTTTTTCTGATATCTTGTTTAGGGGCAAGGATTTGGCACAATAGAGCTGATAACTGTAGAGCTGGGAAAACAGGTTTAATTCTTGATGTCTGCTCAACATCCTGTGATTCTGGGCAATGCACTTAATTTCCCTGTGCTTACAAAACATTATTGTGTGCTTGTGTAATATAAAAGATGCTCCTGTAAAGCGCTCCAATACCTTTGGGTCATGTTCGCACTAATATAAAACTGCAAAAAATATATTACAAAAGGTTGTGAGCACTCCTGTTTCAAGGCACTGCTCAACCTAAGTAGGCAGAAGCAAGAATCCATCCACACATTGTCTCTGTGGAGAAAAACATGCCCTCCCACATCTGTGTTTTGGGAGTGTTTTTGCTAATCTATCCTAAATTGTGTGTTTTATGTGAAAAATAAAACACCAATGTAATTTGTTGTGCTAATTTTTTTCTTGGAGAATTTTGATTTCAACTTTAGAATAAGCACATGGACTACCAAAATTTCAGTTTACTAAACACTCCACCTTTATTTAATATTATTTGCCCTATACGACCTGGGCTCTGCAGGAAGGAATAGCCGTCAATGATGCAGAGTGCCATATTCCAAAACTTTTTTGTCAGGTGGTGGGGGCGGTGGTCGGGCTTGATGTGTAAAAAGGTTTAGATAGGGGGGCTCGGCCGACAAAAGTTTGAAGACCTCTGACTTAGGGGCATATTATCAAGGACTGCGTTACAATTATCGCCGGTTTAGCGGCAGCCGCTAAAACGGCGTTAATGGGCTTGATAATATGCCCTGGAGAATTCCAATAGAAGCCCATGTTCACACCAGAACTTCTGTAATGCAACTGGTGCTCGTGTAAATCGCTCCAATACCTTCGGTGGAGTTTGCGTTGTGTAAAATAGCAACAAAAAAAAGAAAACAGCGAGAGGGGTGGTAAACCAAGTTTACCGAGTTTGTTAAACAACAGCGGGAGGAGGAGGTGAAGAATATCTGAGCCAGGGTCTTGCAAAAAATAGCCATCGCATCAGCTTGACATTGCTAGACCTATTGTCTTGGCCAATGCTTGTTCAGTTTTGAAATAAAAATCCCTGCTACCTCTGATACATAGGAGGCAAACGGTGACTACTTGCCTACTAAGCTATCATCTGAAGATGCAATAAAACATACTGAAATCCTCCAAATCGCTCGTCTGACCTTGCTTCATTTGCTACAAGCGCTTGGTCGTTAGCTGTGTGAGTCCAGAACACGAGACGGGAAGAAAACTGAACAAACAGAGGCAATAAAGCAGCTGTGAAAATATCCAGTAAGATAAAATATATTATTATCACATAATTCCTCGGAGCGAATTGTTTGCCTGCCTTTGGGGGTAATACCAGTTTTGAGAGGTCGAGCGGTCCCCATGTGCAAGTACTGGAAATTGCAGGCTTTAAAATAAACAATATATATAAGGGAAAGCAAATATATTTTTTCTTTTCTTTTTTTTTGTTTAAGGAGGGCTTTCCTCTCTTTCATTCAGTGACGTAGAAACGCATTTTGTCTTCCTGTTGATCGCCGCAACTTACTACTTATTGAAGCCTGAAGCACCTGGAAAAAATTGAAATACAACAAGTTAATCAATAAACGTGTTATGACAGTTCACTCTAACGATGGATTTTGGTAGCTAACATGGGAATATGTAATAAAAGCTTGGAAGTCGTTTTAGAGTACAGTGCTGCTCAAAGTTTTATCAATTTAAAAAGAAATTGAGGTGGCAAGTTGAAAACCTGTGCCAATCAAGAATTCCATTTCTTTTGGCATGTGGTTGCAGTTGTACAGCCTCAGTCTGGAATGAAGGGTGAAAGTTAATGACTGTAAAGCACAGTTGTTTTTTTTTTGTGCTTGCACTTGTCACAGCCGGAGAGAATGTTTGTTGACATTGAGGGTGCACATTTCTCAATCACAGGTCTGTCTGTGGGTCTTCTGTTTCTTGTGCACTTCTAACATCCATGGCTATCACTCCTTGTGACTGAGATGCAAAGCTCCATATTATTAAATAATAGAGTTGCAATTTCCGTTATCCACTCCTAGCCTTGAATTACAAGTTTAGAGGATAATTCCACTCTTTGTACGAAATGGATCTTGTTATAGAGCGGAATTCAGTTTTTTATTAAATTTTGAAGGCTTAAACATTCAGCATTTATCAAGGAAAGTTCTGCATGTAATTTACCATTTTAGCAGTGGCGGCTGCTCTAATTTTGGGTTGGTGAAGCAATGCAAACATGCGGGGGTAAGGAGAAAATAATTAACAAAAGCACCTGTCCCTGCCGCTGCCGCCTCAGGGTCCTCTCTTGATGCTAGTGATGATGGACAGGCTCCCTGGGGGCAATCACATTGCTTCTCATGATGGTAATGCTAGTTACCAGCATAAGAGCAGCACCGCTATTGGCCTGAGCGGGCTAACTTGACTCTCTCTCAGTCACAGGGAGCCTGTGGCTTTTCTCCAACCTGGATGTGCAACACAGATGGGTTGGAGGAACAAAAGTGTGCATGTCTGTTTGGCTGGCCTAAGACAGCCGACCAAACTGACATGCGCACTTACAAGTGCCCAACACTTCTCCCTACTGTGACGTGATGCTCATCAGGATGGCCCTGCCCCAACCTTGGCTGGAGGCAAGAAAAATTAAATTATAATAACATGGGTTTATTATCCTTCCATTTTCCAGGGGGGCGACGCTCCTCCCCCATAATGGAGGAGCAGCCCCTGAATTTTACCCTGGGACACCCAGAGTTATTTTCCACATTGTATTGTATTTTATTGTACTGAAGCATTTATACAGCGCTTACTACATCTATGAGAAACGCTTCAGCACGTGCCTACATGAGTAGAATTCAACACGCAGCGTGTATGGTTGGAGGGATGTTGGTTTTGTTTTGATCCTATGTGGGAAGTGTTTCCATGTCATGTGTGATGACTTCGAGGTTCGGTTATCATGTTATGGGATGCGCTGAATGATGAAGTGTAAGACAGAGGCACACTATTATGGTTACCTGCATGCTCACATCTTTAAAGAGCTCTGCAGGTGCCTTTATGGGATTTCATTTGATATGGCCTGGTTGTCCAATCTGAGATTTTGGATATAGTTGCAGATCTGAGCTGACATGGTTGGAGTAAGAGTAGAGATCTGTTGCGATGGGAATTTTTATTTTAAATATATTTAAATCAAGGAGAACTGGCTATATAGAAAGTGCTCCTACGGTATGTTTGTACATGGGAAACACATTTGTGTTTTTTAGAAGACCCTCACTCACCAACCTAGTTGGTGACATGCTTCATCATCGGGTCCCACCCAAGGTACCGAGTGTACCTCGGGTGTGCTTTGATCCCCCCTGGATACAACGGAGCAGGTTTTGTGCAGTGAGTGTGCAGTGAAGAGTGAAAGAATGAAGGTTAAAAAACTGTTCAATGGGTCCCAAGTAGTTAGAAAAATTATTTTAATATTTGGGCCCTTGGCAGTGAATTAAAAACGAGATACAGATATCAGTGAAGGTCTTTAGTAACTCCGATTATCTTATTGGTAAACATGTTTCAGCCAGGTTCTCATTATTGGGCCGGCTTTCTTCAGGACCTAGTATGTGTAGGAATTAAAGTGGTGGCCTGAGAATTAGTATATTAGACCAATTATGTGACACACTCGCTAAGGTGCATTATGTGGTACAGGATGATTCCCTCTAACGGCGCATTTTCAGAGGATTTCTGAGAAAGGCCCCATAACATCCGTGTGGGGGGTCCGACCTGTAGTCACACTTGCATCAAAGTGAGGGACTCGCCTCCGTACCTACTTCGGCCTCATCGGTACTCCGGCTGACATGGTTGGAGGAAGAGAGAAGTGGAGAGATCTGTTGCAATGGCCATTTTAATTTTCAACTCATATCTGAGTGTCTTTGAGGGATGTTAAGATGCAGTCAGGTTGTATAGATATTTTGGACCTGTAGTGAACAAACTATATTAAAATCCTCCAGAATTGCCCAATATTGTGTGACGGACCTCTTCAGTTACTTCATGCCTGTTCCTTTGTGATTTTTTTTTTTTAGCTGTTTAATGCTGGCGAAGGAAAACACTTGTAGCAGATATGTCTTGTGTGAATTTAAGGGGTATAAGTTACATTTTGTTGCTGACTAATGCATATTATAGTTTTTGTATTATTATGACCCATAACTGTTATGTACAGAAGTACCCAATGATCGATTGCCATGGCGAAACTTAGGTCAGTCCTTTTTTTGCTTACCTGCATAATCAAAACAGTTTGCTGGTTGAGTTACATGCGATTAATGGGTTGTAAGCGGAGGATTGAGCTGAGGGTGTAAATGTTGTCTGGGCTCTTTGCCTGGGTGCGGGTGGCGCAGCTATTTTGGATTATAGCCAAGTTTTCAACTGTCTGTGCTCCTGGGCGCTTATAGTGTAGGCTGGTAGTGAGTTCCCAAGCCTGGCTTCTTGTACTGAGAAAGCAGTTTCTCCAACGGATTTCCTATGGTAAGGTGATATGTTGAGAAGTGGTGCAAGCCTTGAGCACAACTTTTGGTTTGCGTTTCGTTGCTTAAGCCTAACTTGTAGGTATAGCAGTACTTTTTCTTGGGAGGCTCTGCTAATTAACATAGGCAATCAAAGTAGTACTGTGGGGGGAGGGTGCTGCAACACTCCCAAGGTGGAGTGCAGACGGTGAATAAACATTAAAAGTGCCTTAACATTTTTTTATCTTCTAACATTTGCTGTGCTTTCAAAGATAGAGGTCGAATGTCTGACAAATTGCTGCTCAATATTTTAACATGGAGATTACTGTTTACTTTTTGAGAGAATTTTGGAAGGTGAACTATGTGGAAATCATGCTGGGATACAGAGAGTGTAAAAAGAAAAGGCTGTAGGTTGTCACCTTTTTAACACACAGCCAATTTTAAGTACCTGTTATAACAAGCATAAAAAATGCAATAGGTCTCGCCTTTCATTAAGTTAAAGCCATTTGCTTTGCTATACAGTACCATTAGCAAAAGCAAATGGCTTTAACTTAATCAAAGGCGAGCCTTAGATGGGTGAGGCAAAACAAGAGCAGGATGCATTTTCAGGATTTTTTTTAATTAGGTGAATTTATAATGGTCCGCTTTTGGGCGCAGGGGTTGGCCGCCTTCCTGTGGCCTTTTCCGTTTACAGGGTTAACAGAATGAGAAGACGAAGAGGCGATAATAACCTCTTGGGGATTTCATGACCAGTTGTTACAGCATATGGGTTTTGGACGCTGGACAATGGAATAACAAATACACATATTTCTGCTGGGAAAATGCAAACACTGGCTGATTCCAGTGGACACCAATGATCACTTCAAAAGGCAAGTGGAATCTGCACAACAGAAGCCCATGAGATGGCATTCTAGTGCTCGCCATGTTTTGGAATGCCCTATTTCGAGCCCCTTGAACGGGATTCATAGGGTGGGGGAATGCCACACCCGTGCCGGTGAACTTCGCACGCGTAACATGCCTGGCACCAGCCAGACATTCCTTTATTAATTCCTGGCAGACATTGCAAAGGAACATTTATTCACAAGCTTACATTTGCTATCAAATTTGTCATTGTGAATCAGGCCCTTGGTGTGTCAGCGTGAACAACAGGGCTTGAGGGCGTCTTTTAATGCCAACTTCAGCTGGGCCCAACACGAACCCCTCTCTTAAAGGGCCATCGGCCCCCTGTGTGCACATACAACAGTACATGCATGGCATGAACTGCAGCAGACAATGCCGTGCAGGTACTGCCTTTGACATTCCCATGCGAATGCCAAAGAGCCACCCGCCAGACAAGGAGAAAACTCCGGATCTGGCGGGTGGTTCCTACACAGGCTTGGGGGTGCAGGAGCTGGGCAGGCCCTTCTTTTCTTCGAGTCACAGCTGGGGCCTGGTTGGTGTCGGTGCCCCTGGGGAACAGAGATACAATGCCAGATGTCGGCAGGGGCAATCACAGTAATAGCTCTATATATGATACGTTTTGATGTGTTTATTACTACCCGAAGCAGATGTTCCAGCAATCGTAATGTAATTAAAGATTGAAAAAGAAACATTAAGGCTGTAAATGTACGCCTGGTAGCTTGCACACTGCTCCCCGATGGGGGTAATCTTACGGCTGTTACACCCTTCAGCTTGCTGGGTGCACAGTGGTCTACGCAGCTGGTGCCATAACTCATAAGATATTTTAAAATGCGGTCTGTTCTTCTGGGGCAGAGTTTTTTTTGTTACAAATAAATGTAGAGGTTGAGCCTGTTTCTCAGGACACCCCCTCGTAAGCCCTACTTTCTGCTGCCACCCCTTTGACTCCCAATGTATGGGCTCCTGGAGTAAAGGTGTTCTATTCCCAGCCCTGGCTAACTCACTCAAATATTTTTTTGCGCGAGGTCTAGATTCTAGTTGTGTTTCACATATGGCCCCCCTGTCCCAGGGCGGTCCAGGGTGAACATTCCCAGTTCGTGGCTGTGCGCAGCTCTTGCACAAAGCCCCTCCCCTGGCCCAACACCCCACATACCCCATAAAACCTGCTGCTCTGGCTTGGTTATTATGCACAAGGCTCAGATAACACACACTGCCCTTCACATGCAGCAAGCAGGGTGATGTGTAGCCCCATGACCCTTGCCCTCTGCCCTGTAACCTCTGCACCGAACCCAATCCACCCCAATTCTGCAGGTCACAGCTGCACAGCTGACCCCCCACCCTGCTTTCTCCCCACACTCAGACCACTGTTTGCTAAAACACAAAAAAAGTCCAGGCTCTGGCAATAAAAGATAGCAGAGCTGAAGGAGGGAGGGGAGGAGAGGCACACACAAGCGGTGGGGAGAGAAAGGGAACAAGAGAGGGGGTAGCCTGGATTCTCAGCTCCCTGCAGCTTTCTGCCTACAGCCACCCCAATTCTCTGAGCTGATGCAGCAGATTTCAAGGCAGCCCACCAAGTGCCTCGGGCTAAACATAGCACGGCCCTACATGTTTCTATATGTATCAATATTAATACAAAAACTGCAAAAGGAAAAAAAAGAGAGCTATTGTTTTTATTCAGTGGCTTTGCAAAGTAATTTATAAGGTATAACTTCTCAGAAAGATACATTTACATGAAAAAAATCCCCAGGACTTATAGGTGGCGAGAAGCAGGTCGAACTCAATACAGCACACACCGAAAATGCCGTAGGGAGTGCGTAACACGTAATCAGAATAAACGCATTGGCACTCGTATTTATCTCGAAAAGATGAACGGCTGAGTCGGCCCTGCAGGGTACACAAAGATATCAAAGAGACAGCAAAACAATGATGGCTGGAAAGGCCTGAATCAATGTTTTATGACTAGTGGGCAATCCACTGGCAGCATTCCGCTCAATCATTTTTAGCTCGATTGAGTCATTACAGCAGGGGTCTAACCATATGCAAAATAAGGCTTGGGAGCAGAGAACCAATCATATACAAATCAGCCGGGTCATCAAAAGTTTTGGTGCTGGCCCAGGTTCCTAGGAGCCAACCTCTGGGAAAAGAAACACGATTTGGCCTTACTTGGCGCCCAACGTATTGGTAAAATAGAAGGGCTGAGCACAGCAGAGCATACAACTGGCACTTAGGGAGACTCACAGAAGGTCCAAGAAGAGCATGCACATGGCTACTACTTGAGAAGCAGAGGCAAAGGGCTACGGTAAAAGGCACTTGTGAGGCTGCAGCGTTTCCTACATTAAGGTAAATTTACCACACTTAACTCCACAATCCAATTCCTACAATTAATTTGAAAAACTCACAATTCCCCCTCTGTTTTCTTGCACCCAGAATGCCACAGCCCGCACACTTCGTGCCACTTCCAATGGTGATAAAGATGCTGATTGAGTCCCATTCACTTTGTTGCCCCTCAAGTGAGAGGTCAAAAGGAGTTGCATTTAAGAGATGAGGGTTGAATACTGTGATAATGCCCACTTATATTATCCACCCCATTATGTGTCCAAAAAGTTTAACTCAGGTGCCAACTCGGGTGCCAAGAAAAAAAAAGAACAGTAGGAAAATGAGGGACAAAAGAGGAAAACGTGCAAGAAAAGTGGAAGAAGGAAAACTGAGAACAAAAATGGGGTGAGAAGAGCAAGTGGTGAAAATGGGTTGAGAAGAGCAAGCCATTGTGAAAAATATACTGTGTCCCCGGAGACCGTCTCATGCCACGAGTAAAGCATCCAGTCCTTGTGGGAGGGGCTAAAAGCAGACAAAGCAGCACTTCTGTCGTCCGCGTGCACATCTTTTGCCCATCTGAGTGCACATCTGGAATCCATATTGATTCCAAAAGGCCCTCACATGGCGAGACAGCGCATGCGTGCTGCTAACGCAAGGCGAGATCTAAAAATGTAGACATATTTCAAAATATATCAACAGTTAGGAAACAACAAATTAATCACATTTGCTTATAACTCTTAAGTGTGCTGGAAACAAAGAATTTAATAAGACCGAAATAAATCAAGACACTACTTGGTGATGCACAAATGAGAAATATTTCCTGAAACCTAACTTCCAGACATTATATTTAATATGGTTTTAACAATAAAATCAGTAAAAGTGCATGTCTGTGCAAATTAGTGGTCTCTTCAAAGGAAAATGTGCTGTCTGTAAATGACAGTTTGCTATCTTGTCATGTTTTAGTAATATATTTGCAATAGTATGCTCCAAAATTCACAACTGGCTGCATAATACCTTTACCCGTTTCCTGCTAATTGGGCATGACTCATGTGCTACACTTTTTTTTGTGACACTTGGAATTTTCATACAATTTCAGTAATGTAACACTGATGGTAGCACCCCCCTCAGAAAACTGCCCAGCTCCATTGTGGTAAAATAATCCAGAGATCCTTCAAACTGGGAATTAGGGCCCTCAAGTAATGTGATCTGTGCAAGTGGCAGTACACATATTAATACACATTAATTGGTGTTGTACCTGTTTGCCAGCTTGTAGTGTTTTAGGATTGTTCCTCCTCTTTCTGTCATTGCACTGACAGAAGGAGCCCAGAGGGCCTTCCATGATGTGATCATCATTTGCCCAAATACTGTAGAATTTCCAATCTCTTCTCCTTCAGTGCACATTTCTGCCCTATATGGGGCATATTACGCGTCTGTACGGACCGCCAGACTTGCGGGGGCACTGCGGCGACAGTCTTATGACCACCCCATTAGGACCTGGGTGGTCGGCCCGCTCTGGCACCACCGCAAATGCCAGTGATCCCTGGTGGTGGCGCAGCAGTCTTGAGGCCGCAATATGCTTGGCGGGCCGCTACTGCCTGCCAAGCATATTCGAGGCTCTCGGTGTCTCATGCCATCTGAATGCACACAGGGGGGCACAACATGTGCCCCCCTGTGTGCACATACAACAGTACATGCATGGCATGAACTGCAGCAGTCAATGCCGTGCAGGTTCTGCCTTCGACATTCCCATGGGAACGCCAAAGAGACACCCACCAGACAAGGAGAAAACTCCTGATCTTGCGGGTGGTTCCTACACAGGCTTGGGGGTGCAGGAGCTGGCCAGTCCCGCCCGCACTGCAAAACTCATAATAATGTACCTTTTTCATAGTTTTTTATTGTAGTGTATGAAATGTAGGATGAAACGGTGAACAAAAGCACCCCATCCTAAATACCCCAGGTCCTCATTCCCGCACTGATAAGCAATTAGTGCACAATGTATACCTCCCAAAGTCCAATATTTGGCTTCTTGTATATCACAATATCAATTACAAAAAACATGGTAGATAAATATCATAGTAAAATATAATTTAGAGAAATATGGACGTTTAATACATAAAATGAAACTAACCATAATATAGACAATACAATTACGAATGTAACTTCACAGTACAAAATATTGACAAAATTATCATATTCCCAAAAATGCACTAGACATAACTCGAATATAGAAAAATAGAGTCCATGATAGTATATATATCAAATCTGATAGATGTCCTGCTAAGATCTCATTGATTGCCACCAAATGAACAAGGAAGTGATGGCAGTCATCTTAAAACACAGGTCTCAGTCCGGGTTCCCCTAAAAAAAAATAAAAGAAAATACATAATGGGGCACTGTAGGGATGCTTTGACCCCCTAGGCCTTTTTTTAAAATTTTGCTGCAAATTTGCAGAAGGTCCATTGCAAAATGTAAAGAAAAAATGAAAGAAGGACAGTTTTCTAGGCTTCTTCTTTAAAATACCCCGGGGTGAGGGAGAACCCAGGGGATGATACAGCTTTATTTATTTTTTGGATAGGGATGTGGTCCTCCTCCCTAGCCCATTTTTGGCCCCGTTGACCCCATCCTTGAGGTCTGAAGTATTTTACAAGGGGAGGGGGACACCCGGTCACCCTCCCCGTGTCATTTTCAGCCCGGGACCTCATCCCATGGGGCCCAACATTATTTTTAAGGGGAGCTGGCAAGCAGCCCCCATCCCCAGAATGTCTTTTGGCCCAGAGGTCCCCATCCCCTGGGGCTCACTGTATGTTTAAGGGGAAGGGCTGCGCTGCCCCTTTTCAAAGGCCACTTTCGGACCGGGGACCCAATCCTCCTGGGCCCAAAGTATATTTTAAGGGGCAGGGGGCATGTAGGCCCCCTTACTGTTCTTTTTAAAGACCCTGGGGACCTCATCCACTTGGGCTGCTAATTTAGTTAAAAGGAGGTCACATGGCCCCCCATCCCATGGGATCGACTCACATGCTGTGTACCAGGGAGCCCACCCCTGGGATACAGCAGTTTCCCTTCCTGCACCAGCATGGGTAGGGAATCTAGTGTTTGCTCCCACCTGGTTGGAACATTTTTAATACTCCTGCCAATTTGGAAGAAACACAAAGTCTGCTCCGAGTGGGCAGGAGCTTTAAAAATGCTGCTGCCACCTGGGAGCAGGCGTTTGATCTGTTTCCCTGCCTGCACCAATGTGGGCGGGGAAACAGATCAAGATATTTCTTCAGTCCGAAGGGAGCAGCATAAATAGCTGCAATCTGCAGGCTGGCGCACAGCCTGATCCTACAGTATTACGGGAAGCTGCCTAAGGCCGGCGGGGACCTGGGCCTACCCTTGTGGTCTCCAATGTATGCTTGGTGGGTGCCCTGCTCGGGCACCAGGATACCCACCTTAAAATAATGCGGGACCGGGCAATGGGGGCCCTATGGCCGGATATGGCTCAGAGAGGGGGATGTGCAGTCTCCTGCCCGTTTAATAAATATATACCGACCTGGGAGATTAGGTCCAAAGGGCCATAAAAGGCTTGGGAAGGGGAGACATATGGCGACCCTCCGCTTTTAATATGTATGTACAGCCCAGAGGATTAGGGTCTCTAGGGCCGTAATAGACTCAGGAAGGGGGGTCCATGTGGCCCACCAAAACAGCCCTGGGGGGATGGGGTCTCAGGGCCTAAAGAGACTGGCAAGGGGAGCCATGCAGTCCCCCTTCCCTTTGACAAAATACGGCCCTGGGATTCCCAGGGCCAGACCCCAGGGCCTGATTAGTCTTCGGGGTACACGCCCCCTTCCAAATAGATACCGCCCTTGGGGATGAGCTCCCTAGGGACTGATGAGACTCTGGGAGGTGGGGGGCAAAAGGCATTTCCCCATTGCAAAAACAAATTACCCTGGGGTCTCAGGAACCCAGGGCATAATAAGGCTAGGAGAGGGGGTCAAGAGGCCCCCTCCCCTTCAAAGTACATAGGGTCCTGGGTGATTGGGTCTCCAGGACTTAATGAGGTTAGGAGAGAGGGCCATATTGCCCCCTCCCCTTTCAAATACATAGTGCCCTAGGGGAAGGGATCCCTGGAGCCTGAGTCTCAGGGAGGGAAGTCACATGGCCCTTGAGGATGGTTTCCCGAGGGCCCAAAGAGACTTGGGGGAGGGCTGCTGTATGCTCCCCTCCCTTGTTAATTATATTTGGCCTGGGGGGACTGGGGTCCAATGGCCAACCCTATGCAAAGTAGCAAAGACTCAACCCCTAACCGCAGACAGACAAAGGCCTTGCGTGGCGTGGGTTTGGATGCCTGTGGGGGGTTGGCTACAGGACCTGGCCTGTGGCCAGGCTCTGTAGTCGGCCCTCAGCCTCTTTCAGCCGAAGGCAATGTGCAGCATGGGTTTGGCTGCCTTTTGGGGGGCTGCATCAGGGCTTGACTGCAAGCCAGTCACTGTGGCCAACACCACCCTGTGCACAACCGAAGGCCCTGTGCAGTGTCAGGTTGGCTGCCTTTGGGGGGGTTGGCCACAGGGCTTGCATTTGGTTGTTTTTTTCAAATCTAAAGTCTTTGCTAGGGATTGTTTTTCCATAGTTAGAAGTAACTGTTCTTTTTGCAGTGTCTCAATGAATTGCTAGAGGGTCAGGTGAATTTTGACTAGGTTCAAATGAAAAGAATTGTCAACCTTTGGCAGCATTACAGGTATGTGTTTCTATTTTATTGTTACAGAGATTGTACAATGGAATACTGTACCTGCGTGCTTGCTTATGTCCAGATCGCTGTCTCGGTCCAGTCAGGAGAGTCTTTACTGTTTTTTGTAGGAGGTAGAGACTGTTAGAAAGTAAAAATGTGCTTGCACTTTAGTTGGGATGTGGGGCAAAAAGGGGAATTACATTTTTTTACTGTAAATTTAAATTTGATGTTGGTAGAGTATTCCATGGTTTTAAGTGGCTTTATGGGTTTTTGTTCAATATGGCTTGGTTAACTTGAAAATAAAATTCTTGTATATGACTTTATGGGCAGTTTTATATTATTCATTGTGTATTCAAAACCTATTCCGATTGTTTGTGGTGAATAAATTTTTTGTCTTTTGATTTTTAACTGTTAACATTTTGTTGTATGTAGAAGATTGTTTAATCTGCAAAAGGGCATATGTTAGAGAGATGTTATTGTCTAGATACTGGCAATGTATATTTCAGCACAGGAGGTGAATTATACGGAAGATAATAATTGAGGTTAACATTGTTATTATTTTCATACAATATAAAGGGCACTTTATTGTGGGTTAATAGTAGAGGTGGGGCTTATATATCCCGTCATACGTTCCGTGCGCTGTTGTTGTTGGTTTTTGCTCTTGTTTTTCATTTTCCGCAAATTGTTCTTTATATTTGGAAGAAGGGCATTGTTGTACAAATAGGTGCTCAGGTATTTGCATAGCAGTGTCTTTTAAGCTGGTGTTTGTAGGTAAAAAAGAGGAGGATACTTTTGCTTTTGAATCCTAAGCTGCACCTTTCACTTCAGTTTCTGCCATTGAAGGGGGCTGTGCTCCCTGATGTTCAAGGCCGGGCTGGGAACCGACCCCAGCCCTGGCAAACTGCTCGGCTGGCCCACAGGAAGAGGGGGAGGTGGTACAGCTAAGCTGTTTGTAAGTGTTAGGTTTCGTCCAACTTTGTTACAGGGGGCCAATATTGCAGGCCCCGTAACAAAAACAGCCCCCCAGGGTACCAAAACCAGCTTCCACCCTGGTGGCCCACCGGGGAAACACCCAGTGCCCACTGCGGCCAATCCGGCCCTGCTCATGTTTTCTAACTTTAGTTGCTCTTCCATAGCACTTGATTGATTGATACATGTGCGCTTCTGGTGCGTTCTTCTATTTATGGGTTATATCGACTTTGTGTAGCCCAAATAGGTTAAGACTAGTCTGCCTTTTTGTGAGGTGATGTCACTAAGTTCATTTACTGACATTTTAAACTCTGATGAATTAAAAACTATTAATTATTAGAGTGGTTATTTGTTTTTCACATTGAAAAATATATTTATAATATAAGACAATATTTTTAACTCATTCCTTCATATTTCTTTTATGGAGATGTTTTATTTGATTAATTCTAGTTTCAGAAGGATGTGAAATAAAGGGGTAGGATATCTGTCATGTTTGTGATGGAATAACGGTGATCAACAATGGCACTCATGAAATCAGGAGCCGAACTACAACATGCTGTTACCAGAGTCCTCTTTCTATGGAAATTATCAACAAGTGTGTGTCTTAATTGATTCAAAATGTGTGCACGTTCTGTGTTGGGAATACGGAAACATGAATCTCCAAAACATGTTGGGTATTTTTTCATGTTTATATATCTTAATAAATTGTTCATCAAGCAGAGGAGACTTGTGGAATATTGGGAGCAGGGCACAGCGCAGCACCTAATATGTGATTGGATAAATACACATATATATATTTATATGAATGACTCGTGCCCTAAGGTAACTGTAACTCGCACCTCCGCCATGCATAGTTTTCTCATCAATAATTTCATTGCAAATGTTGCAATGATATTATCAATGATGTCATAGAAGATGCCATGAGTGATGTAATATGTAGGGCAATTAACAGTGCATGGTGAGGGAATGAGTTATAATTACCTTGGGGCATGAGCCACAGTAACTTGAGATAACTATAATTATAACTGAACATTATACCTAAGAATGTTACTTTAACCTTGTGTTTTTTTCAGTGAGTTTCTAGGTTTTTCTTTAAAATAAATTAATACTTTATTACCATGCATAAATCCAGCTCCTTGCATGCAGCCAACCCCACGCTACTTTTGTTTGTGCACACAGGATGGTTGGTCACAAGGTCTGGCCTGCAGCCACACCCCCCAAAGCTACCTAAACCCCCTGTTGCTGTGCATGATCTTTTCCACCCGATCTCACAACACAGAACCGCATGGCGGTCTGTTTAGGAGAATTTATTGCCCAATAGGTATAATTTGTGTCAATAGCTAATTGATGTGCTATCTTAAGCCATTCAAGAACCCTTTTCCTTAGAAGATAGCCCATTACAGATGCTCCTAACCATTTAAGGGATTTATAAGGGGATTACCGCCCAACCAATCATAATGCAGATATTGCTCAACTGGTACCTACTGTTGTCGCTACCTATAGTGGCCCTACCTTCCCAGACGGGGCCTCCACTTCCTCAGCCAACCCCAGACATTTCAGTCCTGATGAGACCCTATTTATTCTACCAAGGGTCGAAATGTCGTCGACAATTGAACAAAGACCGATTATCTCTTTGAATTGTGATAAAATGATTAATCACCGTGTCTCGAATTTTATTGAGCAAAAAACTGCTGTCTTTTTTTGTAAAGCAACCAATATACTGTGTATGTTCACATTGCACCTTACCTTTTCGTCTTCAAATTCGGTTTTGGTTTGTCTTTTCAAGTGGGGTATACTCCCTCTTCCAGCTTTCTTTGAGAAACACTCACATCTGTTTGTATAAACAAATAATCTTTGTTTAATAGACTCGGGTTCGGTAGAACCATAGTTGTTTATAAATAATGGTTGCTCTAGAATCTTCCTTTTTCTATTCAAGAGTATTATTGATGTAATTACAAAGGTTGTTTAAAAGATTCATTCAGCACAGAAAAGTTTGTGACCAAAAAACTTCTATCTAAAAGTGAGTTCCATGTGAACATTTGTTAAGGTTGCAGGGCCTTTGGTTATATGTGTCAGGGTTGCAGCTGGCCCACGCAGTGCATAACCTTTGGTCATGTGCAGCAGGGAGATTTCCACAGGTCCTGGTTTTTGAAAATAAAAGCTTAGGGGCATATTACCAAGGCTGGCGATATGAGATTATCGCCCTATTAGCAAGCTGTCGCTAACAGCAGTTAGCGACAGCTTGTAGGCGATAGCAAGCGGTTTGGGGCCCGCTTTGCATGTCAGCGATATTTATCGCTAATGACATGCAAAGTGGGCGTACACAACCTGTTAGCGACTGAAAGCAGTCGCTAATATCGCTATCGCCTATTATCAACGCAGGCGTAGCGATGGAAATATTTGCGCTGAGCGCGAATATCTCCAAATCCTAACGCCTGCTCAGACAACTTCTCAGCCTGTATATCCAATGGGAGGTGGATATTCAGGCTAAGTCCCTATTAACGATAATGCCAGAATATCGCTGGATTTCCAGCTATATTCATGCATTTTGCTGCTATCGCCGGAAATGTTATCGATTTAGAGATAAACGTTGCTAATAGCACGTTATCTCTGCGATACAATCCGGCGATGCACGGCGATAAAAAAAATGTCCACAAGCTTATTTAGCGATAAATATCGCTAGTTGTTGATAATATGCCCCTATCTTCTTTGAAAATATTCAAGGTATGGAGTAACTTAAATTATCAGCCTATACAGTACTTAATACAAGGAAAAAAGCTTAATTTGTATTATAAGATCAACATGCATTCATTGAATTCATGTTTTGTTAAAATAAAGATAAAACTGCATAATACGTTTTCACGATTGAGCTATTACATTATGTAATTAAAAATAAACATATGCACTTAAATATGAATAAATAAAACCATCACTCCAGAACTAAATAAATAAATAAAATAAAATAAAATAAAATAGATACAGAATACAATAAAGAAAGCAAATACATTTCTAAACAAGCACACAACTTACCATAACACACATAAATACCATAAATCATTCCAAAAATAATTCACATAAATAGAGCAATTAACTCCAAACACATAACTTTGAAAATGATGTCAAACATAACGTTCAATGTTGTTAATGTAGAGTGTTCCATAATGATCCAATCAAAAGAAACAATTATCCACAAAATGTTAATACTATGAAAAGTACAAAGCACCTACAAACAATCCCAAGATATCCTCCAAAAATCGGAAACCTGAAAAAAGCATTTAAAAAGAAGTGTGCAAATCCACAAAATTGGAAGTTAAATGTAAAAAATCTGTGGGAAATGTGTAAATGCCACAACATAATAACAATACAAAATAATCTAGTAACCCAGTGTCAAAAGCATACCATCTTCATCTGCACCAGTAACACTTGTAAATTATAGCATTCATCCCCCTAAAAGTGTTTCCTAAGCACTAAGAAATCACACAATATACAGCCACTGCACATACACAATAAACTACACACTCAAAATATTTACAAAATCATAAAGAAGCATCTGCCCCTTACTAAGGTGGTCCATGATCGGGTGTGAACCGAATAAAGTCCTCAGCCAAATCTTGTTTTATCACAAAAAAACAAGTTTACAGACCTTCTCAATGCTGATATTAACATTGCAATTCCAACACGTTTCCAAGAACCAACTCTACTTGCTCACGGGTCTAGAAGTTAAAACACCCATAATCCCATATTCCACATGAAGGAACAATGAGAACACAAAGGAAATAAAATTGTCTCATTATATTAAGGAGATGCCAATGCTGGAAAAATGTATTTTGCAACTCTGATATTTGCATCTACTGTTTACCTTGCACCTACAATAAGTGCAACATAGTCAGCACGATCCATATAGCCAACAAGATGGTACTTGAACATAATAGGGCCATCATTAAGGAAGGCAAGCAGTACCCTGTGGCTATATAAAATCTTTCATTTGAGTGATGTTAACCAGTTAAATGATTGTGTATTGGATAGAATAGAACTTAGGGCCTTGTTACGATGGTGGTTGGACCACGCACCGACAGGTCATTGGTAGCGATCCGACTGCCTACAGCCCTTTGGTCCGACTGCTGAGGTACAATCTCAGCTGTCTGACCCACAGTGGTCAGGGGTAGGACTGCCGCTTCTGACAGGATCAGTGATCCGGACAGGGCGGCGGTCGAAATTGTAGTCCTGAATAGCAGCGGTGCCGAGGCAGGCACCACCGTCAGGATTATGATATCCCTTTCCGACAGTCTTTTCATTTCGGTAGAAACGCCATAAAAAAGGATATGGGGAATGGAATTTACACTCTAAATTGGCCCTGAAAGCACATGTACTGCCCGACTCACTGGGTGCACTGTGTGCAATGCACCATGTGGTGCATGGCACATGGTGCATGCAGGTGCCCCATGTTAGAATGTGAAACCAAGCACTCACCTGAAAACCAGGATCCTCTGCAGGGGCGATGAGTAGTCCACAACCCTTCTAGAACACCTCCTAACGCTACTGAGGAGTACAGGAGCCTTGGCAGGTGTTCCAGGGGGTAGGGGAATTAGACAGAGAAGACAGAGAAAAAAGAAGAAACAGATCAGCTCTGCCACCTGGACAAGCCAAGATCCTTGTTCTGAAGTGCAGAGTTTCTGTTTATCTTCTTCACTTTATAGTATAATATAAAAATATTACTAATATGAATCACAATATAGAAGGAACATAATGTATATTAGTGTAACTATCAGAATGTAATTACCTCTGATATGGTTTAACACTTTACCATTATTTATATTTAAATCTTCCTAAAAAGCAGGCACACGAAAATTATGTGAGGCTGAAAATGAAAGAATAAACACCTATGAAGATATGAACATTTCTTGCTCAACGTAATTCTCCCATATTGAATTATCTCACCTGTACTTTTACTGAATTAATGTCAGTCCTAATCTAAACACCGCTACTTCTTAAGCGCTTGTAATAAATGTGGGAGGTTTTAGCAATGTATATTCTTTTCAAGCGCATATACAAGATGTGGAACAAGGGTTAAAACTATATGTCCTCAAGTACACAGTCACGATTAAACTATTGGCAAACATCAGATTTGTATAGTTCAACATATAAGAATGTAACCGTTAAGTGTGAAAGATCCACTTAGCTGATTTGCCGCTGTCCAAGTCCTCCGTGAAACTATCTGTATAGTTGGAGCCGGCACAACAACAGGAATCCAGACGTGAAGCAATGAAAAGACCAGCTGCGATGACAACAAAAGCAGGAACTCCCTTCAGGAACAATGCAGACATAAAGTTAGGAGTCGTAAGTGCTTTCTGTGAATACCAAAAATCGTAAGTGCCTTCTCTGAATCCCAAAAGTAGTACGTTTAGGATTTTGTCTCTGATTAGTTCTGTGGATCGGCCCTAATGAGTTATCATATATTTGAAGGGTAGCCAAATTAGTGAAGTTTTAGAACTCATGATCACTGGGGCTTTGTAACTGTAATTCATGTTAGATGTTATTATTTAGTGCCGTCAATCACCATCGGTGCTGTAACATGTAAAACACAGGGAGATATAGCACTTCAACAATACAGGAAAGCTCATTTGTAAAAAGGAACAATTTAGGTATAAAGTGCATAAAATAATGTTTGTTACATCTATTTCCTTTGGAAATTTCTTGAATTTGACTTTAATGTACATATTTTAATAGGCGTGAACTCAATATTTGAACCAGTCACTAGACGTGCTAAAATGGCACCTATTTTAACTAGATTTTGAGAGTCATTTGGTTTACAAGTCCGTTTTTCATTTTTATGCACTATCAGCACTATACATATGGGATTATGAGTGCTTCAACGCCTAGACCCGTGAGCAAGGATAGTTGGTTCTCTGAAACTCATCGGGAGTAGTGCTGCCAAAATATATGTGTATATTATTTACATATTTAGTGTAGTGTTAAAAAAAATTATTGTATATGTTTATTTTAACATTTAAATTAAGTTACATGGGGGAATTATGATGGTGGACGGACTTAAGTCCATCTGCCATCGTGTCAGGTAATAGGACCGCTCACCTACAAAGCGGCGGCACCCCAGGGGTATTGCAATGCTACCGCCAAAGTGGCAGTTGCATCTACTATCTTTAACATTGCAGCGGGTGCTGCTAGCTGCAGCACATGCCGCAATGGTAAAAATGCACAGTTTACATTTCCCTGCACTACGGGGCAGGCACCAGGCGGTACCTGCTACATGGTGCAGGGAAATGTGCGGGGGCACCAGAGGTGCCCCCCAAGTGCAAAAAAAAAAGTGCCCCTGCACAGGGGGGGCCTGCAATAAACCCCCGAAGTCAATCTCCGCCAACGTTTGAATGGCAGAGAAACCGCCATGCAAAGGCTAGCTTGAGCAGCATAGTAATTTGGTGGACGGTGCCTGCTAGGCACCATCACCATTCTAAAGATGCGTGGTGGGTCCACCAGGCTTTAGTAACGATTGCCTGTGACGGACCAGTGGCATACGGACTTTGCATCCGCCAGCACACCGCACGCCATTGTAATATGGCGGCCCGAGAAGTGCGACGCAATGGCGGTGAAACCACCACTGGCAGGCTGCCTGTGGCGGTTCCACCGCCAGCTTAATCAGCCCCACAGTTTTGATGGTCATATATATATTTGCTAATTTTCACTTTATTTTACTGTTAATTTAAATGTATTCAAATTTTTTTATTGCTGTTTAAAAAAAATATATATATATAGATATATTTGAAAAATATGTATATGTAAACATACATAAAAATAGATATATACATGATTAAAACTATTTGTTTAACATTACATTATTATCAAACAAATACTTTACATAACTGAAAGTAGATATAAATTTTAAAAACCTATATACATACTTGTTTCTGGTTGATATTTGATTCCACAATATTTTTGACGCAATACTTTGATTGTTCCCAAAATTAGTGAAGAAACACAACATCATGGTAAACAATATTTTTGTCAAAATATTAGTGTTTTGCAATATTTTTGTTAATGTTATTCTGTCATGCAACTAAAGGAATAACACCATCACTACATGAAGGAAAACTGGAAAATAAATGTGAAACTAGGTTATTACATTATTATGTAGAATGTTGAAAATAAAAACATTCTTGCTAGCTATAAGTATGGTAAAACACATTTTGCAATAAAGGTTGAAACATATTCAACTCACCTGAAACCTCTATGGAGATGGGAGATGGGAGGGGGAGCAGTCAAAAATCCCCCACATCTACCAGCAGGTGAAAGTCACTACATCAACCAATCACACACAAACTGCCTATATCGGAGAATAAGGCAAAGACAAAAATAATGGCTTACCATCTTTCTGAAAATCTTTTTGTCTCCCGTCATTTTAATAAATATTTTAGAAGAGAGAGGATTCCCGGGCAGAGACCAACATCTTTAGCATAACCAGGGAAATGTGCTTGCTAGATATTGCTTCTCAACTAATGTCTAACTTTATAACATGCAATGCTAAATATAATGTGCAAAAAGTTGTAACATGTTTTTTGGGAAAATATGTGTTTCCTCACTTTAATTACAATATAATGTGTGAATATGTGTAAAATGTTTTCCTATGAGTACGTAAAGACAGATAAAGGCTTAATAAATAGATAACAAAATAAACGCCCCTTGTTAAATATCAGTTTGGTGTCTACTTAAAAAACAAATGCCAAAATTTGTAGACTTAAATAAACATAAAATTGCAATAAACCTTTGAATATAAAACAATCGACAAAATTTTTCCTATTATAAACCAAAACCATGGTGAGCAGAGCATCAAAGTGGGTGATGGGGTTGGTAAAGGTGGCTAGGGATCCAGGTGGTCGGTAGGTGAGCGTTCTGTTCAGGGTGAGGTTTTCTGAGATTTGCTGCTTGACGCAGGTAGTCCATGAATGGGGTTACCTTCTCTGTGGATGTTGTGCATTTCATGGATTCTATGTAATGATAGGTAGTCTTCCTCCTGGTTTGTGAAGGTAGTCCTGTCCTGCGAACTTGTAGCCTTCTTGGATTGCCGTGGCAATGTGAGGAGCCAATGAGGGTTTGAGCCAGGTTTCTGTGACAAAGAGAATGTCAGGTGCGTTGCTAGTCAGCAGGTCCCATATTTTGGTTGTGAGTTTGATGCATGATCGTGTGTTGAGAAGCATGCAAGAGAGTGGGTGTTAACATGCAGGTATGGTGTGGGGTGGGGGTGGAGGCATTGTTGGTACTTGTGTGGCCTATGTTTTTTGAGAGGGGGTGTTGAGGATGTTGTTAGTATTTGCGTGGTGGTGTGTGGCTGCTACAGAACCGGCATTGGGTGCAGGTGAAAGCTCCTTCCGTAGTGTGAGGCGCGGCAGCAGTTGGAGGAATGTGACCAGGGTCTTGCAACCTATGGAGTCCTGCAGAGTATCGCTGAGTGGTGATCGGAGCAGGGTTTCAGGTGCTGGGCACGGTCCAGGCGCAGATACGCGCAGAATGGCTTGCCTTTGTGCACCTTCGGAGCGCCTGCTGCACGTCCTTGTTGAGGCTCTCATTAGGAAGGTCCTGGGAGGGGTAAGGAGTGCAGGGTGCCACAATGTTATTTCTGTACTGATGGGTGATGGGAAAGGAAGTACAATTGCTGGGCTTTATATTTTAAAGATGGTTTGACGGGAAAACCAGAAATGCCACTTCCGGTCCAAATGTATGATGGGAAATTCAGTGATGTCACTTCCTATGTAGGTGGATGATGAGTAATCCGGTTATATCATTTCCTGTGGTGATGCATGGTGAAAAATGAAGTCCTCTTGCTTAGCCCCTTCTTTTACAGGTGGTTTACAGATACTTTGTGTGGGGTAAAAAATCATGGTGAAGGAAATTCACTGGAGGGATTTGGCTTTTCTTCCATAGATCAGAGGATGTTCCGCGACCACCCAACTCAAAATTTCTGATTTCTCCTTATTTTACTTTTTTCTTTTGGTTGGCTATCTCTATATACAAATCTATTTTCTTTCGGATCTTGTTTCTTGTTTAGCAACCATTAGTAATCTACTGCTCTCACATGCCCAGTTGTTAATGTTTCACAATTTTTTTTTTCAAGGTCATTGCTCTTTACTTTCAATCCTCACCAGTTGTGTTTGGATAAGTCAAAGGGAGAGTCTTAGTCTGACATTTGGGATTTTGATTCAATATAATTAAGGATAAGGTATAGTTCTTTCATGTTTTGTCTCCATACTTAACACGTTTACAACTAAAATATGAGCAAGATGCCAAAAATAACGCTTTTCTTGTGTGTAAGTGTGTAATAATGTTATCAGTTCAGTACATATCGCAGTTATGGTGTGTATTATTCAGTTTTAGAACAATTAAAGTATCATGCTCTTCCCTACCTTGCATTGGTAATGTCAGATATTAAATTTGCGATACGGAATGGCACGTGCTTTAGAAAATACAGAGCTTAATAGACATATTTTGATCAGCATAAGCTGCAAACTAAGATGCGGCATTGTCCAGGGCTAGACTCTTACATATTTGAAATGTTTTTAACGTAGACAGCATTTTATGTGGGCTCAGTAGAGATCCTTGTGCCTGTACACTATAATCAGGTAATTACGCAGAATGGGGGAGATTGACTAAAGTGATACACATGTAGACTCTGGGGACTTTTTTCACTTGATCTGAAAAGTAGATGCATAAGCTTTGATGTTAGCATTGTGGCTCATGCATAGCTCATTTATATTTTTCAGACATCAAATCTTGATCTGGCTCTCATTTGCAAAAGAGCTCCCAACCACTGACACAATGAGCCCTTTGTGAGTTTCACTAGAGGAGATTGTGATTAAAATGTTAATTAACTCTTTGCAGTCTCATTGCCAGCTTAAAACTCCTATGTTGCTGCATTTTTTCAGTTCACGCCAATAGTCGATTCACGTGAGGGTCTTTTAAAATGAACCAAGGCTGTTAGGCGAATGTACAGTACCCCAGAGAGGGAACGAAATGAGCAGGGGTATAAGCAAGTTTGCTGAATAAGTCTGTAATCCAGTTTCCAGAAGCGGCCCGTGCAGGTAAGAGCTGTGTGGTGGGATTGTGGTGGGGGAGGATACATTCGACAGACGACGGGGGAAATAACGAAATAATGTATTTTCTCTCGTCACCGTCTGTTGAATTCCAACCCCGCCCCACTGCTCTTACCTGCACTGGCCGATCCTTTCAGTTTCGGGACTTACAGTTGTAGCAAAGAATAATGTTCAACCATCAGGACATAGTTGAGGTTTGTTATAAAGTGACTGAACTTTTATTCATCTACTAAGTCTTGCTAAATGTTCATAGGTCTGCAAGTATCTAAGCAGAGACATGTTAACATATCTTGAATTTATTTCTTGCACAAATAATATGGGTAGAGTTTAGGAAATATTTACAACACAAGGCAATTGGACCATGCATTGATTACAATTTCGAAAGTGATGTCCTTACAGTATACAGGTTCTCTTGCCAGCACCCCCTGGTGCAGTCAGTTCCCCTGTCCGGCTTGCTCGCAGGCGACTAACCTCTGCTGCCTAGCTACTGCTGCCCTCTGTTTGTGCCTCCTCTGCTCGTTTTTTGCCCTGTTTTGCCATTCCTGCAAGTCTTTCTGCCCTCTGTTCTACCCTTTCTGCTCATTTTTCTGCCCTCGGTTTTTCATTTTCTGCTAGTGTTTCTGCCCTCTGTTTTGACTTTGCTGCATGTTTTTCTGCCCTCTGTTTTTCCCTCTTCTACTCTGTTTAGAGTTTTATGCTTGTTTTTCTTCCTTCTGTTTTGTCTTTTCTGCTTGTTTTTCTGATCTTTCAGTTTGCCTTTTCAGTTCAGTTTTCTGCCCCGGTTTTGCCCTCTTCTGTTCTGTTTTGCCTTTCTGCGCGTTTTTCTGCCCTCTGTTTTGCCTTTCCTGTTTGTTTCTTCCCTCCTCCAGCCGTTTCCTCACGACCTGGATTTTCTATGGCGACCGCGCACCCTAGCGCCTAGTTACCTCCAGGGGTGACAGTGCCGCTCTGCTGATTTATTGATATGCTGTGTGAAGTACAAAAGATGTTTAAAAGTTTAAGAGTTCTAGTAAGAACTCTTGCTGATAGCACGCTATCTCTGCGATAGAAACCAGCGGTAGCCGACGATAATTATCCTAACGCTAAGTGCGCTTAGCGATAATTATCTCCGGTTGTTGATGATACATTCTCCTGCACTGGAAATCTTCTGAGACTCAGCATATGCTCCTGGTCACAAGGCGTCTGGACCCATCTTTAACCATCCATAGGTGAATTCCATTACTAAAGAGTGTAGGGGCATATCATCAACAACCGGCGATAATTATCGCTAAGCAAACTCAGCGCTAGGATATTTATCGCCGGCTACCGCTGGTTTCTATCGCTGAGATAGCGTGCTCTCAGCAACGCTTATCTCCAATGTGATAGAAATCCAAGCGTTAGCGATAATTGCACAAGGAACAGCGATACCTTGATGAGAGGGCCTGCCATACTTAGCTATAATATCCACCTTTAATTGGATATTATGGCTACGTCAACCTGAGAGCAGGCGTATGTAAAGTAGCGATAACCAAGGTTAGCCCTACTTTTCTTATCGCTATGATCTTTAGCGTGCAGCTTGTAAATAGGAGAAATGTTGCTTAGCGACATTTCTCACAGTATTTTGGGACGGAACGCCCACTTTGCATCTCATTAGAGATGCAATGCTGGGCGTTCAGGGATAGGGCGCTAAGGCAAGGATTCACACAATAGCGTGACCTTGCTAATAGGGCAATACAATTATCTCCGCTTTCCGGACGAAAACAGCCGCTAAAGCGGCGATAATTGTCTTGATGATATGCGGCATAAGTGTTGTATATGCATGATATGAAATATGTCAGGAAGAATCAATCACAGCTAGCACGCTTTCCATTTCCATATGGAAAAGAATGAGGCCTCTCCAGATCATAGATGATTCTATTTCAGGAACTAAATAATGGTTCCCCACTGGGTACTTCCAAAGCCAGTGTCTATGTTTGTTCCACTGGGATGGTGACTGGACCTTCAATGAAATATTGATGGAGCCTATTCAGCATGTTTGTTTTTGCTGGAAAGGTTTGCATCCGTGCATGGCTGACTACCAGACTCACTCACTATGCCCTGGCAAAGCCGTGTTGAAGGCCTTGTCACGTATCTATCACAGTTATTAGTGAGACTGTGACCCTCATTAGTGCAAACACTCGTTTCTTGCTGGTCTGTCCATGATCAGGAGATGTTGAAGAAGGGCCTCTCAGGACCCACCTGTTAGGACGGTGTCTCTTTAGCTGAGTAAGTCCCACTCTCTTCTGTGATGTCACTGCCAGATTTTCACCGAGATTTGAAGCCCGAGCAGCAGTGAAAGACAACAGACACATTTCCAACACCCTCAATGTTTTTTTTTTTAATCTGTGGAAAACAGAATTCACAAGGTTTAGAGGACAAAGCTGTCTTCTTGTCTCGTCTTGTAATTCCCACTGCCTGAAAGATATTAGTTGGTGCAATAAAAGATGCGTTTATTTGGTGAAGCCATTTTTTTACTGTGGACCTAACACATGATTGAAACACCGTAATTTGATCAACAGGTAGAATGTAGAAATAGCAGACCTGAGAGTTTTATTCCAGGAACCCAAAATACATTTGCAGACCATCTTTGGCATTAATATCCTGATAAAGAGTATCCAACGCAAAATTAAATATACTTCCCTCGAAAGCCTTGCTAGCAAGCAAGACTGACCTTTTTTGGACCAAGTGTTACCAGACATCAAAAACCCACAGAAATACGAGTTGATCAAGCCCTATGAGAACTCAAACACCAGTTAACAAATAAACTATTCTATTTAAAAATATTTTTGATCCCAATACGGATCTTTGCAGGTCTTTCAGGAAATTATGGCACAGTAAGCTGATTACAAGACATATACGTAGACAGATCATAGAAGATTTTATAAGGTGGATATGTTGGTGGCCTTCACTACAAAACAATGATTGACATATGGGCTAAGAATGAGAGGAACACACAGTGAAAAACTGGTTTAATAATGATTCTAGAGCTGCCTTCTAGACTTGGGATATATTATGAACCAACGTCATAGTCAAGCTTCCTCCTTCAAATGTCTGTCCAACCATTATGGTTATGGTCGATTTTTGCACCAAGATGGCTTATTTTACTGCATTATGCAAGGTTCCCACAGCTAGTAAAATGGAAAAAGCATTTCTTACAGATTTCTTTCATCTCTATGATCTTCCCACCAAGGTCGTATCTAACAATGGTCTCCTACACATTTCCAAGGCCTGTGGTTCTCTATGCTACCTAAGGATATCATCCACACGTTTAACCTGTCATTTCCAGTGTCAAAGATTCAGTCCCAGCAATACAGAATCCATATCAAATGATACAGCGAGCCATGAAAACGGCTTTCAACTAACTTCTAGGTTGGTCAACAGACGCGGAAAAAAGAGGGCAACAGAGACAGATGAGCAGATCCTTCCTAGATGGTAGGAGACCAGGGTTGGCTTTCTGCATCCTATATACACATCACCATCCACACTGTCAAGATGATGATGACAATACTCAAACGCCAGAGGACAGTAGGACAACCTTGACTTGGATAAAGATATCACATACAATTGAGACCTTACAGGAATGAGATGTAACGATATATAACTGTATAAAAAAAAGAAAAAAATACAGAATTAAAGATTGGTCTAGTGAGAAAAACATCATAATAATTAGACAGCAACAAACCTACTAAATAATTATTATCAAAAAGACAACAGGTTTGAAAGACAAAACTAACATTCAAGTGATTCTTGAAGTGTCCATATCTTCATCTCCGTTTTGTTGGCGAAATCTCTTAAGCGCAGCAGGCTCCTCGTAAGTGAATGTTTTTTTCATTACACATCACTTGAAACAGGAAAAGGGTAAATGGGACCAAATCTAGCACTCTTAGCTCTCAACTGGAGATGCATGTCTAGGAATTGTTTCCAACGATCTGCAGTTACTTTGGCCACATCTTGAGAGAATAACAGTAGGTGACCAGCCCAAAACATTTTTTTTGTGGCTTTGACAGTTGTTATAACTTGTAACAAGTCTGTATATTACAGAAGGAATAAAATAATTCCTCTCGGTTTTGAAGCAACTCTGGGACCAGGCATATGTGCCCTACGTATGTTGAGAGAGTTGAAGTGGACATATCAAGGAGTTTCGGCAAAAAAGACTGAAAATGAACAGTTGGGTTCGAGTCCACAGTGTTTTCAGGAAGTCCATAAATGCGTAGGTTATTGCTACAATTTTGGTTTTCAAGATATTAGGTGTGTTTCTTGAGAAGAGCTATTTCCGACTCCAAATGGGAAATACATGAAGTCGCAAGTGAACTACTTTCCACCATTAAAACTTGTGATTCCAGTGAGGACCCTTTATCGTGTAAATGTTTCAATGCCTTGGTAGTCTCTTACATAAATGATTTTAACACATGGATTTCCTCAAAAATCACATCCATGGAAGCTGACGTGGATTTCACTGGAGATGTGGGATCCTTTTTAGGTTTTTTGTTTGGAGACATTGACATTTTAGCAGCCGCGTACCATGCAGGCAATAGCGGTGGGGGGTGGGGTGGTGTGCATGTAATGGGGGATTTCGTGGGACAATGCTGAAGGAAAATTAATTATTTATTTAATTTTCCCTCTGCATTGTCCCTCGAAATCCCCGCTTACCTGGCCCCACTGCCCCACCGCGGTTACCTGCACGGACCGCAGCTGTATTTAAGTCAACGAGGAAGCTTTCGGTGTGGTACCTGAATGAGACACAGACTTCTACAAAATAGCTTCATCAATATTGTTGTGGTTAGAATCTGAGTCTTACAAAATAACGCTGCTTGATGTACAAGAAGGTTTAAGGCTCCTTATTTCCCCAAGTACAATAAAGGGGCCAAAGAAAAAAGGAACAAGTTCCAAGAAACTGCTGAATCTCCACAAGCATCTAAGACAAAGGTTTGAATAAAAATACACTTGAAGCATTTGTTACGAATTGAAAACCTGAAATATGATAAAGTAGTAGAGGAATGCGGGAGGGAGGCACGTAGTGGGGCTACGCGGAGTGCGGAGGTGGGCGTAGTTTCTCGCCCACTTCGCGTAGCTCCGCGAAGCCCCACTACACCTGCTACGCCCAGGCTTACTTGTGATGCCTCTGGCCAACACCTGATTTACTGGGGAAATGGTCTCCTCTATAGTGAGCTTAAGGTTCCCGAGTCTGGTGCAGCCAGTGTGCAGTTGGCACCCCAGCACTTCAGAACATTCCTACTGGGTCTGGCTCATGATGTGTCACTGGCAGTTCATCTGGGGCAAGACAAGACCTTTGACTGGCTTGTCACCTACTTTTATTGGCCTCAGATGAGAAAGGCCCCAGATGCATTGCGCACTTTCTGTCTTACTTGCCAGGCAAGTGGCAAGATAAGGGGAAATGCAAAGTCCCCCTGCAATCTTTTCCCTGTTATGATCACCGCTTTCGAGCGGGGGGCATTGACATTGTGGGGCTTCTGGATCCCATAGCAGCCATGGGCAATGGGAAACAACCTTTACAATGCAGTCATCACATCGCACCTTTGCATGTCATTACAACGCATGCCACTACAACGCATATCACTTCAACACAAGCATTACATCGCATGTCATTACAACCCATACCATTACAGCTCATAGTACCCCTATACTATCCAACACTTACCCTACTATTGCACCCCCTGGAGTTAGAATAGTAATTTTTACCCCTACACTATCCAACACTTACCCTACTGTTGCACCCCCAGGAGTTAGAATAGTAATTTTTACCCCTACACTATCCAATACTTACCCTACTGTTGCACCCCCAGGAGTTAGAATACTAATTTTTACCCCTACACTATCCAACACTTACCCTAGTGTTGCACCCCTTGGAGTTAGAATAGTAATATTTACCCCTACACTATCCAACACTGACCTTAAATGCAATTAAATTGTATGCATTGAAATGGTATGCGTTGTAAAGGTATAATGCGATGTAATGGAATGCGATGTAATGGAATATGTAGTTTAAAATTTTTTTGTATTGGCATGCATTGTAAGGGATGTTGCTGTGTAAAAACTGCGTTGTCAAGGCATGCGTTGTAAATGTATGCTTTGTAACGTCATACATCTTTGGGCAACAGGTTTATCCAAGTCTTAGTGGGCCATGTCACCCGGTACCCAGAAGCTATCCCTCTGAGGACAGTGACTGCGCTTGCGTTGGCCAGGGCACTGATGGGGATTTTTACCCGAGTGATTTTCCCCAAGGAGGTGGTAACCAACCATGGTATTAACTTCATGACCCTGTAAATGAAGGCCATGTGGAAGGAGTGTGGGGTAACCTACAAGTTCTGCACTCCTTACTACCAATGGGTTAGTTGTGAGATTTAACTGTACCCTCAAAGGCATGATAATGGGTCTACATGAAACCCATGAGGCGTAAGTGGGACGTTTCCCTCCTGTGTCTTTTATTTGCCTACAGGGAGGTTCCACAGATGGGGGTTGGCTTCAACCCTTTTGAACTTCTGTTTGTGAACCTTGTGAGAGGACCTCTCGGTTTGGTGAAGGAGGACTGGGAGCAAGCTCCCAGGAAGCCACCCCAGGATTTATTCAGCTACATGCTGGCCTTCTGCAGCCACTTCTGGAAACTCACCCAGGAGAATCTGGAAGCTAACCAGGAGGACATGAAAGTTGTATGACAAGAATACCACTCAGATTGAGTTTCAGCCCGGTCAGAAGGTGTGGGTAATGGCACCCATAGAGCCCCGTGCTCTGCAAGACAACTGGTCTGGCCAATTTGAGGTAAAGGAGCGCAAGCGTGATGTCACCTACGTGGTGGACTTGCAGACTCCTAGGAACCCTTTGAGGGCCCTCACACAAACCGCCTCAAGCCACACTTTAAGAGGTTTGAGTCGTCCATGCTCTTGGTCACTGTTGATGGGGTGGAAGAGGACAGTGAACCTCTCCCTTACTTCCTATTGTCCAAGGACCAGGATGCGTCAGTACAGGGAGTGAACCTCTCCCCTGTTAAGCAAAAACTTACAGGTTGTCTGACAGAGTGAGGACCAGCACTGGACAACCCATGGGCAGGGTGCAGTGTACTTAAAAGGTAGGACATGTACTGTAACTTCCAACTGGGAAAAGATAGGAGGAATACGTTTTATGTCACTGGACTCGCAATTTAAAAAGACATCTTTTTAGTGAAGTTGGTTTTTAAATTGCAGGTCTAAAAAGGGCAATTTTAGAAAGGTGGCATTTTCTTACTTTAAACATTCTGTGCCGCTACTTGTCTCTAGAATTCATGTCTGGGTTGGGTGACAGCTGGGCATTGTACATACCCTCTAGACAGTCTCACAAAAAGGGAGCTGAGGTGTGTTGTGCATATTATGAGGGCCCATCACCAGGCTGATAAGTCTTCCTGCGATAGGGTGAGAGGGAGGAGCAGACACTTGCACCTGAATGGAACTGTGCTTAGCAACACACAAAGAGTAGCATACCCCCCTTGTAATGTGTCTAGAGCAAGGGCAAGATAGGGCAGTATCTTGTGCACTACAAAGACATTTCTTTGAATTTCCATACTTCAAAGTCTAAAATGGGTACAAGCACTGGACCTCTACACCATATAGTCAGAATACTTCTGGAACTGAGGACATTTAACCAGGAAGAAGAACTGCTGTGCTGCCAGGAGGGACTGCCACGTTGCTGCTTGCTTTGCTGTATTGGCCTGCTGCCTGCTGATTCTTGCCTCGTAGTGGGAGGGCTGGACTTGACTCTCTAAATCCTACATATTTAGAGGTTCTCCAAGGGCTATCAAAGCCTTCACCTGTTCGTGGAACCAGCACAAAGCTCCTCTGCTGTGAGTCTTGCTCTGCTAAGTGGTAACAAATCCAGTCCTGGGCCCTTGGAAGTGAATGTTTGGTGCTGCAACCCAAGAAACCAATGCATCAATACCAAAGCTTGATCGGAACCGCCCATTTTTCTGCGATATTGATGGATCACTGCTGCCTGCACATAAGCCATAGACACCACTCGCCAAATGCGCGATGTAACAGCCTCGACTTACAACACAGCCTCGCCTTTGCATCGCAGTGCCTCCCAATCACCACTGCTGCACAAGTCTCAGACAGCACATCACTTAATTCTGGGACGCACTGACTCCGACACATTACCGCCCCTGCGTGGTTTTACACCAACGCATTGCCTACAGCCCAAAGGTCTGACATTGACATATCTACCCGATGCACAGCACTCTTAACATTTACATATCAACACCATTGCCCAACTTTGGAAACAGCGCATCGCCTTCGACAGCAATGCCTTCCCTCCTTTGCTCAATGCATCATCCCAGAGCTTTGACACATCCAAGGTACTGTGAGCGGGTCTGCAAGACTTCTATATCCGACGTGCTTTCCATCACGGTTGGACTGAACTTTTGGATTTGCCTCGGTCAAGCGCAAACAGATAGCACCAGTTGGAGCTATTGATTTCTAAGGACTGCATTTTGATTTAATCTTTCAAGAATTTGTATTTTGACTTGTGTATGTTGGATTTTTACCATTTTGGTCTTGCCTTGCTCAGATAAATATTGGCTGTTTTTCTGAACTGGCGCGGAATTCTTTTATAGTGTTTTCAATGTATTACGGTGTGCATGTGCACAAATACTTTACACATTACCACTTTAGTTTAGCCTGACTGCTCTGTGCTGGACTACCAGAGGGTGAGCACAGGTAAACCTTTAAGGGCAGATTTGCAAGCCCCTTGCGCCACTTTTGCGTCACTTTTAACATGGGAAAAGTGACGCAAAAGTGGCCCAAGGGGCTTGTAAATCTGCCCCTTAGTGTGTACTACACTTACCCTGACTAGATCTGTGATTCGATCTTGGTCAGGGTGCATGCCTCTGCCAACCAGAAATCTAATTTCTAACAGTACTACAGCATGCAATACATTTGCAAAAAATTAAGGCCGACCAATTGAACCCCGCACTTGTTACTCTGAGATCAGCCAAAAACACTTGCATTCCCTGCAATCATCACCAACATCTGCAGAATAACAAGACTTGCCCTGCATCAGCGGGGGAGGAAAGCTGCGAGAAAGAGATATGTACTGAGTCAATACCTGAACCGATGCAATCATGGCCCCCGTGTTTCAGTTGGGACATTCCTTTTGGCTAGAGATTAAAGAAGCAATGGCAGGAAGAGGGATACAAAACAGAGGAAGCGTGCTGCCTGGGTTTTTTCTGCCTGCCCACATTTTAGCTGGCCCGCTCGGTCTCATTAGAGAGATTCTGTGTGCTTTCCTGTCGTGCAGCATGGGCGCTGAAGGATAATAAGCCAGCAGGGCAACACGTCACTTCCGAAGCTCAGTCTGGAACTGCTCCCGGATGCCACCATGCACTGAGTATACAGACTTTGATTTCTTCAGTGTCCCATCCCTTTTATTCTTTGACAATTATGTACTTCCCTGTCATAAATAAATGACCGATTTATATGTTGTGGAAAAACAGCCCCCTCCATAAGAGTCAGCCAAAATGAACCACTGATTAATCTTGATTTACAATGTAGCCATGATTTCTTATCGTATTCTTACCCTTAATTTAATGACACACTATTCAACAAACTCTGAAAAGTTTCAATTGGTATATTAAACTTATGTCTGCACCCGGTAAATACTGATGACAAGGGTTTAGCGCTTCAGAATGTGGATTAAGTTAGACATTTGCGTAATTCTCCACAGGTCTGAGATGAAAAAACTGAAGTCATTTTGAGTTTCCCTATCTGAATTCCGCCGAGTTTTACTTGATTAAAATCAGGATTAAAATGGCACGCGGAATGAACATGACATTGTTGTGTATGTTTTAAGAAGGTTGGCGAAAAGTGGAAGCTGTGAAGCTGATAACATGTTAAAATACTCCGCGCAATAAACAACAGAAAAATAACTAAAGGAAAATATTCACTTTCACTATTTTATATTTTTTGCAGACATTTATAGTCTTGAAATACAATTCATATTTGCGCTTTTTATGCCAAATTATTCTGTGATAGAAAAATAGCACTATAAGCAAAAACTAACAAATAAACAAAAGGTATGGAGAAGAAGAAGCAGTATGCGACATCCACAGATCAAAAATACAATAAAACAGGCCTTGGCAAAACCAGTAGGTGCAGTGCAGGCTATCAGCCCTTTTGGCTGGGTCAATGCTTGATTTGTTTTGTCGAGATCTTTGTATAACTTTATGGCTGTGGGTGATGCTGGGCACTTTTCTGTATAGAAAAGGGAAAGTAATGTGATGCAAGATCCTACCCCATTGAAAAACATAATGATGTTGAAAAGTAAAAAGGACACGTTTCCCAAAGTCTTATTATTATTGGCCTTGACAGGCTTGTCAGAGCCCTGTCCCTTTCTGTACTGTACAGAACCCTCCCTCCAGTGTAATCTGAGATCACGCCAGTGTCCATCCTCACATTGAGCAGTGAGCTTGAATGAGATATAGGGAAGTTACACGCTTGGAGATCACAAAGGAAGTGATTCATATTTATCCTGTCCCTTGTAAGGAGCCAGGATATCCCCATCATTATCTGCTATTCTGCTAACACTGAAGCCTGCCTCCTACCTTGTTTTGCTAGATTGATAAAATGACTTTGACTAATTGAGGTATGTCAATTATACTTCCTTCCCATAGTCATATTTCCTCTCACATACCTCAGTGATTATCTTAGATGCTGCAAAAGTTACTTTTTAAAAATACACAAAGATCCTTTTTATGGAGCGGTTGCTTTTATTAGACCACAAAGTCATTTGCATTACTTTGGCATGCTGCACACGGTGAATCCATAGCTACCAAAGGAAACAAGCACTGGCAAAGTCAATAGGTCTTGCCTAAGAGAGAGCTGTTAGTTTTGTAAATGTTGTTTCAACCATGTTGTATAGCAGCGCCCCTGCTGTGCAGTATGGCTGGAATTTTAAAAAACGAATAAAGGGGCGGCCAGCGTCCGAAATTAAATTTCAGAGGAAGTATTACTTGGTCATAGCTACTGTCCAATGGCATGTGTGCACAATATACATTTCAAAGATTACTTTCATGTTTTAAAATACAAATCATATTTGTCCTTCAACAGCGTGACATTTTGGACTTAAAACTGTGTGTATTTTTAAGCTACAGACATCAGACTCACTTGTCAGAAAATGAAACGGAAGCCCATATACCACTAAAAAATGCAGAAATTTGGCCCTCAGCACATAAAGTGATCTTTACTGGAACATTTCGGATATGTAACGAAAAGCCTCACTAGCATCATGGGACGCATGCTAGCTTTGGACAGTGCTGCCACACTGAGGGCACACCCAGGCTGCAGAATGCAGATTAGGACTAAGTCAGGGCGGTGAACTTTCCTCAGTTTGCAGAGTTTGCAGAGTTTTCTGCACTCCGCATAACGCAGAGCTCGAGGAGTTCTGGAAAACTCTGCAGAGCTGAGCAGAGTTTTTTCATGCTTGCATTTGTCAAAGTCAAGTTGGCATGCTCAAGCGAGGAAAATCCACCTCCCGGACAGATTTTTCATTGCGAGTGGTCGCGTATGCTTGAGACCGCTTGCGTTGAGAAACCGTCCCTTTGGTTTGAGAAAGCTACTGCTCTAGTAAAAATCTACTTGAGCTGGAGAAAGGAAGTAGTGCCCACTTGCGCTGTGCATGGTGCCATTCGCAATGATTCCACAGTGCAGACACGCATTTGGCATGGCAAATTACAGTGAACGGCATTTATCTAACGCACTCCACCGCTTACGGTGCTCTGCGTAGTGCGGCAGAGTTTTTTTGCTCTCCGCGATCTCTGCCCAGGCTTAACTAGGACACAAGACATAGAGACTGCTCTTTTGGGACCAGATGTAGGTAATCACATATTACTGATTCCTAAATACCAAATTTTACAGATTCGGTATTTAGGAATCAGTAAATGTGATGTAGCTAATGATTCGGTAAGTTTTACCGAATCGGTAAGAATTGGTATTTACCGATTCAGTATTTACCGAATCGGTAAGTCTCATTCATTCCTATGGGCCTGGAGAGCCATAGGAATGAATGGGAATTACCGATTCGGTAAATACCGAATCGGTAATAGGGGGAAGACCTACAAGGGTGGCAGGGTGTCACATTGACACCCTGTTGCACCCCTAAATAGTTTTCGATATTTACCACCAACTTGCAGTTGGTGGTAAATAAGGAATCCTAAAATGAGAAAAGCACTCATTTGAGTGCTCCCTACATTAAGGATTCGGTAATTTACCGAATCGTATTTTAAGAATTCGGTAATTTACCGATTCCTTAAATTATCGTTTCGGTAAATTACTGAATCCTTCATTTTGACCTCCTACATCTGAAAAGCCGAATACCGGTCGGTAACGGTCGAAATTCGGTAATTTCGGCTGTTACCGACCGGTATTAGGCTACCTACATGTGGCCCATGGTCATTACTATGTTTTGTTGTCAGATCCATTAAAATGCCTTCTTCATCCTTCCAAGGTTGATCAATCATCACCTACACCTTATGCGCAGTGTATCACTCAAATAGGGCAGAAATGCAGTAAGGAGCCCTGGCAATCCTGCGTCCGAAAGTGCATTTGGGTTCCAGTTGATTTTGCTCCTATGATTTTTCTGGAAAGGGGCGACCATTCGGTCCCCCCGAACGTATGGCGGAGTACCACGATCCCCCCGGGAAGCCATCTTGGGCGGGAGGCGAGTCTCGGCTGGTATGCCCGAAGCGGCGTAGCCGGGGCGCGCCTTTTTCCCGCCCTGGAGTGGGCTGGCCTAGACACTGACGCGGCCGGGCCACGCCCTCGGGGCAGGCCGGGGCGGGTTTACGCCCGCCCTGAAGACGGATAAAAGGAGCAACAAGCCAAGGAAGCATCCTCTTGTTCCTGTGCTCTGAAGCTGCACCACCTCGCTGCACGTGAGCTCGAGACGGAACGAAGAGCCAATTTTGAGCGTTGTAATCTTTCTTGTTTGTTTTTCAGATACTCTGTCGGAGAATGCCTAAGAAGGCGGGAAAGCGAATGACTACCGACCAGATGCTGCGTGTTCTCATGAAGGAGGTGACCGACTTAAAGAAGCGAATGGCGTAGAAAGACGAGGAAGGGGGGCCGAAACGTCCTCTGGCAGGAGCAGCTCCAGGAGGAAAAGGCAAGAGGCCCAGAAGGGGAACAGCTGGGGGAGACGTCCCAGTTCCCTGTACCCCACTCGAAGCACCCACTCCTTTGCCGGAGGAAGGGAATCCGATTCCCGTAGTGGTCACCCCCGTGTCCGGGGAGGATATGCCGCCCGAGCTGGCAGCACAATTAGCAGCGTGGTTGGGTAAAGGTAGCAAGGGCGCCACGGCTGACGACGCGCAGGTGTTGATGAGGCAGCTGCGGGAAAAAAGGGAAGCGACGAAGGCACCATCGCCATCAGTTCCAGTCGCTGATACAGCTTCCGGTTCAGGTAAGCGGCCATTGCCGATTGCGAGGGATGAGTCGGCACCCTCTCGGAGGGAAAAATTGGGTCAGCATGTCCCTCTGGCTATTAAAGAGAAGATATGGGCAGGGGAATATATAAACATCTTCTCGTTGCTTACCGACCATTATGAAATGGAGCATGTTAAGAGCCAGAAAGAGCTCATGCATCCAAGTGTTTGGCGCGCAAAGATGGCCGCCTTTAAGGTAAATGAAAACATTGGTAATTGGGGCAAGGCATGGGGGGTTTTTACATCCATTTTGGGTGAACGTAGGCCCGAATTGCTGCCCGAATTGCCGATTTATCAGTCACGGATCATGGGGTATTCAGTATCTCACGAGGGCAATCATTGGTTTTGTTACGACAATATTTTCAGAAAAGCGAAAGAGCATGATAATAATTTAACTTGGGATTGTTATGATTCTGTGTCCTGGTCAAAAATGGAGGACTCTGGTATGTTGAAGGTGCCATTGGTAGGGAGTAACGTGGGTGAATCCTCCCGCCAATATGCGGGGACGCCCTTTCGATCAGGTACGAGTAACGACAATCACTCGAGGCCAGCCGGCAACGCAAATAAAAGGGGGGTTTGTTGGAACTTTAACAGGGGGAAATGTACTAGGCCCCAGGGGTCATGCAAATTTAGGCACGAATGTGGGGGGTGTGGGCAATCATCCCATCCTGAGTCCATGTGCAGAGCCAAAACGGGTGATAACGGGGGGAGAGGAGGCGCCAAACAGGTCTGACATAGTCCGAGGGGCGCCTTTACCTACCCCGATTGATACCATGGCAATGATTCCCTGGCTCAGCGACTACCCGGATCACGCTTCCGCTGGGGTGTTGCGCAACGGATTTTCATATGGTTTCCGCATCCCAGTGGGAGAGTTTCAGGGTATGCCACAATGTAAAAACCAGATATCGGTCTTACAGCATACGACCGTAGTACAAGAAAAGATCGGGAAAGAGGTGGCTCGAGGTAGAGTCGCCGGTCCATTTAATGCGCCACCAGTTGCTAACTTTGTTTGTTCCCCTTTAGGGGTGGTCCCCAAGAAGGACCCGGGGGAGTTTCGGCTGATACATAATTTATCAGCCCCACGTGGTCTTTCTGTAAACGATGCGATAGACCCAGAAGTGTGTTCGGTGCGGTACGCATCCTTCGATGAGGCCGTAGCCATTTTGAATCGCCTGGGGCCCGGTGCGCTGATGGCAAAATCTGATATCGAGTCAGCGTTCCGGTTGCTCCCGGTACATCCAGACGATCAGCGTCTCCTTGGTTTCATGTTTCAGGGTCATTATTACATGGATAGGTGTATGCCAATGGGGTGCTCTATATCTTGTGCCTATTTCGAAAAGTTCAGTTGCTTCTTGCAATGGGTCTTCACGAGGAAAACGGGGTTTCAACATGTGATGCATTATCTCGATGACTTTTTGTTTCTGG
Organism: Lissotriton vulgaris; assembly: GCF_964263255.1. Classification (NCBI taxonomy): domain Eukaryota; kingdom Metazoa; phylum Chordata; class Amphibia; order Caudata; family Salamandridae; genus Lissotriton; species Lissotriton vulgaris. The sequence goes on along the minus strand of NC_141696.1, from coordinate 1,187,756,397 downwards.
GGGCAGCCGGGGATCCCGAATGTGGACAGGCTTTGACTGCATTTTGTGTTTTGATGAATCAGTTTGGCGTGCCATTGGCACCAGGTAAGACTGTGGGTCCCTCGACTAGCCTCGAGTTTCTGGGGATCGAGCTTGATTCCGAGGAAGGTTGTTTTCGTCTACCAGGGGACAAAGTGTTACGATTCAGGGCATCCCTGCAAATGTGTATAAGTGAGTCTAAGGTTAGGCTGCAGCAATTACAACAATTGGTGGGACAGTTGAATTTTGCCCTAAGAGTTATACCGATGGCCCGCCCCTTTTCTCGCTCGATCGCTCAAGCCATGGTCGGCCTGAAGGAGGGTCATCATCGCACAAGGCTCTCGGCAGAGGTTCGCCAGGACATGCGCATTTGGTTGGCATTTCTGGCGGATTTCAATGGCCGAATTGTCTGGAACAAACCGGCCGTGTCCTCCGAGGAGCTGGGGCTGTGGACGGACTCGGCAGGGAGCATTGGTTTTGGTGCCATATTCGGCACTCAGTGGTCGGCACAAAAATGGCCGTCATGGTGGCATGAGAGTGGTCTGACAAGTAACATTGCTTTCCTAGAACTTTTTCCCATTCTGGTGGCCCTGAGAACTTGGCCCGAGGGGTTCAGAGATCACTCTGTGGTATTCTGGTCTGATAACATGACCGTTGTTGAGTGTATCAATAGCCAGGCAGCACGATGCAAGTGGATTCTGAGATTGCTCAAGGAAATTGTGTTATTGTGTATGCAATTGAATGTACTATTTAAGGCAAAACATGTCCCGGGGGTGATGAACCAGGCGGCTGATGCGCTTTCTCGTTTTCGTATGCAGGCCTTCTGGGGTTTTCTGCCCACAGCGGACCCGGTGGCAGCACCCTTTCCCGAAGCTCTCTGGTCTCTCGATGCCCCGAACTACAGAACCTCGTGGGAGAGAGTTTAGCACCCAGGACGAGGAAGGCATATGAAGGGGCGTTCCGTTCCTATTGGGCCTTTTTGGGGGCAGCTAGCGGGGAGCTTTGGGGCCAGGAGGAGTTGGTAGTGAAATTCCTGCTATCCTTACGTCAGGCAGGCAAATCAGTGGCTACGGCTCAGAGGCATCGGGCCGCCATTTCCTTTGTGGCTAGGGCTCATGGGATCCAGGACCCAACAGCGTCTTTCGTTGTGCAAAAAGCGCTACGTGGGTGGCAACGCCTTGCGGGTCGCAGAGTAGATGAAAGGCGCCCGATAGGTCTGGATAGGTTGGCTTTGTTGTTATCTGTACTGCCTGCAACATGTTCATCCCAGTATGAAGCAGTGTTATTCCGAGCCGCTTTTGTGCTAGCATTCCATGGGGCTATGCGGGTAAGCGAATTAGTGGCAAGGAACAAGCAGGATACCATGGGGGGACTGTGCCGAGAGCACGTCCAAGTCAGGGGGGAGACAATGACTGTCTCATTTGTCAAGTCCAAGACCGATCAGGGTTCGATGGGGGACTGCATAATGATACAAAGGATCCCCGGGTCCTCCATGTGCCCGGTGAGTTGTGTAGAGGAGTATTTAGCACAAAGGGTGGCATCATGGGGGGGGACCTTGTTGAGACACGCTAACGCCACCCCACTGACGAGGTTTCAGTTTCAGCGGGTGCTTGCGATGTCGATTACGGCTGCGGGCTTGAACCCGGGCGAGTTTGGGACCCATTCCTTTCGGATAGGGGCTGCTACAGAGGCTACGGCCAGGGGTCTGAATGTTGAACAAATTAAACGTGTGGGGCGTTGGTCCTCCAATTGTTATAAGAGGTATGTGCGGTTGCACATGTTGTGAAGCTGTAACGATGTACTCACGCTTCTTGTTTTTGTTTGGTTTCAGTTGCGCAAGCCTACGAGGCGGGGCGGACTATGCAGTCGACCCAACACCGGGCCAGCGGTCATACTTCACCGGCTGTGAAAAAGGAGGTGTGGGTCGTGGGCCACTCATACGTGAGGCGAGCCGCGGACGTATTCAAAGCAGGTGACATGAATCACGTGGCTGGGGAATACGGGTACAGTGTGTCCTTCTACGGAAAGGGCGGACTCTGTATTGACCAGTTTCAATCATTTTTTGAGGGTTTGCTAGGGCGGACGAGGTCACCGCCGCCTATAGTCATAGTGCATCTTGGGGGCAATGATTTGGTCACCACTGGTAGACGACTTCTTCTTGAGGCGATGCTTTCCACTGTAAGTTGGTTGGCGAGGAGAGTTCCAGGGTGCACAATTGCATGGTCACATATGATCCCACGTAAGGTATGGCGGGGGGCTATTTCTGTTTCTGCTCTAAACCATTCAGTAAGGAAAATTAATAACAAAGTGAGTAGATTGTTCCGTTCCAATACACTGCATTCTATTTCGCATGGTTGTATTACTGGTGACAGTATGTATTTGGGGGATGGTGTTCATTTGTCCCGGGTGGGGAACGAGTTACTCATAGGAGACTGTATAGCCTGGCTAAAGACTTTAAGACATGACCTTTAGGTAGGAGTGTTGTGGGGGGTCCGGATAGCCGGTCAACTATCCGGCCTGTGGCGGTAAGGTCATGATCGGTGAGCACTAATTGGAAGATCCCTATGAGTGGGCGTCACCCATTACGGATGGGAGCGCTCGAAGGAGGTGGCCATTGGCCCCTCAACGGGGAAGGCGGTCCCTTCTAAGGATGGGACGCTGAAAGGAAAGGAAAGGCGGTCAAGGCCCCTTCCTGGGTAGGGGGGGCTACAGCCCCCTCCCGGAGAATTTCCCGGGGCCAGGACATCTGCGACGGCAGATGTGGTAAGTTGTGTGGGGTTTGGGGGGGGGTCTACGCTACCTTCTAGATTCCTCACACGAGTCCTCGGACGACCTTTAAGTGGCGTCGAGTTTATTGGGGCCCCCGTCAAGTCAAGGGAAATTGGTAGTTGCACTCGAGGTACACCTCTGTGCGGTCGCCCCTCACAAGTGAGGGGGATATTTCTGGTTAGGGATCTTGACACCGGTTACGACCTTGCCGTTGGCCCTTAAACGTTAGGATGTACAATTTCAAAAATTTCAAGTTAGATGTTTTGTAGGATGTTAGTTCGGCTAGGAGAACCTTTGTATTAGAGAATATGTTAAGGTTAGCCAAACATCGCAATGTGGTAAAGAAATTGTACATAATATGAAACTGTTATTTTAATGTTTTAATTTTGTTTCATATTTTAATAAATACGGCCAGGAGGGTCACTCCCTCCCGTCTTCCAAAAGTTCAGAACTGTTTCCGGTTTCCCATCCTTGGGGATTGTGTTGAGAGGGGGTGGCGGGTATCTCAGCCATATGGAAAGGGGCGACCATTCGGTCCCCCCGAACGTATGGCGGAGTACCACGATCCCCCCGGGAAGCCATCTTGGGCGGGAGGCGAGTCTCGGCTGGTATGCCCGAAGCGGCGTAGCCGGGGCGCGCCTTTTTCCCGCCCTGGAGTGGGCTGGCCTAGACACTGATGCGGCCGGGCCACGCCCTCGGGGCAGGCCGGGGCGGGTTTACGCCCGCCCTGAAGGCGGATAAAAGGAGCAACAAGCCAAGGAAGCATCCTCTTGTTCCTGTGCTCTGAAGCTGCACCACCTCGCTGCACGTGAGCTCGAGACGGAACGAAGAGCCAATTTTGACCCACCCACCAGCCCCTGAGGACAGCAAGTAGTTTTGAATAAAGTTTGATGTGGTAACTTTTTGTTTACAGGTCGGATTATTATCGTGATAACCTTGAATATGCAATAAAGAAATGGTCAATTTGTGGTATGTTTTGCAAATAAAGTAATCTTGCTCTAGTGTTGATCAGTAGCATGTTTTAATAAAATTGTTGTTTTTAACTGTCTTTTAAGTAATTTAGTCATTTAGTTTAGAACTCATTTAGTTTAGAACTGTCGTATTTATTTTGGTCGGGCGGTAAGGTCATGATCGGTGAGCACTAATTGGAAGATCCCTATGAGTGGGCGTCACCCATTACGGATGGGAGCGCTCGAAGGAGGTGGCCATTGGCCCCTCAACGGGGAAGGCGGTCCCTTCTAAGGATGGGACGCCGAAAGGAAAGGAAAGGCGGTCAAGGCCCCTTCCTGGGTAGGGGGGGCTACAGCCCCCTCCCGGAGAATTTCCCGGGGCCAGGACATCTGCGACGGCAGATGTGGTAAGTTGTGTGGGGTTTGGGGGGGGTCTACGCTACCTTCTAGATTCCTCACACGAGTCCTCGGACGACCTTTAAGTGGCGTCGAGTTTATTGGGGCCCCCGTCAAGTCAAGGGAAATTGGTAGTTGCACTCGAGGTACACCTCTGTGCGGTCGCCCCTCACAAGTGAGGGGGATATTTCTGGTTAGGGATCTTGACACCGGTTACGACCTTGCCGTTGGCCCTTAAACGTTAGGATGTACAATTTCAAAAATTTCAAGTTAGATGTTTTGTAGGATGTTAGTTCGGCTAGGAGAACCTTTGTATTAGAGAATATGTTAAGGTTAGCCAAACATCGCAATGTGGTAAAGAAATTGTACATAATATGAAACTGTTATTTTAATGTTTTAATTTTGTTTCATATTTTAATAAATACGGCCGGGAGGGTCACTCCCTCCCGTCTTCCAAAAGTTCAGAACTGTTTCCGGTTTCCCATCCTTGGGGATTGTGTTGAGAGGGGGTGGCGGGTATCTCAGCCATATAATCCTGCGGCAATTATCAGCGTGCCTAAAGAGAGCTCTCACATCCATTCCCAGCCACAACTAATGCTTCTACATGGCCTCTGATCGCGGTGTCTTACTTTCTCCAAAGACACTTTCTTAATCGCAGACAAGTTTCCCAAAGTCTATCTGTTTACTTTACTGCATGTGATTGCTCGACAGCGTCAGGTATGCATCCCCCACATCGGAAGCGCCATTAAGAATCTCCAGCTCTAGAGACAGTTAATTTTCTCGATCCTCCAGATCCAAAGCTTCTAGCTAGGTGAGTCAAACTCTTTGTGATCGGGCACCATGGTAGATGGCTCAAATAAAAAAAAAAGAGCTATCATGCAGCCAGCACTGACAGCGTCATAGTGTCTTTTTCTATGCTGGCAGGAGGGGAGGGATGGCGGGAGGCCACAAGGCAGGTTAGGAGGCAACATGGAGGGCGTGAGGGGATGGGTAACAAAGTGCTATGATGAGGCCAACGCCAGCCACATCATAGCATTTTATTTCTTATTGTGGCTGAGGCTAGGCAACTTGGACATTTGAAGGGTGCTGTTTGGGAGAGGAAGAGTCAACACAGATAAAGGGTGCTTAAGGGTGAGAAGCGACACAGACAAGAGGGAGTTGAAGAGGTAAAAATGACACACGGTCCAGTTTGGGTGATAAATTGAAAGAAGCAATATGGACACGGGGTGAGAGGAGAAGAAACAATACAGTCAGTCAGTCAAAATCACTTTATTTGGTTATTTAAAACCATAAAAGCATGTTAAAATATCCATCACATAGAACCAAGAATTACAATAATCCATCATAGATAAAATACATGTGTAAAATTTCATCAAAAAATTACACTCTAAAAAATGTGATACCACAAATGTCCGATGTAACAAAATACAAATAGAATAAGGCAGACTATCACAAGATTATAAGATTAATATGCATGGTGAATCGTCGAAACCCATAGGATCGCATTCTTTTAATATTCCCTTCTTTTCCTTGCTCTAACTGCTGCTGCTAAAAAGCTGGCAATATTAAAAGTTTCCCAAGGGCTATTCAACCTCTGAAGATTGGTAAGAGCCGGCCTAACCTGCAGGAAGCCTTTATCCTTTGAAATTGGGAAAATAAAACACTTGCAAATCTGCAGATAATAGTCGCAAAACATAACAAAGTGCAAGGTATCTTGCCTTGAGAAGTTATCACAAGGGCATGGTCCCAGATCCTCTATCTTACTCAAGCCCAAAGGTTTGGCTAATAAAAAATGTAAAAGGTTAAACCTCAGTCTTGTCAAGAGAAAACGATGATGGGGCTTGTTAACTGTGGCCAGATAAGGTTCCATTAAATAAGAGGTTTTTAAAATCTGGTGAGCGCAGGCGGTAGGTTTCCATAATTCAGTGGCTTGACAATACAAAATAAACTAAAAGTACTTCAATGATGGCACGATCAGCGGAGGAACATCAATCAAGCTGAAGCAATCAGTACTTGGTCCATGCTCCATCTGAAAAGAAGAAGTAGTATAGCTAGCATGTTCCAATTAAAAGTCAGCAAAGAAGATTGATAATGAAGCTAACGAATAGTAAGCAATGAGTGGGCTGCAAGCCCCTTGTGGTGTACAATATCTCACACAAGAGAGAGCGCATGCAGCACACGGGCTGTCACAGGTGAGACCTAAAAAGCAGCCTCAGAACTAGGACATCCTTTTTTGCATTTAATAACATGTTCCAGGCAAAAGTTAAAATAAATAGTGTAAATATGAATAGTAAAAACATATAGCAGAGAATGAAAGTGAAATTTTCAAGCCTTTACTGTTTAGGTCAAAGCCAACCAGACAGCAGAGCTGTCTTGTTTCCTAAATGCACATTGGGGACATTCAGAAAGATTCCCTGGGAATGTATTCTGCCTGTTGCTCAACATTGGCTTTGTGATTTGTTGTTCACATTTCTGTTTGCTGGCTTTATTTGTTTTAGGCTGTCCAGAGTGAGTCATCCCTCTCAAGGAGGAAATCCATTTCACCCTACTTCTCCTTGTTGTCTTCCATGTGCTCCTTTCTGTAAACAGGCCTGTAAATCTTGTTCTTATCTTGTCACATTTGCTGTGCAATCAAAGACAGAGGTCAACTATCAAGCTCTGTCTTCCAAGGGAGCTTGGTATTTACTTTTCTTTCTCTGTCTTCAAAGTGAGAGGATTTATGTGGCAATCTTGCTGGAAACTGGAGGTAAGAAATGTTTTTGTAGCACACAGCATTTAAATAAACTGCAAGTATTTTTAAGCTATATAGTTTTATTAGTAGAACTGTATTTCTGTGCAAATGTAATAGTCATTTCAATAGAAAATGTGTTGTCTGTAATGGCAGTATGCTACTACATTATGCATACTCCACTCTACGCCACTCCACTCTGCTCTGCGCCACACAATGCCACTGCACTGTTCTTTGCACCACCCCTCTTTACACCACTGCATGCCACTGCATTCTGTGCCACTGCACTTTGCTTCACTCTGCACACTCCACTCTATGCCACTGCACACTATGCCTCTCTACTCTACTATGTATCACACTACTCTATGCCACTCTATTCTACACCACTCCACTCTTTGCCACTGCACTCTACACCACTCCAGCCTAGCCCACTCCACTCTACTTGGCACAACTCCACTTGGCACCACTTCACTCTAAACTACTCTTTAAAATTGCACTCTATGCCACTGCACTCTGTGCTAGGACACACTACGTCAATGCACTCTACTCTGCATCACTCAACTGTACACCCCTGCGCTCTATGTCAATCCATTGTACCCTACTTTAATCTACTCGGCACCACTGCGCTCTGTGCCACTGCACTCTGCACCACTTTACTCTATGCCAGTACACTCTACGCCACTCTACTCCAAGCCACTGCATTCTACCCTACACCACTCAACTCTGCTCTGAAACAATCTACTCAAAAAGCTGTTCTCTATGCCACTGCACTCTATTATACTCTACTCTAAACCACTGCACTCTACGCCACTTTACTGTACATCACTGCAGTCTGCGCCACTATAACGCACACTGCACCACTGTACTCTATGCCACTGTTATCTACTCCACTCCATTCAATGCCACTGCACTCTACACCAATGAACTCTATGCAACTCTACTCCACTTAACTCTATGCCACTCTACTCTGCACTGCTGCATTCTGTGCCAATGCACACTACGCCACTCTACTTTGCAACACTCCACTCTACGCCACTGCACTCTGCACTACTCCACTCTACACCACTGCACTCTTTGGCACTATACTCTGCGCCACTCTATGCCAATGCATCCTCTGCCACTCTGCTCTACTGCACTCTTCTCTACTCTGTACCACTGCACTCTATGCCACTGTACTCTATGCCACTGCACTTTCTTCCACTCTACTCTACACCACTCCACTCTGCACCACTGCACTCTACACTACTGCACTCTACTAAGCACCACTCTAATTTATGTCACTGCATTCTAAAATGCTCCATTGCACGCTGCTGAAGTCCATGCTGCTGCACTCTATGGCACTACACTCTTTGCCAGGATATTCTGCAACACTCTACGCTAATGCACTCTACAACAGTCCACTCTACTCTCCTCTATGCCACACCACTGTACTCCACTCTAGGCCTGCCTCACTCTACTCATTGTACTCTAATCTGCACCACTGCACTCTACACCAGTCTACTCAACACCACTCTACTGTACGCAACTGCACTCTACGCCAATCCACTCTACGCCGCTCTACATCCCTGCACTCTATGACACTCTGCTCTGCAACACTGCACTCTATGCCTCTAAACTCAGCGCCACTCTACTCTGCATTTCTGCATTCTAAGCCAATGTTCTCCACCCTACTGCACTCTATGCCACTCAAGATCATTCCACCGTACACCACTGCACTCTGCAGTACTTCACTCTACACCATTGCACTCTATGGCACTGCACTCTATGGCACTAAACTCTACACTGCACCACTCTATGTCACTCTACTATGCACCACTCTACGCCACTGCACTCTATGCCACTCTACTCTGCTCTGCACCACTGCACTCTACCACTCTACTCTACGCCACCATACTCTACATTTCACCACTGCAGTCTGCGCCACTGCACTCCACTATGCAACACTCTAATCTACACCACTGCATTCTATGATGCTGCATTGAATGCTCCAGAATTCTATGCCCCTGCACTCTACACCACTGCACTCTACGCCACTCCACTGATGCCACTCTACACAACTCCACTCCATGCCAATCCACTCCATGACACTCAACTCCACTCTTTGCCATTCCACTCTATGACACTCCACGCCCCTCTCCTCTATGCCACTAACTTTTATCTGTGCTAAACAGCAGCCATGCTGGCGTACAACATGGCTGAAACACATTGGCAAAGTAAACAGCTCTTGCATAGGTGGCACCTATTGCCTTTGCCAATGCTTGTTGAATAAAGCGCAGGACACCCTAAATTTCTACATTTACATTTTGCTATCCCTTTGAAGACAATAGGTTGCTACAATGAGCTTTTCAGTGACCTAAGCACTTGTATACAACATGTATTGTGTGGTAATGCATCAATTGAATATAACTTGCGAAACAAACAAAGACCAAATAAAAAAACTAAAAAAACAAGAATTGGCAAAGCCAATAGGTCTCACCTATGAGTGCTATTGGCTTTGTTAATGTTTTTGTCGCCATGCATTCAGGGTTAATGTGTTTTTTTTTTCTAAAGTACATTAGCGCTGGTTGCTACAGGTCCTTAATTATTATTATTATTATTATTATTATTATTATTATTATTATTCATGCTGCACTGCAGCCACACTGCTATACACCATGGCTACAAATCACTGTCAAAGTTGGCAATGCCCATGCTGTACAGTATGAATAAAAAGCAATGACAGCGCCAATATTCTCAAAGGCGAGACCTATTGGATTTGCCAATGCTTGTTAGGTATCAGCACAACACCCCTGTGATTCTGAGCAAATCAGGTAATCTTCCCATGAGTGAAAAAGAAAAAATATATGACACTTGGCAACAAAAATCCCTTCACATATAGAAAGCAATTGAACCCATGTTTATGTCTTAATGAGAATTCATTTGGTCGCAGATAGCATCAGTTATCAATATAAAATAAGAAAACATTTGCTGTCACAATAGACATTTCAATGGAGAACATGGTTTCTTTGAAATGCGTGTGACATTGTAAAATATAGCTACAAATGTCAGAAGGTTCAACAGAGAAGATAAAAAAATAAAAATAGTACCACAATCACAGTGAGATCAACGGAAGGACAGCATTCAAGCAGAAGCAATCAGAACTTAGTCCATGCTCCGGCCGAAAGAAGAGGAAGTGAAGTCAGCAGGTGTTGGCTGATTAGAAAGCAGCAAAGAAGAGTGAAAATGAAGCCAATGAATGATAAGCAATGGAAGGGCTGCAAGCCCCTTGTTGTATTCAATGTCTCTTGCAAGCGAGAGTGCATGCAGAGCATGCGCTGTCACAGGCAGAATAAAATGTTGCTCACTAACTAATCTCACTGACCTGAGTATCCATTCATCAAAACAGAAGCTACATCAATTGTGCACTAAGTGAGAGCCATACTGGAATACATTAGGTCAGCACTGAACCTGCAAACCTACCCCAACTCACAGACAAAGACACACTAATGTTCCATTTAGAGGCTGGAAAGTAATGCCTTGCCCAGAACCCACAAGTGGATTCAAAAACAGGCAATACCTCCAGCACTAAGACCCAGAGGTCTGTGAGAGCCTAAGTCAGTCAAACACTCTCAAACGCAAAGAACTGCAACAGTCTAGCCCTGACACCACCTATTAACGTTATTGCACTGCATAAAAGTATGGCAAAAGCATGACAAAGCAGAAACTTGTTGTGGTGATCTTTCTCACTGTAAGCAAGCGCTACGTAGTTGCACAGCTGTCTTTAAGAGCAACCATGAGGTTACTTACTGGATACAATAATGCTATTTAAGAATGATCAAGGTTACCAACAATCATAACAGAAAATCTGTTCAATGAGGACCTTTTACATTGTCCTCTCACAGAACTATTTAGAGGAACTATTCCACAACAACAATATTATTGATTATTATAAAACTATTCGTAACAAGTTAATCGATCTTAAAGGTAGATCAAGGAGCAATGAGATTGGTTGTATTGGGCTGGTGGAGGACAATAGCTTATTGATACCCTGTCTCTCCTCTGATCTGTTGTCTTCAAGAATATAATCATGGGCAGGGCTCATCGTATTCCATCTAAGAGGATGATGCTGTTTCTATCCCTAATACAGGCGTGATTAAGATGCTTCGCTTTCAGGACTCGGTCAAACTCCTACCTGTTGCGAGGAATCAGGATACTTTTATGGGTAGGGTGTTAAAATATCGATTACAAAAATATAGCTGACATAAATATCGTTGTAAAAATATCGTTTACAAAAATATCGACACCCTATACTTAAACAGGTAAGTACATAAATATCGACTCCAAAATATCGTTGTAATTAATATAGATGTAAAAAATATCGACTTTTTAAAATAATTAAAATTACATTAAATAATAAATAAATATAAGTACTATTAACAAAATACATTACATTACTTTTATTTTTTAACTATTTCAAAAAACTTTACTACACTTTTTAATTATAAACTTAATAAATGTGGACATATAAATTGATTTTACACATTACTCTATATAACAACAAAAATACATACATGTAATTAAAATACCCCTTTACCCAAAAACCCAAAACTGACCCTGAACCCTAAAAATACCCCTTTACCCAAAAACTGAAAACTGACCCTGAACCGTAAAAATACCCCTTTACCCAAAAATATTTTCACTAAAAAAATCCTGTACACACACCTAAAATTAATTTAAAAATTAACATAATTAATTACATAATTATTATTCAATTAACTAATTGAAATTAATTAACTATTATTTATTACACTATTTATATTAATCTAAAACATTAATTAATCTATTATTTCATTATATTTAAATACCCCTTTACCCAAAAACTGAAAACTGACCCTGAACCCAAAAAATACCCCTTTACCCAAGAACTGAAAACTGACCCTGAACCCTAAAAATACCCCTTTACCCAAAAACTGAAAACTGACCCTGAACCCTAAAAATACCCCTTTACCCAAAAACTGAAAACTGACCCTGAACCCTAAAAATACCCCTTTACCCAAAAACTGAAAACTGGCCCTGAACTCTAAAAATACCCCTTTACCCAAAAACTGAAAACTGACCCTGAACCCTAAAAATACCCCTTTACCCAAAAACTGAAAACTGACCCTGAACCCTAAAAATACCACTTTACCCAAAAACTGAAAACTGACCCTGAACCCTAAAAATACCCCTTTACCTAAAAACATTTTCACTAAAAAAATCCTGTACACACACCTAAAACTAATTAAAAAATTAACATAATTAATTACATAATTATTATTCAATTCACTAATTGTAATTAATTAACTATTATTTATTACACTATTTATATTCATTTAAAACATTAATTAATGTATTATTTCATTATATTTAAATTACTTCCCACCCTACTCCCCTATAAACCCGCAACCCGCTACGGAACTATTAATACTAAATTCAACTGAAAATACATTATTAAATAATAATATACTACTAAAAATACTACTTTGACTACAAATATTCATTAAAAACACTACATTACTTATAATTATTTAAAAAACGATATTATTGTAAACTATGTTTTTGTAAACGATATTTATTACAACTATATTAATGTTAACGATATTACTTACCTGTCTGTCGATATTCTGGTCAGACGATATTTTTGTCATCGATATTTCTTCCTGTAGATATTTTTGCAGCGATATTTAGGTTAGTCGATATTTTTACGACGATATTCCTGCTCTGTACCACTTTTATGTTCAGTGGCATTCAAATGAGAATTTGTCCAAATGTTTGTGTCGGTATGCACACATTATGATCACTATGAATTAGTGAAAAACGCAGATTCTGGGACAATGGGTAAAGAATGGCCCACTAACTGCCCTGCCTACACAACCCAGGAATTATATTAATAGAAGGAAATACATTTCCTTTGATTCTGGTTCTACAATGAATTCCAAGTAACTGCAATGTTTAGGTCTACAGATTTACAACAGTTTTAGTTGTAATATATTGAAAGGGCTCATTGGCTTTTCAGGTCGTTTCTTAAGCTATTTCTCTGAAACCTTACTATAAGTGATAATGAGATTTCCATGACAGTGCGTCTGCTTACTTCACAGCTGGAGTTCTCAGCTGGCTGCATGCTACCAAACATTCCAAACTCATGCCTCTTTTGAAAGTCACATGTTAAATTATGCAAAATATACTCTGCCACCAATTAAAACAGCATTTTTGGAGCATTTACACAATTTACACAGTACATATATTCTTCACATCTGCAACAACAGCGTTTCAGTCATACAAAAGGAGCATATAAGCAAGGTTTTAAAATAGAGGAGGAAAGATATTGTGTGAACATGTAGTATAATGAGGAAAATACCCCCTGCCTTAGGAGTTCTTTGGCCTTACAAACTAAAACAGCTGTCATTGTATGTGAGTACTCCTCAGTTGCTACATATTTATAATGTACGGACGGACAAACATTATCCCATTAGTTATGTTCCGTAAATATTTGCGTGCAGAGACAGAATACCGATGCAAAGATATCGAGTTGCACAAATATTGAGTTAAAATATCGTGGGTCAGAAATATCGACATACAGTATTATCGATGTTACAAGTATGGAAGTGTTTAATATCATTTAGCAAAAATATAGGGGTCTATTAGTATGTCGGGCAGATCGCCACTGTCCGCATGGCGGTGGTGATCGGCCCAACAATTTCCTCCGCCCACATCCCATTTCCCCAGCCATATTACGATGGCGGGGGGACCTCGGCCGACGGAAAGACTGTTCACCTGTTTTCCGCGACTCGACTCGTCGACAGGGCGGAAAAGGGGCTGTATATGGTGGGGGTGTCTGGAAGACACCGCCATCCATAATACAAATCCGGCGGAGAGGTGCATTTCCATGGCGGTGTTGCCGCCATGGAAGGCATGCGGTCTCTGAATTTGCATGCACAATGTGGCAGGCACTGTGCAGTGCCTGCCACGTTGTGCATGCAACTGCACAAGGTGCAGCCACAGCATTGTGGCGGGCGGTGCACACAATGTTGTGGGTGGGGATGCCACCGTTGCGGTGGCATCCTAATTGCCGGTGCGGGACCGCCGCAACTCTGGCGGCAGGTACCAGCACTGCTAGGGTGGCGGGCGGGCGAAAGTCCCCCCTCCATCCTAATAGGCCCCATAGTTGTTAAAAATATTTTTTGTTTATTAATGTTATGTATTTTAGTATATATTTTAAATGTATGTCTTGTATAATTTCTGTATAAGAATTGTTTGTATTTTTAATATATGTGTTAACATTTTAGTAGTTATTGTTTTTATTTGAATTTTGTGTTTTTAGTTCCATAGCGGATTGTGGATTTATAGGGAATAGGGTGGGAAGTAATTTAATAATATTACATTTATAAATTATTTTTCATTTATTCATATTTTTTTATTTGAGATGTTATAGTGTTAAATGTGTGAAGTAATTTATGATTAATTAATAATTGGTTGTTAAATAATTATAATTAATTAATTTGTCATTAATTATGGTAGTTGTGTCAATAATTTTAGGTGCGTGTTGTGGTGTTTATAAGGTTTTAAGGGTGGGAAGTAATTTATTTTTAATTGATGAATCATTAATTGGATGTTATTTAATTGTAATTAATTAATTGGTAATTAATTATGGTAATGGTGTAATTAATTTTAGATGTGTGTTTTGGTGTTTATAGGAGTAAAGGGTGGGAAGTAATTTGTAATTAATTAATATATAGTTGTTAATTAATGTTAATTATTTGATATGTATTTTGGGTAATTGTTAAATTTTTATTTTTTTTATTTTTAAAACCTTTATTTTTGGTATGCACAGTACACAGCGTCTGCCTACAAGCCGAGCGGCCCGGCCGCTATGACAATGAGCATCTGGACAACAGGTATAGAGGCAGTACAGTTAGTACAGAGAATAGCGACTAATCAGTGTACCGGCACATGTAGCAGATAAAGCCAAAGGAGAAAATAGGTTTCATTTTATGATTTTGGTGAAAAACATAGAACAAAACAAACCACACAAGTACATGGCAAGAACGATTCCAGGTGTTCAAGGGGGGAGGGCAAGGGAACCAGTCTCTAAAGAATATTGTGTCATATGTCTAGGGACGGGAGAATGGTAAACAGAACGATGTAGAATATCACTATAGACGAACATCTGGAACGTCAACTACGGGGACAATGGGACATCAGTAGTATACTCAAATGGAGGAGTGCAGATATCTCCACGGTATGTGTTCCGCTGGGACCAAATCCTGCCCCATTTCTTAGGACGGCCCCGAGCCACATAGACCGTCTTCTCCCGGAACATGCACCAGTCCATGTTCTCCTTCCAAGATGTTATCCCAGGCGGCCTATGGGAACCCCAGAGTTGAGCAATATCCCTCTTGGCAACCATATTACTGAGAGTGACCCAAAAAGTCTGAGCAGCCGTACAGTCCGTAGGCTCCCAAACGTTGAGCAGGCACCGTCGGGCCTCAGGCAAGAGAGAGACCCCGGTGAATTGTTAAATTTTTTATCTGTTGTTTTTAATTTTAATTGAGTAAAGGGTGGGTATTAAATGCACTTTAATTACTTTATTATTCTTTGTTAATAGTAATAGTTTTTAATTTATAAATACATTTTAATATTTTAGAGTTTAATTTAGGTGTGTGTTGTGGATATCATAGTGTTAAAGTGTGTGTAGTCAATTATTGTTTATAGTTTTTTATTAATAATATTTTTTAAATTGATTATTAATTATGTTAATTTTGTGGGGAAATGTAATAAAAAATGTTGAGGTGTTTTGTTATTGGTGTGGTGTCATAGGGTAGGAAATACAATAAATACATGTATGTATTAATTAATGTATTTGTTTGTAAATATTTTGTAGTTTAAAATAATTGTATTTTATAAACGAATTTATCATTTTATATTATATATTATTTGTATTATTAATATGTAATTATTATTATGATATGTTTAGTTTTTATATATTAAATATATTTGTTGTTTTATTTCTAAATATTGTTTATTTATATTTATGATTTTTTTATAATTGTTATTTTTTTTATTTTTGTTTGAACTGTTTGTGTGAATAGTAATTTTTGTCTCTTCCCTGTACAACACTTTCCCTACTGTTGCACTCACTGGAGTGGGAATAGGAATTTTTACCCCTCCGCTATCCAACACTTTCCCTACTGTTGCAGTTATTGGAGTGGGAATAGTAAATTTTACCCATCCGCTATCCAACACTTTCCCTACTGTTGCACTCACTGGAGTTAGAATAGTAATTTTTATACCTCCGCTATCCAACACTTTCTCTACTGTTGCATCCACTGGAGTGGGAATAGTAATTTTCACCCCTCCGCTATCCAACACTTTTCCTACTGTTGCACTCACTGGAGTTAGAATAGTAATTTTTACACCTCCGCTATCTAACACTTTCTCTACTGTCGCATCCACTGGAGTGGGAATAGTAATTTTTACCCCTCCGCTATCCAATACGTTCCCTACTGTTGCAAACACTGGAGTGGGGAATAGTAATTTATACCTCTCCCCTATCCAACAAATTCCCTACTGTTGCATTCACTGGAGTGGGAATAAAAATTGTACCCCTCCGCTATCCAACACTTTCCTTACTGTTGCACTGTTTGGAGTGGGAATAGTAATTTTTACCCCTCCGCTATCCAACACTTTCCCTACTGTTGCTCTCACTGGAATGGGAATAGTAATTTTTACCCCTCCACTTCCAACACTTTGCCCACTGTTGCACTATTTGGAGTAGGAATAGTAATTTTTACCCCTCTGCTATCTAACACTTTCCCTACTGTTGCTCTCACTGGAGTGGGAATAGTAATTTTTAACCCTCCGCTATCCAACACTTTCCCTACTGTTGCACTGTTTGCAATGTGAATAGTAATTTGTACCCCTCCACTATCCAACACTTTGCCCACTGTTGCACTATTTGGAGTGGTAATAGTAATTTTTACTCCTCCGCAATCCAAAACTTTCCCTATTGTTGCATTCTTTGGGGTGGGAATAGTCATTTTGACCTCTCTGCTATCGAACAGTTATTTTACTGTTGCATTCACTGAAGTAGGAATAGTAATTTTTACTCCTCTGCTATCCAACACCATGCCTACTGTTGCTCTCAATGGAGTGTGAAAAGTCATTTTTACACTTCCCTACTGTTGCATTGTTCGGTGTGGGAATAGTAATTTTTACCCCTTCGCTATCCAATACTTTCCCTACTGTTGCACTCTTTGGAGTGGGAATATTAATTTGTACTACTCTGCTATCCAACACTTCCTTACTGTTGCATTCTTTGGAGGGGGAATAGTATTTTTTCCCCTTCGCTATCCAACACTTTCCCTACTGTTGCTCTCGCTGGAGTGGGAATAGTAATTGTTACCCCTCCGCTATCCCACACTTTCCCTACTGTTGCACTCTCTGGAGTTGTAATAGTAATTTAATTGTTTTGCTATCCAACACTTTCCCTACTGTTGCACTGCTTATTTTAAATATTGTTTAATAGTTTAGTGTTTTAAATTATTATAGAATGATTTATTTTTTATCTTTTAAATTATTAATATATATATATATATTTCATTTTTATATAATTTGAAAGCTTTAAAATGAATTAAAGATAATAGTTTATTAATTATTTTATACCTATATATATATATATATATATGTTATGTTTGTGTTTCTTTTTTTAAGTTTATTTGTTATATTTTGTTAAAATGTATATTACATTGAATTAATTTTGTTAAAATTAATATTATTATGTAATATCTTTCATATATATTATTTAATTGAAAATTAATATGTTAATTGTAATATATATATATATATATATTTCTTTTTTTTTTACGTCTATATTTTGTATTAGATATTTTTGTACTTAACTGTGCAGGTATGGAAGTCCATATATTTTTGTATTCTATACTTTTTTCTCTATATTTTTAACATTGATATTTTTGTCATCAATATTCTATCAGTGAACCATCACACATTTGCTGTCTCAAATCATCTTTGTTATTAGTCATTCTAGTGATCCTCTTGTCAGTGGCATGGAAGGGAGCAGGCAGTGGTCTAGGCGACCAATGCCTGCTCCAACAATGTCTTCCCAACGCGAAACCTTTTTAAAAAAAATAAATGCAGCACCTGACCCCATTAATAGACATGTGATGCTTAAAAAAAAAAATTCCAGTATGGGAACAAATGCAGGCACCAAGTTCTGCTGTCCCAGGCCTACATTGCTCCATCTACCATCCATCAGGGGGAGTGTCCTAAATTGTGTCTTGCTTAATGTAAATGTACTATTTATTTCTAAAGGACTGATGGTTCCACAATCTTAAGCTTTTTGTACTCTGGAAAAGGATACCAGTTCAATGTGAACAATTTAAACATTTTTGGAAGAAATACATTGATTAGGTTGGACATGAGCAGGGCACTAAAATAACTATATCATTAAATTATCGAAAAATTGTTGTGTTGGTCCTACAATTTCAATAACATGGAGAAACATGTTGCAGGTAAAGCAGAATCAGGATTGTGATAGAAGATTGCTTCTGAAATTTTCGGATGCTTTGTGGATTTTCACCACTTTCTTAAGAAATATCAGCATCCATCTTTGGAGAGACTGCGCCTGTGCGACAAATGTCCTGAAGCCACAGAACCTGTAGCCTTGAATCATGGCCAAGACGGACATGGAAGGAGGAGAAGAATGAACTTCTTGCCTTGACAGAGGAAGCTGAATTGATAAAATTGTTTATTAAAATAGAACATTTGATACATTTCATTACCGGGAGGAATAAAAAGAAAATGGGTTGATAAAGTTATGGGTGGGGATGTCACGAATACATGATTGACAAGTTGCCTCTAGAAAAATATGGTGTGATGGCTATTCCTCGTTCTTGTCCAATAAAATTGTGGGATTTACACATTTGCAACATTTGGGGGTGGTACACAGACCTGAAAAATATTATAACTAGGGTAGGCTTAGGTAGCTAGATTGTCTGACTTGTCCGAATAGCTGACCTGTCACTGACCCAACGCACTCAATAGGTGATCAAGAGCAGAGTTGCTGGCGGAGCACTCTGTCAGAAGATTCGATAATCCAATCGGAGTTATTGGGAAGGGGAGCGATGACCCAATTGGGGTTCAACTGTTAGCTGTAGAGAGGGTTTACAACGCTGGCGTTTTGAACTTTAACTGTGGTGCTGGTCTTAGCTTGTGGTGGTCCTATACTGATCCAATTTAGTCCGTAGCCTGTCCTGATTCTGGTTTGCACCTGTTCTTTTCTGCTGGCATCTGTATTTTGGGATTCTATTTCTTTGATTCAGCCAATGACCAGGGTTGGTCATTATACCGAATTAGGTAACTATTAAGTGTGGGTTTGTCATTGTACTGTTTTCCCTTTTTCTCTTACCCACCCTCTGTTCAAATGCTTAACAACATTTTCTCTCCAAATCATTTTGAGATGTTTATGTTTTTAAATCTGCATTAGTCTAAACAAAATAAGAAATTAATTTGAGTTTCATGTTTTATAAATCTTTCCAAATTTTACTTAGATAAAGATTTTAAACCTTTTCCCGAGTTTGTGGTTATTTATGAAATGTTGAATGTTATTATTGCTAATTATTTTCTCTCTAACTCCTTTGATCCTTTAGGACTTTAGGTATCGGCGACTTGGATTGATAAGATAAATGGTATAAAATTCCAAATGGTAAAAAAAAAAATTGATTAGAGTGTAGGTTTACCTGTTTAATATATACATAGCATAGATATATGGGCCCAGGTGAGTATGTTGAGCAGGTGAGCCTGCGCTCTATCACAAATTCCCCTGCCATATTCCTATGGCATGGGACCCCTGCTAACGGAAGGACCGTCCACCGGTTTTCCACCTGGTCAACTCGTCGCTTTTAATATGGTGCCGCCATCCATATCAGGATGTATGTGGGGATTGGCCTTTCTGCCACAGAAAGGCATGTGGTCTTTAACATTGGGGGCCTGTAGCAGGCCCCTAGGGATTCTGGGGGGTGTGGGGTGCACATGGGGGTACCTATGGTGCACCCCTGCATTTGCATGTACAGCGTGGCAGGCACCGAGCGGTGCCTGTCATGTTGTGCATTCAAATGCACAACTTGCATTTTTGGCATTGCGGCGGGCGGTGCTTTTAGCACCGCCCGCCGCAATGTTAATAATGCGGTATGCGCCCGCCAGTGTGGCGGGCACATCCTAATTGTATGTGTGGGACCACCCCATGCATTGTGGGTGGTCCCATTTCCCGGGGCTATGGAGGGCAGACAAACTCCGCCTGCCATATTTATGAGCCCCTTAATGTTGCCTGCATCAGGGCTTAAGCGTGCAGCAAGTCCAGTTGTTATTGTCTCATTTTTTACTGCCCCACTAGCAAGGAGTAGCTTCCTTTTAAATCTTGTCACTGGGAGGGGGGCCTTCCATTCTACCAGATGATTTTTTGGGGCCACATCCCAGGCCTTTCTCTTTTACCTACTCTGCCACTCTAGACTGATACCCACTACATATACAAACCAGTCTTGGTGCTGCTCAAACAGGAACAGTCCAGCTTGAACTACTAGACATGGACCTCTTGAGACAAGAACACAAGCAACGCCAACTGGTTTGTGCCTACTAAGGCCTCATCAGAAGTTTCCTGAGTCCCATCTGGAGGGGAACAGTTCTCGCAGTTCAGGCTGAACTGTTTCGATAGAGTAGAGCCATGGGTCATTTGCGCAGTGCAGGAATCTGTCTAGAGCAGATTACTTCAAAGTGTGGGGGCACTCCCCCCTTGAGGGTCCATGACTTGATCTTCAGGGAGGAGTCTTTCCCTCAGACACATTTGTGGATCATAGCTTTGTTAGGCCTTGCGGTGCAAGCAGTACACTCAAATAGCTTGTGATTATGAACTTCTTTGACACTTTTCCACATTGTCTTTGTTTAAAAATACATGTGGGTGGACTTGGGGGAAGGTGCTGTGGGAGAGCCCTAATTAGACAGGCAATGGGGTTTGCACACAGATCGACCACGTGCCCTCACTTTAGGGTAGCTTCTGAGCCTATGGCCCCTGGGAAGGAAGTGAGGTAAAGGGCCCATTCTTTACTTGAAGCCTCATAGGTGACAGGTAGCTGGAGGCCTTTTTTCTAAGTCCCCTGTCAGGGATGTGAGATGCAGGGCTCATTTTTTCACTCCAAGCCTATAGGTGACAGCCCACTAAAGCAGAGCTTATATTTTCTGAAGTCATCCACTCCATTTTTTTTCCTACTGAAATTCAAACATTTTAGTCCTGTTTATTACATTACTAAGACGGGACTCCGAGTCCAAGAATTCAAAGAAAAAAAATCAATACTTGCTGAGCTTCCCATGTCTCTGCCTACATGAGATCTCTCTTGGGGTTGTCAGATCCATAGACAATGGGAGGGAATAGACGAACAGAGATCCATTTTTTACTTTAAGCTCCTAAGATGGCAGACTTCTAGGGTCTGCTGTGCTATGTCCAGAGGAGGGCATGCAGTACACGGCTAATTTGTTTCTACCTTAAGCCCTGGGTCGGTCAAGACTGCCTGGCAAGCACCCTTATGTTTCCCAGCGACATGCTCGTATAGCCTGCACATTCAGATTTGTTTTTCTTTGTATTTTACAACTTGGAGTTCTGTTTACTTCAACATCAAATAACGACTACAGAATGAAAAAAACCAGAAGTGGACTGGATGCATGTGCCTGAAAAACTGGAGTTATGTGCCTAAGACACTTTAGAGCTCTTTATGAGGACCAGGAGCTCTCCTAGCCCATGGGAGGACATCCAGACGCAGAGCTAATTTCTTTTTACCTTACGCCCCAGTGGGGGAGATTGAGCGGCAGCACTTTCAAGTTTCCTAGGTCCTTGTGCAAGTCCATTATTTTTCTTTGAATTCTAGATTTAATAGTTCTATTTATGACATTATCAAATCATGACTACAAGCACCCAGAATGCAATGAAAAAAGACAGGAGTGAATGGGCTACTCATGCGTATGCCTGGGACCTTTGAGAGTTCTTTTCCAGCCTCACAGCTCGTGATTATTTTAACAAAAGTTATGCTGTTTTAATAAATCACACCAACTTCTGCCACTCACACATTCCGTCTTCTGGAGGCTAACCTTTTGATGGGGCCAACGGTCTGAAATATTGTTGTCCGGGGGGGGGGCTTGGCACAAAAATGTTTGAAGACTTCTGATCTAGAGTAGCATAGTTGGCAAAAAACAATGGACTGGAATGTGACCCCAAGTGATTGCCATTTGTGGAGATTAATTCAAGCATTCTTTGTTGCTTGTTGCTTTAAAATAACCAAGAGGTTTGACCTAAATCCAAAGAAACTCCACGGCCTGTCAGTCAACGGTGGGAATCAGTTCAGTGTCCTAAACTGATGTTTTTCTACAAGTCTCTTTCTTAAATAGTCCCACATAAAAAATGACTTCCCCATACTTTACCACATAAGATGTCAGGTAAGTTAACCGCCAATGAAAGAAAAGACCAAAAAAGTCTCCACTCCAATATGGGAACTTATTCAAACATAAGAATTTGACTACCAAACATAAAAAGTCTGAAATAAGGGACGTATCAGGAACATCACATTTATTCAGGCTAAACTCTTCACCATCCCCACTACCAACAAACCCAGAACTGTTGGAAGGAGAGCTTCTGCCCTCACTCAGTCCAATGGTTGGTTACAGTATACCCTTCTATATGAAAAGTACCTGAGACCATCACATCTTCAGTTGTTGAACACCCTCTTTTCATTATCCCTTGTCCACTCAGACACCAAATGCATACTTTCTTTTCAACCATCATTAATGGATTCCTCCAAACACTGGTTCCCATAACCCCCCATCCTCGCCTTATGATAACTGTGAATATAGTGGGCTTAGAAGCGATGACCTAATGGTTGCATTTGGAACAAACAAGAATGCATATGTGCTAAATATTTGTACTAAACATACTATCTTAACGTACAGCCACCTTAACCTATAACCTATATGCCGCCCTAGTTGCCCTTTCTTTGCGGCAAGGCCATATTACAGAGGCGGAAGAGCCGCGGTTTTGAAGAAAAAGCTGTCCAGTAGCTGTAAGGCTAATTCCAGCAGGGCACCAGTAGGGTACTTGGCACTTTTTGCTTTGTGAAGTTGTCTGACTTTGCCTTCTGCTACAGGAGTAGCACACTTAACTTTCTGTCATCCTTGTGGAGCTTGCAGGAGATTCTAACCCCGTGGCAGCAGAGGAGGTGAGAGGCGCGGCGTACGGGACTGCGAGGACCAGCATTCCTGCAAACACCAACAGCTGGTTCCTCTTCCCGGCCGAGCCGCGCCCCCTCCCAGTGTCACGCCCCCCTTGCTGTACTTTACCTCTCGCGGGAGCCGCTCGCTAGAGGTGTTTGTTACCGTCTGACTTTGCTTTCCGCTACAGGAGTAGCACACTTGACTTTTTTGTCACCCTTGTGGAGCTTGCAGGAGATTCTAACCCCGTGGCAGCAGAGGAGGCGAGAGGCGCGGCGTACGGGACTGCGAGGACCAGCATTCCTGCAAATACCAACAGCTGGTTCCTCTTCCCGGCCGTGGCCCGGGGCGAAGACCGGGCAAAGAGCGGGCCCTCTGAGGCCCTCAGAGACCATCTGAGGCCGGTCGGCCCACCCCATTGACGCTTCCTTTCCGACTCGAATTGTGTACTAATTTCATTTTATCCCCTAGTGGTGACTATATTTGCATTAGTCCCCGTTGCTAGACAGGGGTCGACGAGTGGCCGTGTTAGGTCACTGCGGATCGGTCCAACCCTTGGACATAGTGGTACGTGACCCCTTTTCACGGACCTTTATGGGGATTGTGTTGTAAATCGTTTGTGTGCTCATTTTCTGCTCCCCGCTATTTTGTGTTATCTATAGCGGGTTGGTCAAATATATTAGTTATTGCTACACTTTTCCCATAATGGTAATGTCTGTGAGGCGATTACGCTCACAGACTAAAGCTAAAGCAGCAGACTCTTTAGTACCCCACAGTAATTCTGGTCTGAGTAGTTTGGACTCTTTAGTACCCCACAGTAATTCTGGTCTGAGTAGTTTGTGTTCTATCAAACCTCAAAAAACCATTAAACGTCATAGACCAGGCGCACATCTGTCTTTATTAAAATCCTATCCATCAGTAAAATCAATTTTTTCAAAAAAAGGAAGGAGTTATAAGTGTGGTTTGGGGCAAAATAGTGGCGATGGAGAGCTGGACGGGAATTTAATGGTGGGGTCAATGGACTTAGATGATATAAAAGAGTTAAGCCTGGATGGTAGTACAACAGGGCGGGAGACTCTCTACCCTGTTGTTACCATTTTAAGGGGGAATGGGTGTCGTAGTAAAATGTCGCCCCCTTTGGTAGCTAGTTTGAAAGATATACAGCATGTAGTAAACGAGGAAAATAAATCTGTGACGGAAATGGAAATGGACCATCAAAAATCAGAGGTAATAGAATATGCTGAGGGGAAAGAAATTGAAATCAGGGATGTTGTATCATATTCTCCTTTAGCAAACTTAATTACCTACATGGATAATAGTAAAGATAATGTAAATATTACACATAGGAGCCAGAGTGATTGTTCACTATTAAGGCTAGATGGTGCCTCTGAAAAATTAGAAGATTTGAAAGAATATAGTTCGGAAAATGGGCAGGCCAAAGTCGAGGACTACACCGTCCCGGATTTAGCAATCCCACTAGAAAGGAATGCTGATCGAGTAAGATATTTAGAGAAATTGTGTATGCAGGGTGGGGGTTTAGAAGGGCTCCCAAATAAACATCTATTGTCCACCAATATAGGAACGCAAACTAACATGCCCATCCTGTATAGTAGTACTCCTACAGACTTGTCTATGATTTAGGACTTACAGGATCTATCAGGTGTAGACCCTTTATTGACTTCTATTAATGAAGTAAAGGTTCCCGTACATTCTTCGACATTAAATGAGAACGTAAGGGGTAGATGGGTTATTAAGTACATTCTCCAATTTAGAAAAAATATTATTTGCAATTTTGTCTCTTTTGGAGAAAAGTACTTTAAATTCAGATCACATCTTGAAAGTCCTTACGCCAATTCTAGGAGGGATCTTGGATCTTAAAAACCATAGACCGGTACATGAGAACTGTTTCATCTCTAATGCTTGTAAATCAGCCCAAACGCTTAATGTACCTTTCAATTCTGACAAAGATTTAGGGCCAGATAAACCAGATGTTCTGCAGGCAGATTTAACAAAAATATCATGCGAAGGAAAAACAAGTTCAGGTGTAACTAAAGTAAATCATAATGAGTCTGCAAATGTCCTCCTGTTGGGGGATGAGACATCTGTAGATGCCTGTCTTAAGGAAAATGCTGTGCGTGTTTTTCCGATCTTTGTAAAGAGTAAGTCAAAAAAGCCTATAGTACAAAAAATGGATGAATCAAAGACTAACTTAGTGAGCCTAGTTGAAAAGGTAGATCTGGGTGATGCAATTTTTATTTGAGCAAGCAGAAGGATACTCTACCTCAAAAACTTGTCGATGTATCTGATATTGTAGAGAGTTCTGTTGATGCAGGGGAGTCTCTAGCAAGGAAAGGATCCAGTAGAAACGGTCATAGGCGGAGGAGAAAATCGATGAAATATCGTCGGTTCCCAAAGCGTAAACAAAGAAAGTTGCGCTTCGAACCGATAAGTATTAATGACACATCAATCCCTAGCCTAGACGACAAAAGGTGTAGAACAACTGTGGATAATCAGAATTTAAATAAGAACCTTGGTAACTCACAACCCCTTGGGCACCAGTTGGATTGCTTATCGGATGGGCTGACTACAGTTCCGGTTATTGTTGGGGGGGTGAAAGAAAATATTGGAGTTGGTTCTAATTTGCACGATAGTATTAAATTAAATAGCTCTGAAAACAGCCCAAGAATAGAAATACATGGTGCCGTACATGATCCGGTTGCTCAAACACCACTGACAATGACTCTGAACATAAGTAAAGATGGGGGTGGTAATCGGAGAATGTGCTTAATTAGTAACAAGGATAAAGGGGGTCATTTAGATGATGATGCACTTAGAAGTGTGTATGATGCTAATCAGGCAAAGCCTCTAGTGACTTGTGTTGGGCAATCGAATAGGGTTATTATTTTCATTCCCCTTTTCGATGCCGAGTCATTAATTCTAAACAGAAGCGTTCTCTTAAAAATTATCTCCGAAATAGAAGATCTAAAGTTAATCTCTAGTAAAGATATTGAATTAGTCCACATTGACCGGAGGTATCAGTCATACGTAACAAAAGTTACCTTCTCATCAGGGGTAGTGTCCTCATTCATTCTAGCGAATGCGGACGGATTTAGGAAGAGAGGAATTGACGTCTTTACTAGTTCACTTTTATATGATGATTCAATTAAAAATAACATGGTTTTTAGCAATCGGCTAGGGATTGAAAACCGGGAAAATAAGGGAGAAATCCCGCGCTTTCAATACGATGATATTAAAATAACAGTGGGTAGGGCAGTAGGAGTAAGATCAATTAAGCTCCCGGATTTGGTGGTCCAAGAGGTTATTGGTGCAGACAGAGCAAATGATGTGTCCAAATGGAGTTGGATTGCAAGTGCCCTTAATGGGGCAAATCCAGCTACAACAAAATTAAAGACGCAGGGGTAGCCTGCCGTGTACCATTGCCTCTTGGAACATTGCTGGGCTAGGTAAAGATAATCTGAAGCTTAAATCATTGATACCCCAAGATCCAAAGATAATCTGCCTCCAGGAAACATGGACAAGAGAAGAATTCCAGCTGGAGAACTATTATGTGCATTGTGTTGCTGCAAAGAAATCACAGAGAGGTCGCGCAAGTGGTGGACTAGCAATTTTGTTGAGTTGTGATTTTGTATGGGATGCAGTGATAGATATACACTCTTCGAAATGTTGTATGTGTGCTAAGTTGAGGTTGGATAGTAATTCTAAGGATCATGGTGGGTCCCTGTTTTTGGTAAACGTGTATATTCCTCCGGGAAAGGCCTCTACCCCTTTGATTGATTCCATTGGCGCTTATGTGTATGATTTATGTAGAAGCGAAGACAGAGTGCGGATATTAACGGTTGGTGATTTCAACGCCAAAATAAGTGATAGTTCTATCAAGACGTTCTCCAATGAAGATCTGGAGGAAGTCTGGTGTATTCCAGATCTCGTTCTCCCGCAAAATTTAAAAGAGGATAAAAGGGGGTTACTATTGCTACAAAGTCTTAGGGAGTTAGACCTTGTTCTGTTAAATGGTAGATTCGCAGAAGATCAACCAGCAGCATTAACTTTCCATGGGGCATTTGGCCATTCTTTGATTGATTATATGGCCGTGTCACTCCAAATGTTTGGGGCATGTTCACAATTTAACGTGATGCCAACAAAGCTGAGTGATCATGACATTCTGATGGTAAACCTAGCAATAAGCTTAGGGAAACCAGAACTCTGGAATCAGAGGAAGGATAATATATCTTACTCTCGAAAGAATGGTCGCACTTTTTGGTCATTTAAGAATCTCCCGAATTTTCAGTGGGTCTTTGAACATATTCTACCTGGCCTCGTTGAGGAGAACTTGATCGTGGGGTATGAGAAATTTATGAGTGCCATAAAAGCATTAGGTAAAAAGCAGCATAGTGATGGAGGTGGCCCCCCAAAAAACCTGTCAAGTGATAGTAAAAAATTAAATAAGAAAATAAATGAGTTAATAAGAGCTCAATTTAAAACTCCAGCGGTAGTGAGACAACGGGAGATATACAGGTTAAAACAGATACGGAAAAGGAAATTAATAGCAGTCCGAAGGGCAGCAGAAGATGAAAAATGGATAAAACTCCGGGAAGTGGCGCTCTCAGGGGAAACTAGGAAATATTGGGCGTTAATTGCCAAATATTGTGATAGTATAGAAAAATCTCAACCCATGTTAATTCCGGAGGAAGAATGGTCTACCTACATCACCTTATTGTATGCTGCAAATACAGGGTCTGTAGAAGATGTTGGACTGTGTAATATCCCTCAAACGGTAGCTGATGTTGTAGCTCCATCAATAAAGGAAATGAGTGCCATAAAAGCATTAGGTAAAAAGCAGCATAGTGATGGAGGTGGCCCCCCAAAAAACCTGTCAAGTGATAGTAAAAAATTAAATAAGAAAATAAATGAGTTAATAAGAGCTCAATTTAAAACTCCAGCGGTAGTGAGACAACGGGAGATATACAGGTTAAAACAGATACGGAAAAGGAAATTAATAGCAGTCCGAAGGGCAGCAGAAGATGAAAAATGGATAAAACTCCGGGAAGTGGCGCTCTCAGGGGAAACTAGGAAATATTGGGCGTTAATTGCCAAATATTGTGATAGTATAGAAAAATCTCAACCCATGTTAATTCCGGAGGAAGAATGGTCTACCTACATCTCCTTATTGTATGCTGCAAATACAGGGTCTGTAGAAGATGTTGGACTGTGTAATATCCCTCAAACGGTAGCTGATGTTGTAGCTCCATCAATAAAGGAAATTGAGGGATTTATTAAGGGGGCAAGGTATTCAGGGGCAATGGGCCCAGACGATGTTCCCGTGGCCATCATAAAGAATGATAGTGCTGATTGGGCAAAATTACTGTTTCCATTGTTTGCTCATTGTTATAGCCTCGGGACTATCCCCTACTCATGGAAGGGAAGTGTAATAGTCCCACTCTATAAAAAGGGCCCAAAAAATTCTCCATCTAGCTTTAGGCAAATCTCTTTGCTAGACGCAACAGGTAAATTATTTGCAAAAAGTATTTTAATCCATCTGCAAGAGTGGGCCTTTGAAAATAACTTAATCCCTCTTGAGCAATCGGGGTTTAGAAAGAATAGTGGAACGCTGGATAATATATCTGTTTTACAAACTCTCATTGATAAATATCCGGTGAGCCGTAGGTCCCCTTTGTATACTGCTTTTATCGATTTCTCCACAGCGTTCGATAGGGTGGACCGTGGGACGCTGTGGAGGAAATTGCTCGCTCTGGGTATACCGGGAACCTGTTGCGTATAATAATAGCATTGCACTCAGCCACTTGGACTCAAGTCTTGTTAGGAGGGTCCCAGGGACTATCAAAGAAAATTCCCACTAATAATGGCTTAAAGCAAGGGTGCCTATTAGCCCCGTTGCTCTTTTCACTTTATATAAATGATTTGCCGAGCCGGTTAGGGGAATGTAAGGGGGACCCTCCTCAACTGGGTGACCTAAAGTTAAGCAGTCTACTATATGCAGACGATGCTTTAATAATGGATCATTGGACTTCAGAGGCGATTGACGGAACTGATTAGGTACACTAAAGAAAACTTTTTAAAAATAAACATTTCAAAGAGCAAAGTGATGATTTTTAGATATAGTGGTTGTAAGGTGAGACCAAATTTGAAATGGTTTTTAGGAGACGAGAGAATGGAAATTTTAAAATTTTATCAGTACTTAGGAAAAATCTTTACAAATAGGTGCTCTGCTAAAAGACATTTGGCCCACTGTAAAAGTAAAGCCATTTCGCAAGCAGCTGGTATTAATCGACTCTATCTGCAATGTGGAAAAAGACATTTTTCTCATACCATTGCGGTATATAAAATAAAGATTCCGCCCACATTAAATTATGCGATAGAAACTATTGAGGAAAGGGAGTGGGGTATATTTGAGAAGGTCGAAGGTAAAATTTGGCGCCAAATATGTAACTTAAATTCTTCTGCGCCCATTGCAGCACTTAGACTTGAATTCGGTCTTCTTTCAACATATGTGCTCTCGATGGCAGCTTGCTTGCGGTGGTGTAATGCTTTGGTGAATGGGCAGGAGAATTTACTAAGGGCTGCATTGCACAAGGAAATTTTTGAAAATTTGTTAATGAAAAGTGTAATTTTTAGGAACTTTTTAAAATCGTTAAATATTTTTGAACTTGATTTGGAAAATGTACTCCGTTTAGATAAGTCATCCTTAAAGATTGTTATTAAAAAATCTATATACATGATCTCGTGCAAAAGAGATCAGCAGTCATGTACTATGAATGGAAGACTTGATTGCATTTCAGAGAGTTGTATTGTTAAAAAACCTCAGCCATACGTTTTTTGGAATGTGTATCATGGAGCACGTCGAGTGCTCCTTTTACTGAGACTGAACATTCTCCCACTAAGGATTGTGACAGGTGCCTGGGAAGGTATTCCCAAAACTGAAAGATTTTGCAGTCTATGTAATGGTGGTGTACAAGATCTTAATCATGTTTTAATTATATGTCCGGCACTCCATTTTGTCCGTCGCAAATACTTAAGGCTTGGTTTTCTTCAGTATGATATCTCTACGGCAGTACAGGCTCGTAATTTCCTCATGTCCCCTCCATCTGAATTGATGTGCTATAAAATATTTAGTTTTTTTAAAGAATTTTTAAATGTCTATTGAAATTGGTATGGGTTGTGAGAAGTTCGGGATCTTTAAGGAATGTTCATGTTTATCTAATCAATTTTTAAGTTGACTTATTTCGAAGCACTATAGACACTTTAAAAGACCCGTAAGAGTAATATTTCAATCATGCCCACACTACTGTTACAGTATCTGTAATAATGATGTTTTATTTTGTTAGATGTTTTTTTATGATGTATTTTTAACTCTTCTTCTTTTCCTTTTGATGCGCTTGCACTTATTCATGGTTCTCTCTTTTTAATGGTCTCTTACAAAGCAAATCAAATATTGACATTCTGGGACTCTTGAAATTGTTTTTTCTGGTGATAAGTGTACTTGTTCCGTTAAAATCAAGGTTAATGCTATATCATGCCCCTTATTGTGACACTATAGATTAGTAATAATTGCTATATAAGTAAGGAAAACTGTGGGTAAAAAAATGTTTTCGTTCTTTTTGTAATGGTGTTTTTGATATTAACTTCTTGGTATTAATAAGTGTAATTCTGAGAAAGATTTTTAACTAATATGATGTGTATAAGCTGATTTATATTCTGTATTTTATGTGGAATTCCTTGGAATTCCAAATACTAAATAAATAAAACTTTGAACTTTACTCATTTGCTTTTTTTTGCCATTTGCAGATTTTGCATTGAGGGTAATGAAGTACAGGTGGGTTACATTTTTGGCCCATCAAGCAATGCATTTGACAACAGTTTATTCCACCCAGGGATGCTCTCTGGCTATGTTCGAGCAATAAAACATCTGTAGCAATATTAAAAACGAGATTAAGAGATTATTGGTGTGGTAGGTGCAGTGTCACTGGGAACAGAGGTCGAGGGGCCCACTGAACTTTGATTATTGATACATGTTACTACCCTTCAGTACTCGGGAGGTGCGGGGGGGGGGGGCGTTTCCCTGTTTGCTCTAGGACCAACGGCACCCTAACTACATAACGAATGAGCTCTAATGTCAGCTAAAACGTGTGATTATCTAGGGACAAGGGAAATCATTTAGGATGTCGCTGGATTCCTTCGAGAATGAACGAGACCGGAAACAGCGTCACATCTCTCTCTGAAGAAGGAAGGTAAAAAGTTCACTGGGGAAATGAATTCGCCAGCAATACAATTCGGTCCTCTTCCTGCCACACAAATAACGAACTGAAGCAGGGGTTTTAAGAAATGAATTTTCAGCTTCAAATGAGTAAAACCACTAACATATCTTTCACAACCATGACTAATGCTTCAATTCAAAACCAGTGCTTGAGAAATGCAATACTACAGATTACCTACAGTGCTTTACCTTTATATGGAGGGTTAGTCATAGTGGAAGTCTGAGCTCTGTGGACTGCACCCGCCCCTCCGAGGCCCAGCCTCCCACGCGCACACTCATACTGTCCCACTCAGATGCAGGAAAGAAAAGAATGAATATTTTTTCAGTGACTGAAGCTTCTTTCGCTCACCGCTAGTGAGGCGCCTGGAATATGAAAGACGGTAGGAAGGATGTAACAGCACATGTACTTGCAAATTACGTAAAATCCTTTCATGACACTTCACACTAAAATCCCTCTAATTAGTGTTTCATGGCAAGCTGCATATTTTTTTGTTTTTATCAGGTTTGGCTAGACTTCTTTACTTATCTCTCCGCATTACATAAACAGAGCAGTTCATAAATAAATAAAAAACAAATATATATACATGCACAGGGGCTTTGGTAAACCTGCTTCGTTGATTGGTCTGTTCAACTGTCATTCACATTTTGCTTCTGGCGGGTGCTGCATACTTCATGCAGACCTTCCAATGCACACGGGGCCACTGTGTGGCATACAACATTGGTTCGTAACACGGTGAGGAGCTGCAATCACATACGGCCTATTACGGGATGTAACACCTTCCCAGGACATCGGTGGTAGCCTCAGAAGCTTTTTAGGGGTAATGGGGAGGCGGTGATGTAAAGTGCCTCAGGATGTACACTGCTCATCATGAGGCACAGGGTCAGACTGATTTGCATATAGCCATGTCTGAACTGGGGTGGCAGAGTGGGCTAAAGAACGGTGATGGATTAAACCCAGATCTCTTGACTGGGTGTGAGTGTCTGATTGATTCAGAGGCTCCGTCCATCACCAACCCCTTTTGTACAACATTTTATAATAAGCACATACGCTGAGGTGACAGCTGCTTTTTCCCCATTGTTGTGGCATATGCTGCAACAAAATGTTAAAAAGCAATGTAACCATCGCACTACTTTGTTTGAAAGGTATGCTATTTTAGAATAAAGTGAGGGCTCAGGGGCATGGTGAGGTCACACTCGTGGCAAAATGAACCTCGTTCTTTGTGTATCGATTGCTTCTGCTTTGTAACATTTTCGACTGAGTGCAAGAGTCACACCCACGATTTCTGGGAAAATTGTATTTTGATTTTAAACACACGCATACAGTCAACACGCCAACGCAGGCATGTGCTACAGTGATATTTATTCTTCGTCCATACCTTTATCATCATTCTGAGAATCTGGCCTGCAGGCTCTTTGATAGCTTGACACGAAGAGTCAGACTATTCATAGAGAAAATAGGTAAGTTGATGTTATGTTATGGTAAAAACAATGGTTATTTTATATGTGAAGGTGCACTTCACTGAGTGGCAAGTTTGTGTAGGTGGGTGAGTAGTAGAATTTGAAAATGAGTCAGTGTATAGATGGATGAGTTAATGACTGAGAACATGAAAATTAATGTATGGTTGCATTAATGGGCGGATGACTGCATGCATGAATGGCTGACAAAAGTGACTGGCTGGCTGGGTGAATGGATGAGAGAATGAATGAATGTGTGAGTGAGTGAGTGAGTGAGTGAGTGAGTGAGGAAAGGCTGCACACAGATTAAACCAATTTTGCAGACTGAGGACGCAGACTACAGAAGTGATAATGTTATAAAATGCTAAGTATTGCCAATTTTAAGACAATGCAATCATTACACCATGGTTAGTCACTAATGGTAAAGATATAAAAATAATCACCATCATGAGACCAGTGCAGGCACACTACACCTTATCATATAGCCCGTGACAGACAATTCGATCACATTTTGCCAGTTGTGAAAGATGTATACTGGCTTGCAAGTGAGGACTGGATTAAGTGTAAAAAAAATGGCTGTCGCATATACTCGGCCCTTCTTCCAGGAAAAACCCTGCTTACCTATGCACCTTAGATATCCACATTTCTTAAATCTCTTGGTGATAGTAAGGCCTATGGAACAAAACCATTTTACTTTTCTGTAAGAAAGAAAATTCAAAAGGTCCTTAACTCAATGCTTCACAGGAGCCACAACTATTCTTTGGTATTCCCTGCAATCAGCGTCAAATCACTTGCCCTTCAGGAAAAGGCTGAAAACTCACCTCTTCCTCCACAACTCAACAAGTCAAGGGCAGTTAACTGTTGGAATAATTTTAGCCTGCGCGACCTGCATTGTTGGAGCAAATGTTGAGCCAAATAGCTTCTTATGTATGGTACTGATGGCAAAAGCAAGTGCTGCCCCCTTCTTTTTTGTTCTTCTAGATGGGTTTTGTATCTGCCGTTGGTAGTACTTATGGCAGTTGGATTCAGCAATGCTTTCCCGGTTCAGGACCCAAACCAGCTTCTAAGCCCTTCCTGGACGTACCGCCAACAAGTTTTGTTTTTGTGTTGTTGATCTGGAGCTCTTTCTTGTTTGAGTATTCGGAGGTTGCGTCCGTAAGTCTTTGCATGCCAATCTTTGTTTTGCAAGAAGGACCACATCGTCGGCATATAGAAGGTTTGACAACACGAAACCAGCTACTTTGGGAGCATGGGAATTTACCTTTTTTAAGGCTTCAGGAAAATCTGATAGAAACAAATTGAAGAGTGTGGGGCCAGGACACATCCTTGTTTTAGGCCTTTTGTCGTCAGAATTAGGCGTGATAGTCTAGAGCCGTCCCCAATCTTGATCCTGAACCATGTGTCCTGATGCAGAAGTTGTATGGCTCTTAAGAGGTCATTTGAGATGTTTAATCTGGAAAACTTCTGCCAGAGCATTCCCCTGTTCACGTTGTCGAAGGCGGCTTTGTAATCTATGAATCCCATGTAGAGTGGGCAAGAACTGACCTCCACCTGGTCAATCAAGCAGGAAAGGGTCATAAGATTGACAGAGGTGCCAGTGTTGCTTGTAAAGCTGGTTTGGTTTGGAGGAGTTACTGAGTGGTCATCAGCCCATGCCCTGAGTGAGTTAAGCAGCAATCCAGCAAAATACTTTGCTTCATTTTCAATAAGGGCTATAAGGCGGTAAGTCCTGGGGGATTTTTTGTCCCCACCTTTGAAAATTGGCGCAAGAATTGACCCCTGCCAAGAGAGCGGAATTATGTTGTTTTGTAGGATAGTGTTAAAGAGGGTGGTTAACTTTGAGGCCCAAAAAGTTGTGCCCTCCTTAAACAAGGCCTGAGGAATTCCTCCTGGGCCTGGAGCCCCGTCCTTACGACCCTTTTTGATCATTTTTTTCAATTTGGACCTTGTGAATTGTTCTTAGTTCTTTGCCACTTTGATATATGGAACACTCTGTTGGTCTTTCGATTTTTTGGCCTGCCTTGAGAGATTCCTCCGTTGTGGACGCGTTAGTTTGATGTTCAATAGGCCGAGCTTCTGCTTTTTGAGCAGTATTGCCGTCAGCGGTGGAATTCTGATGAGAGATTTTTTCTTTTTGGTCGTTAAAATGAATGTGCAAGAAATCGACCCACTCAGACTCCAATATGCTTGACGACGCAACTTTAGGGGCACACCCATATAGGCTGTTGATAGTACACCAGAACCTTGCAGAATTATTTGATTTGATATCTTGCTGTAGTCTGACCCAAAAGGAGTTCCAATGAGTACTGCGTTGTTCTCTTTTTGCCTTCTTCAGATAGCTGCGTGCCTCTCTCCATTTTGTTATTATTAGCGGATCCTTTGGGTTTGTTTTTAAGGCCCGCCATATCCGACTCATGGTTCTTGTTGCAAATTGAATCTCGGAATTCCAACCAGCCATCTGCTTTTGCCCATTCAGGTTTGCGTGCCTTATCGGTTTGGCATGTCTATTGATCAGTTCAACTGCAAATGTTGACCAGTTTGTAATATGGTCATTAGAGGAGCTGCTAGTGCTCTCAATGATTTGTTTGGCCTCTATTACTACTTGTTGAAAATTGCTGAAGGAGCACTTGATTCGTTTTGGATTGATCGTGTAACTGTCATATGGCAGTGCCCTTTCTTCAGCATGTTGGGTTAGACCGAAGATAAGCAATATTTGCGATGATGACTTTCTGTTCTGCCCCCAAGACTAAACCCTGTTATTTGGTGAAGAAGTGAGAGGCTAACAAAAGTGTAATCAATTAGCGAGGCACCATTTTTCGATGCGTAAGAGAAGCAAGGTGGCTTATCTGGCGGAAAACGCCCGTTTTGGGCTCTGAGACCCAGATTTTCAAGGTTGCTTTGTAGAGAGCGACCCCTCGAGTCGTCCTTGTTCCATCTTGGGGGGTCCTGCGGTGGTATTACCCAGATACTTTCGTGTGCTTTGGTTACCTAGTTTTTTTGAAGGTCGGGCATTAGCCACATGTTGAAGTCACCAGATAGTATTATTTCTGGATTAGGGAATCTGGTTTTCACTCTTACTATTGTCGCTATTACCTCTTTGGTGAAGGATTGCCTTGATACCGAGTTTGGGTATTTGGGTAGGACGAAGGACCTGCGCTGGCCTTTGTTGGTGGTGAAGGAAATACCCACGGACTAGAGGGAATGTGATGAACTCGCTAAGTCCCATGAGGCAATTGCGTTGTTTATTGATATGTAAATCCCCAGACCGCCACTGCCTCTGCCCGAAGTTTTCAATTTTTGAGCTGGAGTGTGATGAGTTTTGAAACCTTCTATTTGCTGCGGTTCAAATCGCCATGTCTCTTGAGTAGTAATATGTAAAAATTTCGAAAATAAGAGATTATCGCTTTATCCTCCATTTTGTTGTTTAGGCCGTTGATGATGCACAAGCAAATCTTTAGAGGACACGTATTTGCGCTCTTTTCACTGTTGTACTGTCAGCGTAGAAGCCGAGTTGTGTTAAGGGTCCCTGCCAGCCACGACCATGTTCCAGCCTCGTCCTGATCCCTATTTAGTGAGATCCTGTCATCTCTTGGTTTCCTGTCTTTATGGTCGTGGATGGGGGTTTTATTACAGGCACCCCTAAGAACTGAATATACTGTTCCCTTTTCCACTTGTGTATGCTCTAAGCAGCGACTTGCCTGCAGGATGTGTGGATAGGCTGCTTCCTTTCCAGGTTGTATAAGTATGCCCCACAGCTTAAAAGTTTCTGTGTGCCCTAAGATGTTATTCATTGCCTCTTCCGATCTCCAGGTGACCTTTGTGGTTTCGTTTGTTTGACCATGGCATGGTGCAATGGATTCTACCGATGTAATGTCTTGCAAGGTAATGACATTTGACAGGCCTATTGCTTGTTTCAGCTTTATGATGTTACCATGATTCAGGATGTCGTGGCTTCCTTTGGACTTATACTCCGGGTAAAAGAGTGTAAAAATAGGATCGCTGCTGGGTGGGGCCCTAGGCGGCCTTGGATTTGGCTCTAATTTTGGGCGCAGAGCATTTGGTCTGATTTTGTCAAAGGACCCAAAGAATATACGTTTATTGTTTTGTGTTTGGGTGTGGGGGGGGGGCCTCGATCAGTTCGCTGAGGCACTTTTGATTTTTTTCTTGGGCTATTTGAACTGCTGCTCCTTTGTCACTCGCCGGGATTGCGCCTGGATGATATTTAGCAGAACTGTAGGTGTGCGCCTTGTTTGAAGTTGTGGTGCTATCGAGCGGGTTAATAAAGTGGCTGGAATTTTGGCCCTGCACTTGTACGTTCTGCGAGAGAGATATGTTTGAAGGTGCCTTGTGAATGGTTATGTTTTCCTCCATTATCCCTCTATGTACTTTTTTTGAGAAAGTACCCCTACTGCTTCTTTTTCTGATGGCGATGGAGAAATGCCGCTCGTCCTTTTTTTCCTTTCCAGCAAGATTGGTTGTTCTTCTGATATTGTGAGTTTGTTGCCATTTTTGCTTTGTAGTCCTCACCTAAGTCTCCAGCACTGCCATTTCCAGGGGAGGGCTTTGTGTTTGTGATTTCTTTTAGATCTGTCAGAAGGTTTTCCATCATCCCTGGAAGTGTGCTGAGTTTCTCGACTATTGGAGTACAATCACATCCTTGTTGCGGGCAGTCTGCAGCTGCGTGGGCCCGTCTAACCAAGCTATTTAGGTTTGTGATCTTGTCGTCTATTTTTACTACATACACTGCCAGTGTATTCAGGAGGCTGATTTGAATGTCCATTTTATTGGCTTGATAGGTCATTGCGTTGGCTTACCTTTGAAGAATGTCTAAGGCTGTAACCCATGCCTTCTCTTGCATGAAGTCCTCCTTTTTCTCCTCCATTGGTGAGGATGATGGCCGAGAGTAACCAGGATTGGTATTACCATATGAGAACAGCATTTTTTCCCATTCCTTTGACTCTAAGTAGGAAAGGTCTTTCTCAGCTGCCTCAAGTTCAAAAGGAGGAGAGATGTCAGCTTCTTCCTCCTTCCTTTTCGTTACGCTGTCCTTTTTAGGAGGGAGTGCAGATTGACCATTTTGACTGCACAGTATCCTGAAGCTAACTTCTTCTTCCTTCTTTGGCGTTACACTGACCTTTTTAGGAGGAATTATAAATTGGCCGTTTTGACTACTCAATGTGCTGAGACTGACATCGTGAAGGACAGG
Organism: Lissotriton vulgaris; assembly: GCF_964263255.1. Taxonomy (NCBI): domain Eukaryota; kingdom Metazoa; phylum Chordata; class Amphibia; order Caudata; family Salamandridae; genus Lissotriton; species Lissotriton vulgaris. The sequence continues at coordinate 1,187,718,304 of NC_141696.1, read as the reverse complement.
GTTAGTTGCTACTGTATTGCTCATTTTCCCACTGTTTGAATCAATTTGAAGATCCGTTTTTTTGAGGATGTAGTTTGGTTGGGCGGCTAAAGTGGAAATAGAGTTGCATCTCTGCTCTTGGTAGGTTGAGATGGACTTAGTTGCTAGGCTTCCCATAGCCATGACTGCTCTTTGTGTTGACTCCTCGAGCTTACTAGTAGCTGATATGTCGGGATTGTCAGAAACCTTATTTCCACCAGGACTTTCATTGATGATGTTCACTGTGTGGCTCAGTGGAATTGGTAAGCCCGCAATTTTCATGTTACTTGAGAAAACAGCCGACCCAGCATCTTTCAGAAGAGAACATTTGTATGTAATTTTTGGTTGGTTATTAAAGGATTTTCAGACCGTCCTGTCAGATCCCCTCAGAGGAAGTTAGGACACACTGTCTGTAGTGTTTTCAGGGTTGTTCAACGACAAATTTAAGATCAAATCAGAGGCCACAGATGACATTTCTAACTTCCCTCTCCGTTTCTTTTTCTTTTGTGGTGCTGTGGACCTCAACTTTCCAGATCTCATTTCTGATCAACAAGATGGAACAAGATGGAAAAAAGTGGTCAGATGACTCTGTGGCAAGAATAATTTGAGGGAAGGAAAAGAATTGAATAAATCTTCCAGATGCAATGCTGTTGTCTCCTTTCCTCTTTCTTTTGTCTTCGTGCCCCCCAGTAGCCTCTTTGGGATTGAGGTGCTGGGGTTAGGGGGTTTTGACTGGCCACCAAGGATTTGACTGCATGTGTTGCCAAGATGCTCCAGTCGCACCCTTTATAGGATGCTTACTGTCCTGTGCCTCAGGCGGTTACCCGTGCTCTAGTGTGGTTGTGCCTCTGTTTACTTTCCAGTAGGGCAGGTTACCCCCTCATACCACTCCCCCCCCCACCTCTCACTTGCCTTGTACCTTACCCCACTCCGCAGTCAAAGAAAGGAGGAGAGTGGTGGGAGAGGTAGAGCGTGGAGGTGAACTATCGTGCAGTAGACCCAGTAGACCCAAAAGTGCAAAGGTCCCAAAGTCCTGAAGGCTCGCAGTCACCTTTCTCTAGCTACTGCTATCGGCCGACTTGTCTTCGGCTTCCGCTGCCTGCTTTCCCTTGGCCCGCTTTCCCTTGGCCCCTGTCTCTTCTCTTCTCAAGATGCCGTCCCAATGCGGCAAATAAAGCAACAGGATAACAAAGCTGACAAAGCTGAAAAGGCTGAGCTGACCCGATGCTTGACCTCACTCGTCCCACTCCCTGCGCCCCGCTCGCCACTCTCTGTTTCTCACTCCCACGGCACACTCTCCAGACTGCGGAACGGCGGGGCAGTGGGGCGGTGGAGACAGCGGACGGCGAACTGCGGCAGCTTGGAAGACTTCTCGGCTCCACGGCACCTCCACCGGATCTCAGAATTCGCAGAATCTCCAAAGAACCTCACTCCTTGTGGGTGCAGCGGGGCAGCAGGCAGCGGCAGGCCGTCGCGGACTGGAGACTCTGGGCTTGAAGAGTTCGATGAACTTGACGAACTCAGTGGACAGGGGGCTCAGGGATTCAGGGGTCGGCGGTCCGCGCCTCAATAGACTATTTGGTGGGCATGAACGGTAAATAGCAAAACGGCAGCCGGCAGACAAATGCCGCTGCAATCTCCTTGCTCCTCTCACTCCTCCCCCTCGTGTGCCTCGGCCGCTCACAAAACACGGACTGGACCATTAACTGCTACTATATCTGCTCCTGAACCCATCTTACCTTTTTACGCAATTTCTATAATGTGTTCGTAAACCTCTTTATTACTCAGCTCCTCTAACTTAATCAGGCCCTGGCGCCTTAGCTGTTTTTAGTGTGGAAATGGCATTCATAGTATCTTCTAGGTTTAATTTCTAATGTTTCTTATAAAGCACACCAATGCTTCTTGACACAGCAGGGCCACAGAAACAGGCTCAATAAACACACCATGAAGGGCTACTATTGTGTCAAAACTGCCACTAGTATACCCAGAATGATCACAAGTGCAAACATTACACAAAAGTGGGCCCCTTTGTGTCAGAAATTACCACCACTATGCTATTTAGGTTTTCTCATCACTCAGACCTACATAGAGCATGCTCAGTTTTCCTCCATTGCTCTGTACTCTTTAGTGCATCTGCAGGAATTGCACAAGCCATGCGCGAATATGCCATGTAGCATTGTAGTTGTTTTGCCCCAGAAAAGCAGAGAAGGGCTATTAGATTTTCGTAAAAATTGCTCTCGTTTTGAAATGCAAGTTGAAAGGTTAAATTATGCACTCCAGTTCTGTAAGTGGTTGTTTTGTAAACGCTTGTCAAAATGTAGAGGGAGATACCCTTTTACTTGGAAAAGGAATGGGTAACAAGCATTCAAAACAACAAATTTCCTCTTCCAAACTTTTTAGGCCGGAATCCTTATGAGTCACTGTATAATGTAGGGACAGGTGGACTAGTGTGTAATGAGTATTTGCGCAGGTTACCAAATTTACAAAACTACTTGGATGAATTCTTATATACAAAGGTTAAGTTACACTCAACCCAATGTCAAAATTCTAAATATATTATTTATTCTTCACTGTTGAATTGCTGATACATTTCTAGGGTCAATTTATGTGGTTAAAAACACATGGTCACATTATTCATAAAAACATTTTTGCTAAAAATTCAAGAATCACAAACCTTATGTCCACAAATTATTACATTTAAAACACAAAATTTATTAATGAACAAATTGTCGACGCAGCGTTTCGGTGATCTACAATATCTGCACCTTCTTCAGGACATTGATGTTCAATTTTAAAACACATCTATTGGGTCTTGAAAAGACCTCCAATAGTCTGTGTGGATAAAAATCTTAGAGGCTTGCTGGTAAGTCAAGCCCTAGTGAGTATTTACTTCCACATGAAGTTATAATGTTCTTATGGCATATTGTTATCTTTTCTTTTGTTCTATTGCTTTCATTCAACTCTTTATGTATCTTCTTGGTTTTTTTGCTCAAAAAAGCTGTATTTTTCACTGATGGCCTTCAAGGGAATGTGGGGAGGACGTGTTTTTCTTGTAGAAACCATAGACTTTCCCTCCACAGAGAAGAATTATTAAAATTGTGGAATAAATTAAAGACTTAAAAGAGGAAGTCTATGGTTTCTACAAGAAAAACACATCCTCCCCACATTCCCTTGAAGGCCATCAGCGAAAAATACAGCTATTTTGGGCCATCTGTGGTTGTGTGCACATTTATCAATTACTTTTTAAATCAGCTGTTGTTTGTTTTCATCAATTTTTGCTCGATGTATGCTCATTGTGCTCATACCTGATAAGCGATCATCTGCCATTTTCGGTCTTAACCTGGTTTTCACCCTTCTCATTGTGTTGAAAGACCTTTCCACTGAACAAGTGGTCCCTAGTAATCTGATGGCAATGGAAATTGCTTGCTGGACTCATGAAAATAAATCTGTGTGGTTTAGCAAATCCAGAAATCCATTGTCAAATTACTAGCCATCGTTGACCAGATCTCAAACATCATGACTGCTTCGGCTTCCAGGTTTTCAATGTCATAAATGTCTCTGATTTTTCAATCTGCCATTTGTATTGCTCAGATTTCCTTTTTGCCATTTCTTTTGAGTAAAGTGAGAACAGACTGACATTTTTCTTGTTTTTATTGGCAAACCAGCTTTCTAATGATGTGGTGATAGTGTCCATGTATGCAACGTAGATAGACTGGCAAACATATTCTTCAACAGAACACAAAGTTTGATGTTCAATATTTTTGCCATTGTTTGAACATTTGAAGATATTCCTTGAATTGCTCTTCTGCTTTTTGTCTGTGATCATGAAACACAGTCAGAAGTCCGTGCACATGATCACACACCCTGAGGATATCAAGCCGAACATCTTGGAGAGCCTGGCTTATAGATTACAATCATGATGCATAATTTGAAATTATGGTCAAACTAAGGAGAAAGCTCATTGTACTCGAGGAAAATTGCAATTGATATGCATCCTGACGTGTTTTCCCTGATGCTGTAGTGAACAGTAAGCTTAATAGCTTAAAAACCTCTTCAAAGTTTGAGCTAGAACTCCTATTGCTCTTGTATTTAGCTGTACTTTGTGTTTCATTAAACAATGGCACATTAGGAATAAGAAACCTTCCTTTTGAACTCTCACAGAAAAACTTGATGATTTTTTTCACTGTGCCAATAGAATTCTGCTGATCAGGAACAGCATTCAAGGCATTAGCAACCACATTAAGATTATGTACAGCACAGTGAGAAAAAGCATATTTAGAATATTTTCTCTTTATTGTGGCTTGAATGCCACCTTTCTTTCTTGCCATTGTAGAGCATCCATTATATCCTTGGAGATGGATCTTTTTCTAAGCTTAATTCAAATTTAGAACATGTATCCATAATTATATTTTCAAGTGAGATAGCATGCATTTCTTTTAAGGATGCAAATCCAAGGAATTTTTCTCTGGTGACATCTATGGTGCTACTTGTGACTACAAAACCTACTCCAACTGATATCTGTTGTTTTCCAGATATGTCAGGACTTTAATCAGCAATGATTGAAAATCCATTTGACATATTGACTAAGGATTCTAAATCTTTTCTTAATATTTCTTCACATAATGTAATCAATTCAATTTCAACTCGAACTGATGCATTAACTGGTAGCTTTTTAGGATCACATCTCCTGCTACAATGCGAAATTGGTACAGACTTTGCACGTTTCCGGTTATACTTGTTTACCCACATAAAGCAATGTCATGTGTTTCGCAAAATAAGATAGTGGACAAAATTGGAAATAACTTTTTCCAATTTTCTTCAACTTGCCTTCTCACAGCTCTGTCTATTTGGCAAACAATACTTGTTTCCGGTTTCTTTCTGATCGCAAAAAAGAGAGTTGCATCCACTTGTATGTTTTATGCCATGATAATGAAACACGGTGGCGTTCACTTTCATGAAAGTATTTATATTTAGTGACAGGTGTATTACAGAAATGCTCCTTGTGTCACACGATGAACTGGCTGTGGAAAACTGTGCAATACTTGCAAAACCCACCTTTCAGTTGTGGAGAGCAACTAAATCATGGTGAATGTTGATTAATCCACACATGACAGAAACAGAGTAGTCCATCTGAATCCTTCTTGAAGTCATACTTTTCTGGTGGGGTATATGTATTGTTTAGTAGATTGTATTTAAAATCATCTGTTGTTTTTTTGATTAATTAAAATACAATTCAATATCATTTACTGGAGCATAAACATGGCCACATTCTGCTGGAGCTGAAGGTGGACCTTCAGAACTGCTTGTGCTTGGTTCTACCTCGTGTTCACCATGTATAGATTCTTTCCGTGCTTCCTTATCAGATTCTAAATCCTCAAACTTTCGATTTGAAAACAAATCGCTGATGCCCATTTCTAAAAAGAAATAGGGACCATTAAATGCTCTGGTCATCACCGAGCTGTATTCAATAAACAGTGAGTTGTAGATGAGCTGCAGGGAGTTGAAAGAGCCTTTTCATTTCTCCTGCAAGGAGAACCAAGATTTCCTTGCATAATGCATAGTTTTATTGAAAAGATGAGATTTGTGAACTTCAAATAACTCACCTAAAATGCACTATTTATTGAATACAGCCTTGTAATTGTGCAGTAATAGAAGCTTGAAAAAGGAAAAGTGTTTGTGCGTGGGTATATATAGCCACAACACCTGATTGCACCTACCACAGCACCAGATTGCATGCACAGCAGTTCTCACAGCACTTGATTGATGACATAGCCGTTGCACAGTGCTAGCTACAGCACCATATTGCACCCTCAGCACCACATTGCACCAACAGCACTAACCACAGCAACAGATTGCGCACAAGCAATTGCCTCAGCACTAGGTAGCAAGCACTGCAGTTGCCACAGCACTAAGTGGCATGCTCTGCATCAAATGGAGCACCATATTGCACCCTCAATGTCAGATTGCACCCACATCACTTGTCACAGCACCAGATTGCACCCACAGTACTAGATTTCACTTGCCACAGCACTAGATTGCATGCACAGAAGTTGAAATAGCACCAGATTGCACCCAAAACACTTGCCACAGCCATAAACCTACAGCACTTGCCTAGGCCCTGGATGCCATCCACATCACAAGATATAATCCAACATCACCAGGTATACCCACACTACCCCAGATATAACTGCATAGCACAAGATATAAACCCACTGCCCTAGATAATGATCCACAGCACATAATATAAAACCCCACAGCAGAATAAATAGATCCGTTCACCAGATATAGATAAAATGCACCAGATATAAACCAACAGTACTAGATATCAACCCAAGGCACCAACTATTATTCTATGCCAAAAACCTAAACCCACAGCACTAGATAAAGAGCAAAAGCACTAGAAAAAACTCCACAGCAAAAGATACAACACCATTGCACAAGATATAAACCCACAGCAACAGATTGCACTCTCATTTACTACATCCACGTAATCTAATTTTCTCCATTATGGCTTTTCTTCCTCCACCCCTGCATCACTTTCCCCTTTTATGTGTTCCAATACTCCACCCCTACCATCTCTTTTCCATTCCATTGTATGTATTTTTACCTCCCCCCCTATCAACTCTTTCCCATTGTATGTATTTTCTTACCCATGTTAGTCTGTCATCTCTTTTCCCCATTATGTCTTTCCCTCCTCCATTTATTTTTGTCACATGATCCAGATCCACCATTTTCCTACCTTTTGGGTGGTAAGGAAGGGCAGCGTTTTTCTTACACTCTCAAACATAGATAGGAGACTGCGGAGGCACATGAAGCATGTTGCTGCAGTGAAGCTGACCTGCCACTGCCCCTGTGCAGCACTTACATTGGGGTGCACGGTGACATCATCTCAATACTGGCAGCGCGATCTTGAATTTTTTTTAAAGGCCAAGTGAAAAATCCAGGGGGGGGGGGAAAGTGCTCTACACTTACCCCTACGGACACCCATGACTGTGGGCACATATATGTGCTTCGCTGCAGGCCATCCATGCTGTGCCAGTGACTCTTGTATGAACCTAATTGTCTATGTTTTGGGATACACAGAAGAATCCCATCTGAGTGGTATATGGCAAGCTGCAGAGTGACTGACTGGGAAATTTGGAGAACATGCAAGCCACGCCACACTCTGCATACCAGGAATACAGACTCTTAGAAAGTGGGTGCATACCACTACCTCCAAAGATACAGAAAGTTAAACAACAACAATGGCTCCGGAGTCATTCATAGATAGAATGAATTCACTGATATCCAAGCAACAGGGACTGACCTTTATTCCCTGGTTGCATCATCTATAAGTGGCTATATTCAGTAATCCAGACACACGTCAATACAATATGATGCTTAGATGAACACAGTTCAATCTATAGCATGAAGAATCTAAGCATTGTTCTTAAGAAGGTACTGCACATCATATGTGATGGCAAATTGCATGTGCTAATTGAATGAGTGAAAAAGTGCAAAGAATACAACAAACTTTACAAACTTTGGTTATTGACCATACCTGTACTTTGGATTGATTAAAGTATAATTTGGAGCCTCTATTGAATATTATTATTGATGACAGCTCGCATACACAGCAAACAGCCAAATGTTGTAGTTAGACTATGGTGAGCAGTCAAAGGTTCAACTCAAGAAATGGTGTGTGGGGGTAAAGTATTGGTGTCCAGCTAAGTGGTGTGTGCACACAACAGTTTTAATATTAACCCAGAGATATATACTTTTTTACAGAAAAAAATCATATTTTTCCCAAATTTCTGTATGGGAAAGCTGTAGGATCACTGGACTGACACCAATTTCCTACCACCCAGCGTTCCCCTAGGTCTTCCAGTAAAAATGGTACCTCACTAGTGTGGGTGGGTCAAGTACATGCTACAGGCAAGGGCCCAAAAGGTATTGCGGAGACATCGAATTACCTATCACAAACCGATTTTCTTTTGCAAGGGGGGAGGTCACATACGTTTTTGGTCGAGAGCTTAGCGGCCATTTAGGGAAACCAACCAAACCCACACATTTCTAAAAACTAGAGACCCGGGGGAGTAAAGGGAAGGTATGGTTCGCGTGGATCCTCCAACGTCTCCCTACCCAGAATCCCCTGCAAACCTCAAATTTAGCTGAAATAAATCACATTTTCCTCACTTTTCTGTGTGGGAAAGTTGTAGGATCACTGGGCGGACACAAATTTCCTACCACCCAGCGTTCCCCCAGGTCTCCCCATAAAAATGGTACTTCACTTGTGTGGGTAAGAATAGTGGCTGCAACAGGAAATGGCCCAAATCGTATTGTGGTGACTTCAAATTTACCTATCAAGGAAATAGCTTGTTTTTTGGCCCCGAGCTCGCAGGCATCTAGGGAAACTTACCAAACCCACACATTTCTGAAAACTAGACACCCAGGGTAGTCTAGTGAGGTATGACTTGCGTGGATCTCCCGGCGTTTTCTTAACCAGAATCCCCTGCAAACCTCACATTTAGCTAAAAACAGCTCTTATTCCACACATTTGTGTGTGGGATCACAGTGTCGGGACAAATGCCCTACCACGCAGCGTCCCACTTGGGTCACTGAGCAAAATAATACCTCACTTGTGTGACTATCCAATGAAGAATCCAGAAAAAATGTATTTGTTTAAAAATGTAGTGCTTAGAATTCGTGTTGCTATACTTTTAATCCCTATGTTTCTGGCTCTTCCCAGTCACAGGCCTTTGGCCCACACACACAAGTGAGGTACCATTTTACTCGGGGAAAACAAGGGGAATGCTGGGTGGTAGGACATTTGTGCAGGCACGGTAATCCCACACAAAAATGTATGGGAAAAGTGATTTTTTTTCCTGCTAACTTTGGGGGAGCCACACGAACCATAAATCACTGGACTCCCCTGGGTGTCTTGTTTTTTCAGAAATGTGGGGTTTCGTAGTTTCCCAAGATGGCCGCCAAGCCCGGGGCCAAACACCCAGGTCCCCCCCTTGCAAAACCTCTGGGGCCTCATTTATGAAAAGTGACCCATCGCTGCGTGAAAACAGCGATGCGTCACTTTTCACTGCGCACTCCTTGCGACACCAATGATGCGTCATATTTAATGTATGACGCATCATGTCGCAAGGACTTACAGATACGTCAGTATTTCTGACGCATCTGTAAGCGAAAAAGTGATGCATTGCTGGAGTGTGTCACAAAAGTGACGCAACTCCAGAAATGCGTCCTTTCACATGGGGAAAGCCCCATGTGAAAGGGCTTGCGTCGGTCTTACGCCTGCTGTGAGGCAGGCGCAAGATTTTGACGCAACAGCATCCTAAAAGTGACGCAGTGAAATCTCATAGATTTCACTGCGTCACTATTACGAGGCTTTTTGCGGGGGAACGCCCCCTCTGCATACATTATACCTGACGCAGGTATGATGTGTCACTTTTTAAATATGGCGCAACAAGGCGCATTTTGTACGCCGCTGGTGCGTCACAAAAAGTGATGCACCGGCGGCGCAAAACTGACACAAGGCCTCTTAAATGAGGCCCCAGGACGTTTTATGATAGTTCATTTTGAAGTCTCCACAATACATTTTGGACCCTTGCCTGTCACGGGTACTTGACCCACCCATGCGATTGAGGTACCATTTTTATCGGGAGACCTGGGGGAATGCTGGGTGGTAGGAAATTGGTGGAGTCATGCAAATTCCAGAACTTTCCCACACAGAAATTGAGAATAGTGTGATTTTGTCTGCTAAATTTGAGGTTTACAGGGGATTCTGGGTAGGAAAATGTTGAGGGGGGGGGGGTTGATTTCAAGCAGTCATACCTTGATAGACTTCCCCTGGAGTCTAGTTTCCAGAAATGTCTGGGTTTGGTAGGTTTCCCAAGATGGTCGCCAAGCCCGGGGCCAAAAACCCAGGTGACCCTCACTTGCAAAACCAGGTTGTTTTGTGATAGATAATTTTGATGTCTCCTCAATACGTTTTGGGCCCTTGTCTGTCGTGGGTACTTGACTCATCCACATGAGTGAGGTACCATTATTATTGGGAGACCTTGGGTAATGCTGGGTGGTAGGAAATGTGTGGATCCATACAGATTCCAGAACTTGCCCACACAGAAATTTGAGAAACATTTGATTTTTTCAGCTAAATTTGAGGTTTGCAGGGGATTCTGAGTAGGAAAATGTTGGGGGTCCAGCCAAGCCATACCTTGCTGGACTCCCCAGGGAGTCTATTTTCCAGACATGTGTGGGTTTGGGAGGTTTCTCAAGATGGCCACCAAGCCCTGGGCCAAAAACCCAGGTGACCCCCCTCACAAAACCAGATTGTTTTGTGTTAGGTAATTCTGATATCTCCTCAATACATTTTGGGCCATTGCCTGTCGCATGTACCTGACCCACCCACACAAGTGAGGGGCCATTTTTATCGGGAGACCTGGGTGATAGGAAATTTGTGGATCCACGCAGATTCCAGAAATTTCCAGCACAGAAAATGTATTTTTATTTTACAAATGTTTGAGGTTTACAAGGGATTCTGGGTAACAGACCCTGGTGAGAGCTAGACAAGTCACCCATCCAGGATTCCCCTGAGTGTCTAGTTTTAAAAAATGTATAGGTATGCTAAGTTTACCTAGGTGCAGGCAGAGCTAGGTTTCAAAATCTACAGCTAGGCACTTTGCAAAAAAAGGGTCCGTTTTCTCTGTGAAAATGTGGTGTGTCCATGTTGCCTTATGTGCCCTTTCCTGTCGCGGCACTAGGCCTACCCACACAAGGGGGGTACCTTTTTTCCTGGAAAACTTTGGGGGTAGGTGCAAGTTTGTGGATCAACACAGATTCTAGAACTTTCCACCACAGACATTTGAGGAAAATGGGTTGTTGTTTTGCAAAGTTTGAGTTTTGCAAGGGATTCTGGGTAACAGAACCTGGTGAGAGCCAGACAAGTCACCCCACCCCAGATTCCCCTGGGTCTCTAGTTTTAGAAATAAATAGGTTTGCTAAGTTTCTCCAGGTGCCGGGAGAGCTAGGCCTAGAGTTCAAAACCTACAGCTAGGCACGTTGCAAAAAAGGGTCAGTTTTCACTGTGAAAATGTGGTGTGTCCATGTTGCTTTTTGGGCCATTTCCTGTTGCGGCACTACGCCTACCCACACAAGAGAGGTATAATTTTTTTTATCAGAAGACTTTGGGGAATGCAGGATGCGTGGAAGTCTGTGGATCTGTGCAGATTCCACAACCTTCCCTCACAGAAATGTGAGGAATTTTTTTTTTACAAAGTTTGAGGATTGCAAGGGATTCTGGGTAACAGAACCGAGTGAGAGCCACACCAGTCATCACATCCTGGATTCCCAGGGGTGTCTAGTTTTCAAAAATGTACAGGTTTGCTAGGGTTCCTTGGGTGTCAGCTGCGCTAGGACCCAAAATCCACAGGTAGCTACTTTCTGAAGGAAAAGTCTGTGTCTAGTGGGCTTTCTGCTGCCCTGGGAGGGGGGCTATCGGGGTCTATTGCCCCAATATGCCCCCATCGGGGGCAGAAAATGGTGGCAATTTTTTGGGGTTGGTGGGGACAGTGGGATTCCCATTCTGGGCAGCTCGCAGCCTAACAGATAAAAAAGCCAGCATAACCGCAGGTGCCTCGTGGGCTCTGCCCTCCCAGGGGGCAGATATGGGGCTACTGGCTCATCTGCCTCCTAGGGGGGCATAAAGACTGTGGCATCTTTTTTGGGGAGGTGGGCACATTTGCATACCCATTCTGGATAGCTCCCTCCCCTGAATTTTGAAACAAATTTACCCACGGTGCCTAGTGGGCTTTCTGCTCCCTGAGGGGGTAGATAAGAGGCTATTGCCCCTATCTTCCTCTGGGGAACAAAAAGACTGCGGTCATTTTTTGGGGGTGGGGAAATTGGCATGCCCATTCTGGGCAGCCCCCACCCCTACGTATAAAAATACCTGGTGCCTGGTGAGCTTTCTGCCCCCCGCTGGGGGGCAGATAAGGGGCTACTGCCCCATCTGCCTCTTTGGGGGCAGAAAGAATTTGCCATTTTTTTGGGGGGTGAGAGAATTGTCTCGCCCATTCTGGGCAGCCCCCACCCCGAACTCTGGGGGAAAAAATCCCTGGTGCCTAGGCGGCTTGTTGCCTCTGCAGGGTGGGGCATATAAGGTGTTATTGCCCCATCTGCCTCCCGGGGGGCTTAAAGACTGTAGCATTTTTTGGGGGGTGGGGGCATTGGCATGCTAATTCTGGGCAGCCCCCACCCCTACATATATAAAAAAAATCCCTGTTGATATGTTGGGGTTCTGCCGGGGCAGTTCAGGGGCTACTGCCATGATCTGCCTCCTGGGGGGAAGAAAGACTGTGGCATTTTTTAGGGGGGGGAGCATTGGCATGCCCATTCTAGGCAGCCCTGGCACGAACTTTGGAAAAATAAAAATCCCTGGTGCTTAGTGGGCTTTCTGCCCCCCGGGGGGGAGATAAGGGGCCATTACCCCATCTGCCTTTCAGGGGGGCAGAAAGACTGTAGCATTTTGTTTTGGGTGGGGGCATTGGCATGCCCATTCAGGCCAGCCCCCACCCCTACATATATATATATATAAAATCCCTGGGGCTTAGTTGGCTTTTTGCCCCTCTAGGGGGCAGATCAGGGGCTATTGCCCCCATCAGCCTCCTGTGGGGGCAGAAAGTATTACACCTTCTTTGGGGGGGGGTAGGGTGGGGGCTTTGGCATGCCCATTCTGGGCAGCCCTCAACACTGGCCTATAGAACAAAATCCATGACATCTAGGGTGTTTTCTGCCCCCCTGGGCGGGAAGATTGGGGGCTACTGCCTCCATCTGCCCCCCCAGGGGTGTCAGAAAGGCTGTCTGTAAAAATGTAATGGGGCGCACTGCCCCTTGCCCAAGGGGGCGCTCCCTCTTCCCTGGTGGCTAGTGGGTGGATCCCTGCTTGGGGATCGCCCTCCTGGGACAATCTCCAAGCAGGGATCCTTTAGAAAGGGTAGAGTCTCCCCTTTCCAACAATACCTCTCCCAAGTGTTTCGGTGCTCGGGGGCTGGGATAGCCCCTTAAGCACCAAAACATTGAAACTGAAACTAAGTTTCAGTTTCGTTTTCAATGTAATGACGACAGCGCGCCAAACGCGCGATCGTCATTACACTAAAAGACCGCAAAGGGCCTCGGAAGATCTGTGAAGCTCTTCCCCACCTCCCGAGGCCCCCACAAAAAAATGGAAATCCCTCTGCTGTTTGCAGCAGAGGGATTTATTGCCCCGGTCCTCATGATGGAATGGTTCAGTCATGAGCACAGGAGCACTGGTGCCCATGACGGATCCATTCCGTCATGAGCAACGAAGGGGTTATACTGTATTTGTATTTTATTTTGCAATAATTGTGAACATTGACATAACTGTAACAACAACATTGCATTTAGACAACAATCAGCCACCCATTCTTTCCCACATCCAGTGGGCATCTGAGGCATGCAAATCATAATGTAAAGACAAATTACATGGAGGACCTTAGTACACGTCACGGTAGGACTATCTCTCGCAGCCCGTCCCCCCACCACCCTACTGGGACCAGCAAAACATCATTAGTCCGACACCTCAATTGCGGTAGATTGAGCATCTTCTTCATTCAAGCACAGACCACAGTATCTGATCCAGCACCCCCATATTTTCTTAAACTTTTTGGGGAAACCTCTAATTTTGTATATGACCCTTTCAGTGGCCATGTATAAATCCATACCCCTTTCGAATCCCGGGAGCTTACAAAGTTCTTTGAACCAATTTCCTCTCCACAGGGGGGTGGACCTCAATATTTTGTGTGCCCAGCCTAACGTTTTATCAGTTTTGTTCTAGGCCTCTATAGTGGCCCTGGTTGCAGGGAGTAGTCTGCGGGTCCTTTTTCCACCACATAAATAGTGTATAAATGTTTTTTGGTGTAACCCTCTATATCTGGGAGTACAAGACCCCAATTGTACGGGTTGCGCTGTAGTATCTTTAATGCAATTCTGGGGTGGCCCTTCAGCCAAAGGAGTGGTCGGAGTTCGGAGTCAACTTCCCTGAATAGTGACGGAGGGAGGGGTGGTAGGTGTTCTGCAGCACATATAGAAATTAGAGTAGTGAAATCATTTTTTACATTGCTGCACAGCCCATGATTGTGAGTGGTAGTTCTCTCCACCTGTCTGTATCCTGCTTAAAGCTAGAGAGGACCCGGTGTATATTGTGTGTACGACATATTGTAGGGTTGGAAAATCCCCAAGTATTTAAAGCCCTCTGCGGCTCTACAAAGGTTTCCGGGTAGTGGAGGCCACTCCATATCTTGTGTTGGGCTATGTATTATAGACTTATGGTAGTTAATTTTATAGCCTGAAAACGGCCATATTACTTTAAGATCGAGAACACAGTGGGGATTGTGGTAGTTATATTTGGAATGAACAGAAGAATATCATCCGCATACAGCGATATTCTTTCTTCCTCCCGATCGTCTGGTGTAATCCAGAAGCCTGCGACTTTCTGGTGTTGTCCAATTAGGCATGCTAGAGGTTCTATCATTAGTGCGAATAATAGTGGGGACAAGGGACAGCCCTGTCTGGTCCCGCAGGAGATTGGGAACTCCAATGAGAGCCAACTGTTAACCCTAACTTTTGCCCTTGCTTCCGTGTAAAGTAGTGCCACCCATCTCTCGGACCGAGACCGAACCTTGACGAGGACGGCATCAAGGATGGGCCAGTGTATGGCATCGAAGGCCTTCTCGCCGTCCAGCGCCAGAAAGGCATGCCTGGTAGTCCAGTTCCTGACAGTCATTATCCAGTTATGGGCTCTTCGGAGGTCGACCTGCCTGGCTTGAAGCCGGATTGGTCTCAGTAGATAAGGGAAGTAATGACTTTCAATAATTGCGTGGCCAATATTGTCAGAGGATTTTGACCTCCATGTTTAAGAGAGAGATTGGGTGGTATAAGTCGCACTTGTCCCTGGGTATTCCTTTTTTGTGAATGACCACGATATTAATAGTGCGAAGAACGACTGGGAGAATCCCCACCTTGTATGTATCCCTCTATAAAGCCTGGAGGTGAGAGTCAATGAGGTCTTTACTTTTTTTTTCCTCAGCTAGGAGCCCGTTCGGTCTGAGATTTTTACCTGATCATAACATATTTATTGCATCCCCCACCTCTGCCTGTGTTATGTCTTCCTCTAAGAGCTTGACATCCTCATCATCTATCCCTGGGGTGGTAATATTTGCAAAGTTATTAGTAATCCCGTCATTAGTGCTGAATGTTTTCTGGTCATAAAAATCAGCATAGTGATGGGCAAACGCAGATAGAATCTGTTCATCTGTGTTATGTATTGTCCCCCCCTTTTTTCTGTGTTATGTATTGTCCCCTTTTTGTCAGCAATGAAGTCGACCCATCTGGCCTTGTTTTCTTTTTTACTGAGCCATGCCAGTTATTTACCGGCCCTGTCGACAACCTCATACAGACAGTGCAGCATCGCTAACTGCAGTTTCCTAGCCTCCCCCTGCGCCAGTTCATAGTACTCAGTCCTTAGGACTTCTATTTGTCGAGCGATCAGCAGGTCCAGCCTATCTAGGACTTTCTTTTCTAAGGTCAATAATTGTCCCTCTATACGTTCTATGTGTTCCCGATCTTTCTTTTTCTTCCAGGCTATCTGGTTCTGCGTCCTGTCCCGCAGCACTGTTTTGTATGCCTGCCAAAGTACAACCCCTGAGTCCACTGTGTCCAAGTTTTCTTGAAAGAAGATTTTGGTATCAGTCCGAAGCCCCTTTAAAATCAATTTCTTTTGAAGGTCCCATGTATTAAGCCTCCACAAAGGCCCAAATGTATGGGTCTGTTGCCCTAACGAGATCAGCAGCGGCGAATGGTCTGATAGACGCCTAGCACTCAGCTTTGCCATCCACGCTCTTCTCCCCCTGGGGACAAACACATAGTCAAGTCTGGAATAAACTCTGTGTGCTCTGGAAAAATAAGATTATTGTCGGGCATGCAGGTATAGGAATCTCAAGATATCGGTAAGCCCCATAGAGACTGTGAAACAATGGAAGGGGGTTGAGTCCATAGTTCCCACTGACCTGGTGGACAGGTCCATTCCTGTGTTAATGACGTCATTAAAATCCCCCTTATATTGTGAAAGGACATGAGGGTCTCGAGAAGGATATCAGCAATTGTGTGGCGTACGGGGTCTTGCAATCGAGGTGATGAATATGCACAAATGATGGTTATGCTTTGTCTGTTCCGGTTATCCCAGCGAATCTACCATCAGGTTCAATCCATTTACGTGTCGTTTTGACCAGGTTGTAAAGCCAGCATGGGCCAGGACTGTATATGCTGCCCTCCCAAGGAATTTGCATTGTGTACCCAGTAGATGTGTTTCTTGAAGTAGGACTACATCTGGTCTCAGGCGCTTTATATACTGGGTGACCAGTCCGTGTTCGATTCTAATTCCCAGTCCATTACATTGTAGGTTAGGACTAGGACGGCCTGTTCTTTTATGTGTGGAAACATGAGTGTTACGGTAACAGAGACACGGCTGCCACCATGTACCTATTTCTCCTGCTGTGGGGCTCCCATGATATATAGGTGTCAATACTTGGCCCAGTCCAAACAATGTCAAGAAATAAAACTACAATCCCTTGATCTGTCCGTTTCGTTGCCGTCCGCCTTCTCACTGCGTGTCTTCTTGTCCAGCTGTTCCCCAGGTTTTTGGCTGGGTTTCCTGAGCGCATAGAGCATTGAGGAACTTTTCCTCTTTGTTCTGCTTTGACCTCTCCTTGTGCTCCGTTGTCGATCCATTGATCTAACATTCCATGTTCTGTACTACGCCTTGGTCTGCTGCTCCAGTGGGCGAAGGGTCGTCCTCTCCTCGATCCAAGCGTATACTTCTTTCGGCGTCTGAAAAAACTGCACCTTTTCTTTATATATTACCTTCAGCTTTGCAGGGAATAGCAGCATGTATTAGATTTGTAGTGTTCTTAGTTTAGACTTACCAGAATCAAAATTCTTTCGCTGCTTCTACACATCTCTGCTATAATCAGGGGAAAATCATGATCTTAAAGGTTCCATGTCTGATTTCTCCCAGTGTGCATGCCTCTCATACGATCATGTTGAGGTTCTGGTAGCCTTGAGTAGGATAGGTGAAATTCAATCTGACACTGTGGAACTACCAGTCAGTTGTACCTGTTGGTCCCGGCTGAGCTCTGGAGGAAAGATTTCAAAAGTTTCTAAATGTTCATCTGCTGAACCAAAAAACAACAAAAGTACACTTCTAAGGCCCTCAAGATCCCAGGGAAAGGAACTTAGAGACTCATGGTTTGTCACACTGAGGCCAACAGCAAAGTCTAGTCCAGATCCAGTTACAACTGCATTGTGATGTAGTGTTCTATAAAGATGTGTGTCTTTAACTCTTTCCTAAATTTTAGGAGCGTTGGAGTGGCCCATATGGTTATAGAGATGTTGTTCTAGATCCAGGTTCCAGAGATAGAAAAGGACTGCTATCCTTTCTACACATCTTAGTCTGCAGTGTGACGGTGTCCTGGCTGCGAGTGTGCCAAGAACCACCACTCCCAGAAGCAGTACTTGCAATTGAGGGAAATCAGGAACAGGTTAGACAAGCAGTAGGGGACCAACAAGAGCTTGAAACAGCACATGTTTGGCCTGGGGAGGTCCTGGTGAATTGACAATTGAAGCAGAGGCTGGGCAGTCTCATTCTGTGGTGTTGCCTGAACCAGATTCAGACCCTGACGAAAGGCTTAGTGCTGTAGTAACGCAAGTGGGAACTGAAGAACGTTGGTCAAGAAGAAAAGAGACAGAGAGAGAGCAAGTTTGACGTAGGAACGTGTGCCACCCACCATTCCAGAGGATACTGAGGATTCTGACCTGAGTGACAGTGAAGGTGAAGGACTTGCAATCAATCAAAAAGAGCTAGAGTACCTCGTCGGAGGTACTCATCCCCTGAATCGACATACTTTGCTGCAAATGAGAAAGCGCTTTGGGACCTGGAGAATCAAGGTGCAATTTCATCTGAACCTCATTGAACATATACTTGTGGCTGAAATGTTTTTTTTTTTTTTTGGAAAACCTTTATTTACGTAAAAGTGTACACAGCTATTCAGCCGAACATCCCGGAGGCACGGCAGCACGATAAAATCACAGTCTGAAGGCACACACAGACCATATTTCCGGATGAATGAGGTTTAATTTTACTTTTAAGTCAGGATGGAATCAAGAGAACATAAAAGCTCCAATTTAAGGGAAAGAGATAGAAGGATCAGGTGCCAAACTGTAAGGTATATTAACATAACGGGCGGGCCAACAAAACAAGTGTTCCACAAGTAAGACAACCACAATTAAGACATCGGTGCCACATCGAAAGAATCAGGATATACATGCATTCAATCACTACATGCACCAGTTAAGCTCCCGCCCGTTGGTATCGTTAATGCAAAAATTGAGGCACAAGGTACGACAAACCCATGTAAAACACGAGGAGTGACCCAATATACTGATCCCAGATCAAGAAGAAAGAGAGGAGGCATAATAATAATCAGGATATGCAGGTACACGTTTCACTTTCCACCGGTACAGCGTCAATCAATGGAAACAAAACCCCCATCATAAGAGGCATTAGCACATACTACTAAGTCAGCAAATATTCAAAAAATGCCCCACAATACAGCTTGAAAAAAGGAAAAGGCAAAAAATAAGTATAAAAAGGCCCATTGAAACAAAAATAGTAAAACAAACCCCCCCCCCTTCAAAACCCCCCACCCTGCACCCCTGCAGCTGGCTATGGCCTATCCCCCCCTAGCAGTGTGCCTTTCGTCCCAAAAAACTGAGACCCGAAATATAGGAATTAAGGAAAGTTTCTAAACTACATCTAGGATAAGAGTAGTGAAGAGCGGAGGGGAGCCCTCCAACAGTCCCCCGGCCTCTCCCTCCCACGAATACAGGGTATACCAAGGTATACCATACTACAGAGCGTGTCATGCAAATCAAACAATTTTTCAGGGAACGATAGCAACTTCATGTGTTATCAGATACATCAAGGTAGCGCACTTCCCTCACGGCCGCCAGCTGGCTAATTGTCATCACATAATAAGCATCCTATCCTTGCCCCATCTTGTCAAGCCCACCAATGTTCACCAATCTGCCATCGTCCATGCAAGTCATCATGAGGAATCTGAAGGGCCAGGCAAAACTCAGCAATAAAACGTCTGCGTCGATTTGAAGCAACCAGACCCGAGCAAAGCCCCCGTCTTGAAGCTCTGGCAATCCTGGTCTGGCACAGAAACGTGTCTCCCAGTCATAACGTCTCAGTACTGCAATTCTATTTCATCCACGCGTTCCCCATCTCGCCGAGACCCGGTCTCCCAAAGGCTGCAGTCCACACCGCCCGCACAACTTCCGGGCAGCGCCACGTTAGAATGGGGCCGAGTCTCACGTTCCGAGATCTCAAGACTCATGGCGCCGCCGCAGGGCCGCAAGAGCGAGTACAATGCGGCTGAATCAGTTGCCCCGATGAAATCGTAGCTGCTCAGGGTCAGTGTCGGCGAAATTCGGGAGCCACCCGCCAAGATCGGGACGAGTTACAGGCAAGTCCACGATGAGGGATTCAGTAATTGCACAATCTCCACCGATGTTACGATGTCGGGTCCGCTCTCAGTCCGCACCATCAGTCGGACCAGTTATGGAAAAAGAAAACAGCCGTCCATCACCACTTACGAGCTGACCGACTCTTCTCAGCTGCGGGTGGCCGCTGTTGTTCAATTGGCGGCCGGCCTCACTCCCACTCGAGGTCCCGGTCGCAGGGCTGCTACAGGCTGCTAACTATTGATGGAGTTTTCTCGCAGTGTACAGCTGGCAGGAGCCTCGGGATAGTGCGATCGATAGCCGGCTGCTATCGTATCCCCGAAAAGGCCTCTTAGCCGCAGGATAGCATGCAGGATATCGGTGCGGGAGAAGGTGTTACACGGAGCCGAGGGACTAGGCGGCCATCACGGTCGCCGGCGTGGCTCCTCCCCCGCTGAAATGTTTTTTGACTTTACTTTGCCATGTCTGGAAAAGTCCAGATGAAAATGTATAAAACCCATGAGGTTTTGAGTGGTCTATCTGATAAGGATAAAATCTTAATTGTGATCCCTAGATTTGCCATCAGAGGTATGGGAGTTTCGTAATTTTTGCTTCACTCTTACACATCACAGAAATGTTGTTTTTACATATACTCGCCTATATACTCTGTGTGCCTAACCTTATTAGGGTGGAGTGAAGCATTCAAGTTTACTCACAAAGTGTACTTACTGTAGAAAACTAGAGACTCATGAACATGTGAAAATTAATATTTAGCTTAATCATGAAAACGTATAGCTCTCATTTATATTTACACTTAGTTTCAAGTCGTATTGTGTTTATTGGAAGCATGTTGCATATGTAATCATGAACACATTATTCATTTTGCAGTTATTTTGAAGTTATACATGCACCTATAATTGTGTATTCAAAGTGCACATTAAAAATGTTTAACTAAAGTTAGCTTGACTAGGCTTTCTTTTTTCTTTTTTTTTGGCTTTTCTTTTTAACATGAAATATATTTCTCCTTTCTCTGCATGTTCTTTTCCTTTGCAGGTGCGTTTTTGTAATTTCATAGCTAGAGAAAGGAGTATTGTGTATTAGAGATAGTGAGACCTCAGAAGAGAAATCTTTAATGAGCAGAAGAAGCCTCCTATTCATGGCGTATCAGGAACAAGGGTACCCAAGGTTAACTTGGTCGTTCGAGCTCTGTGGTATGGGAAAATCAACAAATGTTGCAGATGCACACTGTGAGAAAGAGAAGGAATAGTTTTTTTCACACCATTAAACTAGACTGTATGGCAGGTCCCTTTGAACTTTGAGAAGTACAGACCTCTGCGCTTCCTTCTGTCCTTGTGAGTGTGTATCTTCATGCTAAACACTGATCTCCCTCTTCAGAAGACTTCTACTGTAGATTTCGCTGTGCTGACACCTTCCTGCATTTCTAAATCTCCCTGAGACCTTTTTTTTAAACCATCCTCTTTCTAGACCTAGAGCTTAATTAGATGACTTTAGACCCTATTCATGTTTAGGAAGGAGGAGCGGAGTTTCTTAAAGGAACACCAATTCTTAATGCTTGGCATCTGTTTTGTTCTGACTGTCATTATTATATGCTTTATGCTATTGATGTGGAATTTGATTTGGTGCTTTAATTTGTTTGTCATAACTCTAAGTTTATATCGTGTTCCTGATGTTTGCATTTACTGGAATGATTATTAACTTGTAAAAAACCCATTGAACTTTCTTTATCGATTGCTAGTCGTTATTGTGTGGCCAAATGGGTTACGTGAACTTTAAATCATTTATTTAAAGGTCGGCTCCCTTTTGGCTATCAGTCAACGGGAAAGATCCATCAGGGAAGAAATGGTACCCGCTTCCTGCGCGCTCCAATTTTCAAGGGTAAGGGTAACATTTGAAATGCCAGATGCTTTAAAATACTGGAAAACATAGGCATGAGTAACAATTCTTGACATAGATCAAACCATAAAATTCAGATATTGATATGTAAATTACATTTCTTGTATGCTTCCTTAAAAATATTTTTGGGGAAAAAGTTAACCTTTGGAAACTCATCACCACAGGGGAAGGCTGAGGATGGGGAGATTCAGGGTGAAGCAGCCTGGGTGAAGTTGACTTCAGGTGAAGGCTGAGGATGGGGAGATTCAGGGTGAAGCTGCCTGGGTGAAGTTGACTTCAGGTGAAGGCTGAGGATGGGGAGATTCAGGGTGAAGCTGCCTGGGTGAAGTTGACTTCAGGTGAAGGCTGAGGATGGGGAGATTCAGGGTGAAGCTGCCTGGGTGAAGTTGACTTCAGGATCCCATCATATATTCAGTACAGTCGCACTGCCCCATGCCAACTCGGGTGAATACGTTAAATGCTACATTGAGAATTTTTCTCAGCAGGGCTGTTGTGGTAATGAAGAACAGTAGCTGCAACCATCAGAAGAGATGCTTGCAAAGGCCTTCACCACCTATCTCAGCACGGCTAATAAACTGATATTAGTTCAACATTTGCCAGCATTACTGCTGTACATCGAGTTGGGCCTTACTTGCACCTTTCATAAGGGTTGTAGCAGTAACAGGCTGTCCTGGCCCGCCCATGCTTCCTGGATCAGCCTCGGAGTGAGAGCTGCATTTAGGCTCGACGTATGCAGGTCTTAAATTATCAATATCGGGCATCACTTCACCTGCAACTTCCTCTCAAGAAAATAATGCTATTGTACCATATTAAAATATGCAGTTATCTTTTTACTCACTTATATTGGAAATCCTCTGTGAAATCATATTCAAATACTTCATTTTGCCAAAGAGACATTTTTTTCTGTTCTCTATACAGACGTATTATATAACTCACATAAGCAGCAATTTTCTGATCGAAATATATATAAATGTAAGGGGCTGATTGTTTCCCCCTTTTGCCTTCTTTCACAGGACAACACATTTTGCTATTGTTCATATTACTGTGTTATCTCCTCACAATTCCACACATATATATCATGCAGTTTTGCGATACATTCAACATTGCCCAAACTAAGGACTACCACATACATTCCAAAGCAAACACTGGTGGGGACGGACAGGAAAAAGGACATTACGCTGGCCACCCTTGCGCAGGTGGTGTAATGTCCTTCCTTTGATAGCCCTTATTTCATCGGTCCATCAGAGGACGTTTTCCGTTGACCGTGTGAAACTGGCTCTCTGAACAATATGCTTAAGGTGCTTCCATGTATGTCTAAATGATGTGGGCAGACTATGGATTTGATGGACATGGTACTCTGTTGCATTTGCAACAGAGTTACCTCTCTGCCAAACTCTGAATTCGGCTTTACTGTTATGCGGCCCATTTCCCAGTGTTTGTGAGAAACTTGGCAGCAGCATGAAGAACTGATCTAAGTGAGGCAAGTTTTTTGTTGTTGAGAAAATGGTGAGTAACGCTGAGCCATAATCAAGAGATTACCATGGCCTCAACTGCTGACTAGCCAGTTAGCAATTGATCATATGAAGAAAGGATGTGCTTCTTAAGTTTATGATCCTCAAATCTAGCACACTTGCCCCTAGCTAAGACGTTCCCTATAAGTTTAACGTTTACATTAAGATGAATACCAAGTATTTAGCAGTTGCAGCTAGTTTAGGAGTTTTATTTGCATATTTTAAGGATTCACGCCAGAAAAGGTTGACGTTTGGGTCAGAATTAGGGGTAAAGAGAAAAAACTCAATATTTAAAGGATTGCATTTCCGGTCATTTTGCTCCATTCATTTGTACATGTGAGCCACTGGAGATTGTATTTTGGAGGAAGATTCAGAAGAGTGCAA
The DNA here is from genome assembly GCF_964263255.1 of Lissotriton vulgaris. Taxonomy (NCBI): domain Eukaryota; kingdom Metazoa; phylum Chordata; class Amphibia; order Caudata; family Salamandridae; genus Lissotriton; species Lissotriton vulgaris. The sequence continues at coordinate 1,187,694,905 of NC_141696.1, read as the reverse complement.
ACTGAGATACATTTGGATATACTGAAGAAATAAAATGCCAAGATCTTTAAGAAGTTCACTCAAAAGTTCAACATACAGTTTGATTAGAATAGATGATAATAAAGAACACTGAGGGATAGCACAAGAGATGTGTGTGAGATCAGAAAAGGAGTCACCAATTTTCAACATTTGGGGATGCTCTGAGAGAGAATAGTTTTCTCCAAGCCAGCCCTATTTTTCCGGAATGTCCAGGAGATTGTGATGGTATACAGTGTTGAGACTGCAGTTAATTCCAATAGGATGGTAGGCCTGATATGGACTTTATCAAAGGTGCAGAGGATATCATTGATCACCGTTAATGCATATTCAGTGGTGTGACCAGTACTGAAACAAACCCAGAACATCCTTTTCATGGATAAGCGTATACAAGTGAGTGGAGCCACAATTGTCAAGAACCTTAGGAAGAAATGAGAGGTCACAGCTGGGACTGTGGTGTGAAGTTTTGAAGTAGTTTGGTACAGTAGCCTTTTAAGAGGAAGAATAATGGTGAGGGTCAATAATCGAGGAATAAAGACTCCTACAAGGCATCTGACAATGGATGGGGAAAGAGGGTAAGAGGGTTTGATATCAGAGACTTTGGAGGGAATGCTGTCTGCAAAGATGTGAGCAAAATAACTCCACAGAGAGATGGGCTTGGATCAGACCAGGAATAGTATGGGGAGCAAAGGAAGGGATATAGAAGTGTTTTCCCTGATTCAAGACATGTCATTGAAGATCCCACATTCCTGTCTACTTTTGTTACTTTGCTTTTGTCTGAGAAGAGTGAGACAAGTTCAATGATGCTAATGGCATTAGGGTCTGAACGAGAGGAGATACTTATTCAACACTTGACAACTTCAGGCAGTTTTTAGGTCTGTTCTTGGAGGTGTATTTGAGAAATCAACCAATTTGCTTTCTCTTGGGGCATGAAGGGCTTGCAATTAGTTCTTCTGTGTTTGAGCTGAGTAAGCAACAGAAAATGTATAACGTTTCTCCCAACCTTTTGAATTCTTCTAGACAGAGCATAAGGCTGAATAAGAATACGGCTGTGTGAGAACTGTTTAGGTGTTTTTCTAGAGAAAGGAAGAAGGTAATCAATGATGGCTTTGAGCGAAGAGCTGTATTCTTCAAAGAGTAGATTAATGTCATATGAAATAGGTGGTCGAATGAAGGTGGAGAAGATGGAAGAAATCACATTGGGCCCGATTCACAGAACTAACTTAAGACAAAATCCTAAATTTACTACCATTTTGGTATTCACAGAAGGCACTTACTCATTTTGGTATTCACAGAAGACACTTACTCATTTCGGTATTCACAGAAGTTAGGAGTCCTAACTTTAGGACTCCTAAATGCCTTCTGTGAATACCGAAAGTCTTCAAATTAGGATTTTTCTCAGTATAGTAGTAGTAAAGTTAGGAGTCCTAACTTTAGGGTTCCTAAATGCCTTCTGTGAATACCGAAAGTCTTAAAATTAGGATTTTTCTCAGTTTAGGCGCAGTAATTTTAAGACTTTTGGCATTCACAGAAGGAATTGCCGCACTTCCACAAAATCACGGGTGCATGAAACGGGTTAAACGGTCTTTTATAGTTGATGTTAGAAGAGCTTGTGGGGCTCACCTCACTCAAACAGGTTTTTACTCAGGTGCTATGGCTTCATCATTTAGATGGATGCTCTTGGTGAAGATTGTTTCTTGAGGGTAAAGTGCTCCACATTTGGAAAGGAGCTAATTTATCTTGTGGGATTCTCGGATCACATTGTTCTGTGAAGCATCAGCTAGGTGAAGACAGGGTTGAAGCAAATTCAATGCTTTCGCCATCCATGACGAACTTGCAAGGAAGGTTTTGAAGCCAATTTCAGATCTAGTTTGAGCACTACATGATGGGTTCAAAGCAAATTAATGTTCTTGAGGCCTCTTTTGAGACTCTATTGCATTTAGTGGACAATATCAACGAATTACAAACATGGTCAAGATTATTTTCCTACAACCAATAGCCTCTGTGCAAATTTCCATCTCCCACTGTTTATCAGGGATATTACCTCAGATCAAGAGTTCTGGTGTTTGAGAAGTATTTCCGCTGTATGTGACTCAGGCAAGCAAGAATGCTTTCTGCTGGCAGGGTGTCAGTGAAGTGTATAGGCTGTGGTCTTTGAGGAGCTCTTCTATTGGTTTCTCCATTGGATTCTCTGCATTGATCTGCCAATCTCTCTCTCTCACAACTGGATGAGCTTGATATTAGTACAGTAGGGCACTTTTCGGCAGGTTTTTAATGCACTTAAGCTAAAATAGAATGATCATCCCATAATTCCAGTGAATTAGAAGATAGTCTAAAGTGCTAGTAAGCAGCATTAATTTGTGCTATGTCAGGGTGTGCAATGTCAAGGTGTGCAGTTTATGTATTTGTTTGTATCTCTAAGGTGGGAACCTTCTGCAAAGCAACAGAGCACTATACAGCAATAAAACATAGAAGTTTAAGACCTAAGTGAGGGCCCTATCAGGGTGCATAGTTTCAGTGTATTCAGTGCCAGGTGTGTAGTCTCATAAGGGAGTGCCACTGTAGGAAGTGAAGGATGTGCAATGTCTGTTTCTGTAGTTGGCAGGTTCAAGGTGTGCCATGTCAGTGATAATGTGTGTGAATTTGTGTGCATCTATACACAAAAACTAACACATTCCTGCACACAAACACATACGCACACAAACACACACACCAATCTGTGTATGTCATTAAGGGGCATACGTACAAGGAGTTAACGCCGCTGTATTGGCAATATTTTAATGTTACGCATCTTTTTTTTATCGCCTTAATTACAAGTTGTCACTAACCTCAGTAAGCTGCAGTTTTCTGATGAATTTTTAAGATCGCCAATTCTGTTAGTGGGAGTTAACGAAAATGAGATGCAACGTAGGCGTTCCCGTGCAAAAACTGCGGCTAACCTCACTCCGCGATATTTACAAGGAATTCCTTGTATGGTGCAAAACATTAAAAAACTGACTCTAACTGCAGTTGGAGGCAGTTTTTTAATACCTGAAAATAGCTGGTCTTAAAAATGATGCAAACACTTGGGGCCTCATTTCAGACCGTTTTGGTGCTGGACAGCGCAGCAAGGAATGTTACTGCGCTGCCCTGCGACAAAACCACAGTGCAGGATTGCGCACCAACAATAAGATAGGGCGCCTTCCTGGGCCTCATTCATGAAAAGTGTTGCATCGGTGTGAAAAAACACACTGCACCATTTTTCACTATGCCCTTCTTGCAACACCATGGGAGTTCTGTATTCACTGTATGGCGCTCAATGTCGCAATTATTGACTGATACTTGTGGAATCCTGACGTATCTGTCAGCATAAAAGTCATGCATTGCTGCAAGTATATCAAGAAAATAGCGCACCAGCATGGTAAAACTGTAAGAAGGAGCTCATGAATAAGCCCCCCTGTCGTTTTACCCTAAGTTGGCGCACAATAGCTGGCACCCTTGCGCCATGGTGCAAGTGTGAATGTGTTGCAGATTTGACTGATGTTCTGGCTCCATCCCTTCTCAAGACGTCTGCAGGTGGGGCTGGACTAGTGGAGGCGGAAGTGAACCAGTTGGCCTTCTTGGAGTCTTCTTTGCCTGGTCTTTTCTTGAGGTGTGCCAGGGTGTAGGAGCAGTTGGAGATCCATCGGTGGAGGTTGCTCACAGCAGTGTTGGCATCTGTAAGCATTGGTGGAGTGGTGGTGCTGAGGGAGTTGAAGGGAAGTGCTTTGGTGGCCTTAATCCAACCGCGACGGGGGGCAATTATAGCAATTGTGTACGGTGGGCATGGTGGAGTTGTGATGTAAACAATGATGGCCAGTACAGGAGAGTCCTGTGGTGTTGATGTAGTTGAAGATCCCGCTGGTGGAGAAGACGGGCTCAAGCTTGTGCCAGGCTATGTGGGTTGGTGCGGTGACTAGCTGCTTGAGTCCGATGTTGGCGAGGTTCCCCAGGAGGGGGATGGTGTCCTGTTCACTGGGGTTGTCCAAGTGGAACTTGACATCTCCGAGTAGGATGTAGTCAGTGGATGGGAGAGCCTGGGGTGTAATGAAGTCTCTAATGGCATCAGCGAATGGGGGTTCATGGTCCAGGGTGCCTGCAGATGAGGAGTGGAGGTGTTCCATGGTCACCCTCGGGTCATCACAGTGCATGGTCAGTAGGAGTGTGCCTTTTCAGAACAATAATTAAACAACAGGGGGTGGTGATGGACAGAGTTTCTGAATTAAGCAAAATACTCTCACCCAGTCAAGAGATCCGGGCTTGATCCAACACCGTTTTCTAGCTCACTGCACCACCCCAGCTCAGAACCTGGCTATATGCAAATTAGTCTGTCCCTGGCCCAGTGCATCATGGGAACAGGGCAGACCAAACTACCAAGCCAATTCTTTCACTGGGAAGGAAACAAGCTTCCGGGGACCGGTTTCTGGCATTACAGCCTTCTTCGGCCCGGCTTGCTTGAATCCTGATGGTGCAATGAGCAAGGGACTCACGTCTGAGTATACCCTTCCACGCTTATGGTGGACAAAATAATTAAACAACAGGGGGTGGTGATGGACAGAGTTTCTGAATTAAGCAGAATACTCTCACCCAGTCAAGAGATCCGGGCTTGATCCAACACCGTTTTTTAGCTCACTGCACCACCCCAGCTCAGAACCTGGCTATATGCAAATTAGTCTGTCCCTGGCCCAGTGCATCATGGGAACAGGGCAGACCAAACTACCAAGCCAATTCTTTCACTGGGAAGGAAACAAGCTTCCGGGGACCGGTTTCTGGCATTACAGCCTTCTTCGGCCCGGCTTGCTTGAATCCTGATGGTGCAATGAGCAAGGGACTCACGTCTGAGTATACCCTTCCACGCTTATGGTGGACAAAATAATTAAACAACAGGGGGTGGTGATGGACAGAGTTTCTGAATTAAGCAGAATACTCTCACCCAGTCAAGAGATCCGGGCTTGATCCAACACCGTTTTTTAGCTCACTGCACCACCCCAGCTCAGAACCTGGCTATATGCAAATTAGTCTGTCCCTGGCCCAGTGCATCATGGGAACAGGGCAGACCAAACTACCAAGCCAATTCTTTCACTGGGAAGGAAACAAGCTTCCGGGGACCGGTTTCTGGCATTAGAGCCTTCTTCGGCCCGGCTTGCTTGAATCCTGATGGTGCAATGAGCAAGGGACTCACGTCTGAGTATACCCTTCCACGCTTATGGTGGACAAAATAATTAAACAACAGGGGGTGGTGATGGACAGAGTTTCTGAATTAAGCAGAATACTCTCAACCAGTCAAGAGATCCGGGCTTGATCCAACACCGTTTTTTAGCTCACTGCACCACCCCAGCTCAGAACCTGGCTATATGCATATTAGTCTGTCCCTGGCCCAGTGCATCATGGGAACAGGGCAGACCAAACTACCAAGCCAATTCTTTCACTGGGAAGGAAACAAGCTTCCGGGGACCGGTTTCTGGCATTACAGCCTTCTTCGGCCCGGCTTGCTTGAATCCTGATGGTGCAATGAGCAAGGGACTCACGTCTGAGTATACCCTTCCACGCTTATGGTGGACAAAATAATTAAACAACAGGGGGTGGTGATGGACAGAGTTTCTGAATTAAGCAGAATACTCTCACCCAGTCAAGAGATCCGGGCTTGATCCAACACCGTTTTTTAGCTCACTGCACCACCCAAGCTCAGAACCTGGCTATATGCAAATTAGTCTGTCCCTGGCCCAGTGCATCATGGGAACAGGGCAGACCAAACTACCAAGCCAATTCTTTCACTGGGAAGGAAACAAGCTTCCGGGGACCGGTTTCTGGCATTACAGCCTTCTTCGGCCCCGCTTGCTTGAATCCTGATGGTGCAATGAGCAAGGGACTCACGTCTGAGTATACCCTTCCACGCTTATGGTGGACAAAATATTTAAACAACAGGGGGTGGTGATGGACAGAGTTTCTGAATTAAGCAGAATACTCTCACCCAGTCAAGAGATCCGGGCTTGATCCAACACCGTTTTTTAGCTCACTGCACCACCCCAGCTCAGAACCTGGCTATATGCAAATTAGTCTGTCCCTGGCCCAGTGCATCATGGGAACAGGGCAGACCAAACTACCAAGCCAATTCTTTCACTGGGAAGGAAACAAGCTTCCGGGGACCGGTTTCTTACATTACAGCCTTTTTCGGCCCGGCTTGCTTGAATCCTGATGGTGCAATGAGCAAGGGACTCACGTCTGAGTATACCCTTCCACGCTTATGGTGGACAAAATAATTAAACAACAGGGGGTGGTGATGGACAGAGTTTCTGAATTGAGCAGAATACTCTCACCCAGTCAAGAGATCCGGGCTTGATCCAACACCGTTTTTTAGCTCACTGCACCACCCCAGCTCAGAACCTGGCTATATGCAAATTAGTCTGTCCCTGGCCCAGTGCATCATGGGAACAGGGCAGACCAAACTACCAAGCCAATTCTTTCACTGGGAAGGAAACAAGCTTCCGGGGACCGGTTTCTGGCATTACAGCCTTCTTCGGCCCGGCTTGCTTGAATCCTGATGGTGCAATGAGCAAGGGACTCACGTCTGAGTATACCCTTCCACGCTTATGGTGGACAAAATATTTAAACAACAGGGGGTGGTGATGGACAGAGTTTCTGAATTAAGCAGAATACTCTCACCCAGTCAAGAGATCCGGGCTTGATCCAACACCGTTTTTTAGCTCACTGCTCCACCCCAGCTCAGAACCTGGCTATATGCAAATTAGTCTGTCCCTGGCCCAGTGCATCATGGGAACAGGGCAGACCAAACTACCAAGCCAATTCTTTCACTGGGAAGGAAACAAGCTTCCGGGGACCGGTTTCTGGCATTACAGCCTTCTTCGGCCCGGCTTGCTTGAATCCTGATGGTGCAATGAGCAAGGGACTCACGTCTGAGTATACCCTTCCACGCTTATGGTGGACAAAATAATCAGAACAATGGCAATGCCTCCTCCTGGCTGCTCGGGGTGGTCCATGCGGGTGAATTTGTAGCCGTCATGGATGGTGATAGCGATGTCCGGTCCGGAGCAGAGGTTGGTCTAGGTTTCCGTGAAGAAGGCGATGTCTGAAGAGGTGGCATCAAGGAGGTCCCAGATTTCTGTTGCGTTTTTGTGGAGGGACCACACATGTGGGAGATGCAGTTGAGCTGGTCGGCTGCGCTTTTGGTCGGCTGGGCGGTGGGAGGCTCTGCTGTGCTGATGTGGCAGAAGGTGCGTTTGCAGTTTCGACGGGCGCAGGCGTGCAAGAGAATTCTACAGTGTTGCTAGATGGCAGGCAGTGTGGCATCCAGGGTTGACGGCGAGGTGCGTGCTGGCGGTCCAAGAGGAAGGGTCCTTGGTGCTGGGCGCGGTCCAGGGGACAGACCTGCCTTTGGCGCACCAGTGGTACACCTGCTGCGCATGGCCACACAGGGGCTGCCATTTTTAGTGCTGTGGGGGGACTGGACAGCTGGGAGGCGGGAAATGCTGGAAAGGACACTGGAGGTGGCAGGGATGCAGGAGGAGCAGGGGTTGTACATTTCTTTTTTTTAATTCTTACCTCGAGGCTGAGTCCAGCGTCTTCTGTGTTCCTGCTCTCCTGAGTCTGCTTCCAGGAACAGGAGACAGGCAGCCAGGCCCCCTCCCCTAAGCCAATCAAAACGCTGCAATGGGGTGTTGTGATTGTTCTAGAGTGCTGTGCCAGGGCATTCAGACAGGGGCTGGAGGGATGGGCATGTTCTCCATGCAATCTGTAATGCAGTCTGCATTGCTAACAGGGATGTTTGCATGGCTGCTTTGGGTGGCCTGAGAGGGCCGACCAAACAGTCATTGCACACTTTAGTGGCCATACCACTCTGCCCCTGCCCTGCTCCATGAGTAGAGCAGCCCTATTCACCCGCCCACCCAGAAAGGAAACATAGCATGAGTACATCAGAAAGTTATCATGTTATGTTTCCTCTTCTTGCAATGCTTGAAAGCAGTGCAAGAAGAGGATGAGCCACCACTGGGGGTGCGTTAACCACAGGTGCTAAGCCTGGGCCCGACTCAACCCCTGGGCCTCCTCCGCTATGCATCCCACCTTCTCCTCACCTGGACATTGACCCCGGGGCTCAATGCACTGCACTCTCTACAAATCTGTGACTCAGCCTGCAAGAGCCTTAGCCAGGTGGGATTTCACAAGCCTGGGTACCGCAGTCGCTGCCAAGTCTGCAGGGGAACCTCGATGCAGGTGTGGCAACAGGGGCCCCTTAGAAAACAAAGTTGCAGCGCTCCCGCCAGACAAGTTTGGTACAGCTCAGGGGCCTCGACCTCCACAGCATCCGGCCAGCACAACATCCTACGGCCTGTGATGCAGAGAGGGCTCTAGGGGCGAAATGTGATCTTCTCACACAGGTCAGCAACGTGTCTCCATGCGACCTGCCAGATGTCACCACCAGGAAAGGGCAATCGCCACGCCTCAATATCTACCGCCACAGCCCAACAACTCCACAGCACCTCCACATCCCACTCCGGGTCCCAGACGCAGGCCCAGCAAGGTCTCCGGCCTAACGCTTTCAAGGTTTTGGATGCCATGGTGTTGCAAGGAGTGTGCAAGGAAAAGTGATGCATCACAGGTTTAGCACAGCGATGCGCCTCTTTTCATAGATGTTGCCCTGAATGTCCTCTTCTAATGGGACTCTGGATGGTCATCCTGGCTGTCGGGGGCTTGGGTTGTGTTTATCTCTGCTGCACTTAGCCTGCTCCATTCTGCTCCACTCTGCATCCCATTGGTTTTATTCCCTATTTTTGATTGGAGGTGGACTAATAGGCAATTTTTGCCTCTAGAAGAAAAAAAGTCATGTTGGGCTGACTAACGTGAGTTTTTTGCCGCTAATGGGCCTTTTGACAGTTTTTGCCTGCTAACGTCAAAATTTGTATCCACTTCATGCTAGTATTACCGGCAGTTTTCACCACAGCTACCTGAAACTATCGCCATGTAGCGACGTAATTTAAATAAATCACTAACAGGGCGATCGTTTTTGGTGCTAGCCCATGTTAAGAAAACTGCTGCTAACTAGCGTTAGCGTTAGTTAGCAGCAGTTCTCGTACATATGCCCCTAAGTGCGTGTGTGTAAGCCTGTGCATGGTTGTTTGTGTGTCTATACGTCCTTAACATTACCAATCACATACATTTAAAAGTTCAGAGGTATTGCCCTTTCAGCTCACGTTTTTATAACATTACATTTGTTCGTGATGCAACATGCAATCAGACCAATCATAAAGTTGTGCCGTAAAAGACCAATGAATACCCAAAAAATGCATTCCGTTAGTTTTCTGATAACTTCGTGTAAGGATTTGTTTCAGTAGCAATATTTTTGGTGTTGCTCCGGTTCCCTTCAGATGTGACATCTCTTGACAATTCATACTGTATTGCTCCTAAGGCAGCAGAACTAAGGATAATATACATGAGGCTCATTCTGTCTGCTGTGGCACCAAATGAGCAAACATGAATTGGCAATGCAAATAGGTATTGAATATAACTGATCGCATCTCTTCAGTCACTGGTGATCGTAGGCACAAAATACATCTTCACAATACATGCTGAAACGTGTACTTGCAATCATGCATTTATGCATCCAGTCCACCTACTGATGCACTCTAGCATTCACCCACTTATCTACCCACAATAAACCACACACAAAATCTCAACAAGCATATGTAAGATTTTATTTAAAATCTTTATTTCTTTTGTCAGCCCTCCAATGAGATAGCAACAGTGATACATTTTCAATATGCTCCTTTATTTACAAATGATAATGCTCAGCTCTAAGTAACATTACATAAATGTGCTTGCATATCGTTTACAGAGGCAATGTGATACCATGGCACATCCCTGTCTGGCGTCCCCCATATATTCTGTGTCCCCCTCCTACAGCTACTTACGAATGATCTAGAGGCGGCCCGCTCTTTTGCCTCCCTCCCCTCTCCCCCCCCCCCCCCAAGTTTGTAGCGCAGTAGACCATATGCAAGATAATTTAGAATAATAAAAGTAGACACAGAGAACATGCTGCTGCTTAAATTGCATGGCTGTAATAAAACGTACATTTAAACATAGTACCAGGTGGCCATCTTATGCTGATATTGTCGTGGACACAGTTAATTGCTCAAGAACTGGACAGTAAGTCAGGGGCCCACTTCAGTATGCTTTAAAAATAGTGATAAAAAACACATTTAAAAAAGGAAAGAAATGAGCGGGATAGACTGGATAGATTCTGAAACCGATTATATGTTGGAACGTTATAAATTGCGTGGGTCGGTGGTGTCAGAGCATATGGGTTCTTTAGTTAAAATCCATTGTTAAGCGAAGTTGATAAAAATAGCCTAGGGGGAGAGAGGAAACTTTGGTTGGCAGTACATGGGTGGCCTTGGTACTGCTCAAGACTGCCTCCACCTGCCTTGGTGTCTTAAAGGAAAGGACGATACAGTCTCCGGACAGACTTTTCCATGTCCTGCCCACCCATTTGACATTCCTTACCATCTTTATGTCCTCGAACAAGTGCTTAGTTAAACCTGATCTAACCTCAAGCCACATTTAAGGCCTTATTTCTAAGGGAGATCCAAGATTCTGTGCTCTGCAAAGGTATAGTGGGGACGTTTGCCAGGATAATTACATAAGGAGTAGAGGCCGGAGGAAGATCTAAGAAGTCAGTTGTCTGGGCGGGGAGGGGGGTTCGAGTTTAGGTGTGTAGGACTGATTGGCGATAGCATGTCATTACCTGTATTCTTCCCTTCAATTGATCCTCTCTCAGGATAAACAATAGGCGTTATCTCCTGTGTGCTCTGATGGCACGTTTACTCTGTGTGCTATTTATATGTGTATTGCAGCTGGCTGCTACATTGGCTGTAATCTTACAGGTTGCCTGAGTGTTCAATATATCCAAAACAGTAGTGCATTGCGTGTCTACATTTTTTAGATGAGTGTTTATAGATTCTAGGGTATCTTTTCACAAATAGTTTCAGGGATTTAACTGTACGTACATAATGAATGTAGGTGTTGATTCTTTAAATCGCTGGACTCCTGATTATTTTCAACACTTGCCATTTTTGGCCTGCTTTCGGGCTTGTTTTAAGATTTGGTCTATATGTTCTGAATTGTCTCTTTATTTAAGGTGTTAATTGTAGTGCGTTGTCGAGGTCTTTTTTATGCGCTTAGGGGAAGGCGAAACTCACAAATGGAGAAATTATAATTATTAGTTTCAGATATGTGCTGAATACACTAATTCTCATATTAATTATTCATTGGGGATCTACTTTTACCATTGGTTTTGACTTTTCCGTGATTATCAGTGGGGAGATTCGGTGGGAGTGTAGGGACTGTCATATGAGCTCCACAAACTAAAAATGTTTCTGCGACCCAGGAGATTTGTTTCTCAATAGCCCCCATGGCTAGTGATATATATTTTAATTGTGACGTTTTTTTTCTGGTGTCTGGGGCTTTCCACCATTCTCTGTGAATTTCCTTTTGCCCACACTCAATTTAATAAAAAAAACATTTAGCAAACAAGATAACAAAACTATACAAATACAAGCATAGAAAAAAGCATAAAAGGAATTGAATGTTAAAAATCACTTACTCCCCCCACTCCTACTTAAAGTCACTTAATATTACAGCACAATTCCAACCAAATAGATTTCTTATACCTTTGGGACCCTTTCGTAGCGCTAAGATATTCCTTCCCACCTTATGGTGTCCTGGGGAATGTAATCTGCCCCTACAGGTTCACCAGATCAAACTCATCCAGCCTTGAATCAGAGAACCATGAGGGCGGGCCCAGCCCAGCCTCCTCCGGTCTCTGAGGGGCGTAAACCGTCGCGTACCACGCCTCAGGAACCAACAGGCAGTTTTATGAGCACAGTCCGGCGCAGGAGTCAACACCTCCTCCTCCAGACATCATCTTGGGACAGCGAGTCCCCAACACACCAGCATTTTAGTAGCAGCAAAAATGGGCACCAATCAAAAGTTAAGGCCCATTCTCTTTAACGTATGATTTTGATAAGTACATCAGGCCTACTGCCTTTGTCATCATTTTTCACAAAAGATCAAACCTAGGGCTACTGTCATAAACTTTCCCAGAGAATCAACCAGAACTATATTCTTTTAAAAGTTGCTTATTAGCATAACCACCTCTGGCCTGCTATAATGAGTGCAAGCTTTCCCACAAGGTGATCATCAGCCATAGTCATAAACCTATAAATATGTACAAAACGCTAGTTCACAAAACAATACAAAAACTCTCTAACAGTGCAAATCTCCTACCGCAAGGGTTTATCAAATGGTTAACCAACCTCCTTGACTAGTGCAGTGATCTGTGACCTTCTAAGTAACAAAATGCCTGTCAATGGTCTTTAACAGATTACAATACACCGTGCACCCGTGGGGCTGGCTGGGCTGCTAGAGTTCTACGTGCCACTGCGTCCTTTGAGATCTGCCAACTCAGCACTGGTTTGCACCCCGCGTGTCTTGAAAGCCAGAGCGGGTGGCCGTTCCTTTCGCAGTTTGGCCGCACAACTCTGGAACTCGCTTCCTGTTTCCATCAGAGCGATCCAGAACCTCTTGCGTTCCGGAAGGCCATAAAGACCTGGCTTTTCCCTGTATAATCCTCCTGCTCTCTTGTTCTTGTCTTGGAGTCTGTGGTTTGCGCTGGGACGCCCCGTCGCTTGGGCAGCTATGCGCATTACAAATTCGACAAATAAATCAATAAAAATAAATAAATACCAATCCAGCCCTGAAGGCCTATTTGTTTTAACAAATGCTTTTCACAGCCGAAACATAAGGCATCCTTCCAGTAGCTTCCCTATTCAGGACTGCCCTAAGTCGTTTAGGCAACTGGCGCAGAGAATGATAGTGTAGAAATAACCAGAGGATTGGGTCAGTGGGAAGAGTCAGAGGTGTGGCTAGAAAAGAGCAAATAATTTTAACTTTTAGTGTTTGTTTGGCATTTCACTACCCAGTACCCAGTTACAGCTTATTACGTTATTTAATTCAAGCAATGGATACACATTTATTTAAGGTTTAAAATGAATTGTTGAGATTAAAATACATTCCTAAAGTGGGATACATTTCCAATCACAGATTGTCCCAAATACATTCAAAAGTGGAAGCTCAAGCCGTTTGTCTCCGAGCCACGCAGTTTCTGTCATCAACACGTTTCCCTTTTTCCACAAGAGCAGCACAAACATGAACGGCAAAATATCCTAGTTTGCAAATGTTTTCTATATAATTATGGCTCTGCAATATGTGCCACATAATGCATCATCTGCTACATAATTTGACGATTTTAACTAATAAAATGTTTGTAGCTCAAACGGATCAATAGTTGGCGGCGTGGCCTCGCGGTCCAACATGGCAGACGCGCTCTAGGCGGGCTCCGGAGGCCCGATCAATATCCTGCAATATCCTGTCACATCAATCTAAAAAGCACTTCCCTGGTTCCCCAGACTACGGCCTACATGCCGCCAACGTCAACCACGGTGGAGGAAGCACAAGATTGGGCTGACGCTGCTGAGCGGGGATTTTGCCTGGGGGCCTGAGTGTGGAAGTCTAGGCCCACGCTGCGCTGTAGCGACCTCTGCCCCTACGGAATAAGTGAGTGCCAGATTGTTGTAGGCTGAGGTTTCCGCACTTCGCGTTGGCAGAGCTTGCGGAGTTCCGAAAAACTCCACTTCGCGGAGTGAAGTTTTTTTCCACGCTCGCGTTCACCACCGTTAAGTTGAAGAGCGCTAGCGAGGAAAGTCCACCTCCCGGCGAGGTTTTTCCTCGTTCGCGATCAACAACATCAAGTTGGCGAGCGCGAGCGTGGAAAATAAACCTAACGGCAAGCTTTCTCAACCCGGGGGTCAGGTTTCTCATTGCGAGTAGTCGCGAATACTGGCGACCGCTCTCGTTGAGAAACTGCCCGCTCGTGTTGAGAAAGCTGCTGCTCGAGTAAAAATCTACTCGAGCAGCAGAAAAGGAAAGAAGGGACCGCTTGCGCTGTTCAAGGTACAATTCGCAATGTGTGCATAGTGCGGACAAGCATCTGGCACTGAGCAATGACCGCAAACGGCATTTTTCTATGGAACTCAACCGCTTCTGGAGCTCCGCGTAGTACGAAGGAGCTTTTTTTGCCACTTCGCTAAGTTCCGCGTAGTGCAACTCCGCAAACTCCACCCAGGGTTACTTTTAAAGTGCACAGTTTTTCAGCCGAATTGATGCACCAGGTTATCCCTCAAATGATATTCAGTGTGAATGCTCCAACTCTCCTGGGTCAATATGCCTGATGACTCTAGATCTAGGATGAGTGGTGATGACGGGCTGCTAGTTCTGTCAGGGTGAATTGGTGCAGATTGTCCTTGCTGCGGTGTCGGTGATGCTGTCCCCTCGCTGTTGCCATTCTGCATTGTCTGAGTACTGGTGAAATAGGTCAATGTGGTGTCCGCTGGCAACACATCTTTCGTTGCCTGAAAGGCCTTGACTTGGTCATCACCCTATGTCCACATGGTCGTGCCTTTAGTAAGTTCTTTTCAGAGCTGTGTCAGGTTGGTCAAATCCAGTATGAAGCGACCACAGAAGTTTACCATGTCTAGTAAGCTTCTCCTTTTGGAGACATTGAAGGTGCCGGGGCTTTTTTGACATAGTTTTGAGGACAGGGGCAATGTTGTCTGTGGAGAAATTATATCCAAAGAAGCTGATCTTTTGCTTCAAAAATTCGTATTTGTCTTAGTTCAAGGTAAGCCCTGACTCTTGGATTCTTCGCAGTACCCCTCTGAGCCGTTCATGGTGTTCCTGAATAGTGGTGGAATATCATCGCTGACAACTATGGGTAGGTGTGATATTTAGCACTGCAGCTTTAATAGAATCTCAAGTACATCACTAGTCATGTCAGTGCACGTGTCATAGAAATGTTCTATTTGATGTCAGTTGATGTCTGCTGTCAATGTATGTGGATGGGATCTTTTATTCCTGGATTAAACTTCATTTTATGAATCATATTCTCTACTGGATTTATTGGGAATACTTCACTGGCGTAGTCGGTTTAATACGAAGTATTTTATTGGCTCTTACATGTTTGGTTTGTGCATTTTGATTGGGTGTTGTACTTCCTGTATAATTTGTTAAACAAGGGCAATAGTTTGCAAAAACAAGTCATATTTTTTTTTTTTTTTTGTTACTGAATTTAACAATATGCAAAATGTTACAGCTGCTCCATTCTTTTTGTCTAGCCCTGGTGAACCTCCAATTAAATGGAAAAAATGGAAAGTGGTTTTTGAACGTTATGCCAAGGTCTGTGGGACTTCTCTCAGTGCTGAGAGAAAATGCTCTTTATTGCTTCATTGTCTAGGATCTGAAGGCCAAGATATTTTTGACGACTTGCCTGATCTTTCTCCTGCAGACGCAAATAATTTAAATGAATATGAGATTAGTATAAAGAAATTAGATATACACTTTTTGCCCAAAGTTAGTACTATTCTTGAAAGATATCAATTCACTAAATGTATGCAAAATGATGAAGAAACCATTGAATCCTATGCAACCCGTTTAAGAAAGCTTGCATCCTCATGCAAATTTGGAGCATTAATTGATGAACGTATTCGTGATCAATTTATGTTTGGTTGTGGGATAGAAAAAGTGCGAGATGAGTTATGGCTAAAGGATGAGCCATCTCTTGATGAAGTATTAACTATTGCCAAGCGTATTGAGCATTCTCTTAAATGTGTGGCTATAATCAAAAAGAATGCTGAAAAAGAAAATAAAGTCCAGGTGGTAAGAACTAAAAATGATAAGTATGTTAAAAATACCTCTAGACCAGAGTTAAAAAAATCTGGTTCTGATCTCAGATGTTTCAGATGCGGCAAACCAGGTCATTTAGCAAATGACAAGAAATGTCCTGCTCTAAAACAAACATGTTCCAAATGTAAGCTAAAGGGTCATGTTTCTTCTCTGTGCAAAACAAAAATTAGATCTAAGGTAAAGGAGGTAGATATTTTTGAAAAAACTTCTTCAGGATCTGATTGTGATATTGAAGTGGTTCATGCCATTGGCGATGGTGGGGTCTCACGTAAAAAACCTGATCCTATTGATGAAATATTAGTTGAGGGTGAAAAAACTAAAGTTTTATTTGATTCTGGTGCCAAAATTACCATCGTTTCTGATGAATTTTTCACCAAGAAGTTGAAAGGTAAGGTTTCTCTTATGAAACCTGACATTATTCCATTGGGATATGACAAAAAACCAATAAAGCTACATGGTTATTTTATGGGTCTCATAGAGTATAAGTCTAGGTATGTAGCCGGTAAAGTGTATGTCTCAAAGAAAGGTGACAGTTTAATCAGCTGGTTTCATTTAGGTGATATGGGTGTATATCTAGATCCTAATGCCACTCCTTGCATACAATTAAGAGACAGGGTTCTCAATGTTACAGATGAAGAAGAAAAACTTGTTGAAGGCAAGAAATCAATTGAAGGGAAGTTAGTAGAGGATAAACATATTATAAATGATGAAGAAAAACTAATTGATGACAAGAAATCAATTGAAGGGAAGTCATTAGAAGATAAATTCACATGTGGATTAAAAAAGAAATTTCCTAATGTTTTTAAAGAAACTCTAGGTTGTCTTAAAGGTTATCAACATAAGATAAGGGTTAGAGATGAGTCTGTTCCGGTAAGCTGTAAAGTCCGGAGTGTACCTTTAGCTGTAAAAGAAGATATGAAAGTAGAAATTGGAAAACTCATTGAAAATGGCATAATTGAAGAAATAGAGGGCTGTGAATGGATGGCCCCAGTTGTCGCAGCGCGAAAACCGAATGGAGATTTGCGTCTATGCATTGACCTCAGGCAATTAAACAAATGTGTAATTGTTGATAGATATCCTTTACCTAATATTGCAGAGTTATTAGTTTTATTAGGAAATGCTAAAGTCTTTAGTACAATAGATCTTACCTCTGCCTATCACCAAATTGAATTGGAAGAGTCTTGCAGAGATCTTACTTCTTTCATTACGCCTTTTGGCACCTATAGATTCAAAAGGATGCCATTTGGCTTAGTCTCTGCTTCTTCTGTATTTCAGCGGGTTATGGAAAAAGTGTTAAAAGATGTTACTGGTGTTTGTATATATCAAGACGATGTGTTAATCTTTGCAGATAATATTTCTAATCATGATGCAACATTGAATATGGTATTAGAAAGATTCAGCAAACACAATCTCACTGTAAAAGCGAGTAAATGTAGATTTAGGTCTGATTCTATTAATTACTTAGGACATAATATTTCACGTGATGGTGTAAAACCTAAATCCGAATTGGTAGACACCATAAACAAAATGGTGGCACCGGAAAATAAATCTGAACTCATGAAGCTGTTAGGCATGATAGAATATTATGCAAAATTTGTCAAAGGCTTTGCTGAATTAACAGTAAACATGAGATGTTTGTTGAGGAAAGGTGTGGAATTTAAGTGGTCTGAGGAATGTGAGAACGAGTTTGTTAAAATCAAACAAAGATTAAACAGTGCCCCTGCGTTAAAAAGCTTTAACCCGAAGTTCAAGTCTATTTTAGTCACTGATGCGAGTGAAAAAGGGTTGGGTGCTGTGTTGAAGCAGAATGGTCCAGAAGGCATACAAACCATAATGTTTCTGTCTAGGAGTCTGAGGGATGCTGAGACTCGTTATTCTGTTGTAGAGAGGGAAGCATTGGCTGTGTTTTGGGCAATAAGGAGGCTAAAGAAATTTCTTTGGGGTTTGGTCTTCGATGTTTATACTGATCATAAACCCTTGGTGGAAATTTTTAGCAAGAAAGGTTTGGATCTGGTATCTGGGAGAATATCAAAGTGGGTTATTGGCCTACAGGAGTATATTTTTGGTATTCAATACATTCCAGGTGTTGACAATGGAATAGCTGATGTTCTCTCTCGTTTGGTTCCTAGTGGAGAGTTGGAAAACGATTGTTTGGATTTAGATGATGAATTGGTGTGTGCTGTGGATTATGAATTTCTATCTGAGAAAAAATGGTCTGAAGAGTTAGCAAAAGACGTTACTCTATGTGAGGTTATATCTTTATTGAGAACTGGTTGGGTCAGCTGCAAAGTTGGTTCTGCTCTGACTAAGCCTTTTTGGACGGTACGCAGTGAATTATACGTTGATAATGATCTACTGTTTCGTGGGACGAGGTTGATCCCTCCATCTAGTCTCAGGAAAGACTTGATAGATTTGGTCCATGTTGCTCATTCAGGTTTATCCAAAAGTAAGGAGAGGCTTCGCATGTCTTATTGGTGGCCGGGAATGGATAAAATGGTTGAGAGGGTAATTAGGGATTGCATTCATTGTAATGTCAGTGACAAGTCTTACAGTACACACACACAACCTATGTTCTTAAGAAGAAGACCAAATGGTCCTTGGCAGGACATAGCTCTAGATCTTGTGGGTCCTGTACAACATAGAGATTCTCAAGTTTTCATTCTAGTGGTTATAGACATGTACTCAAGATGGCCAGAGGTGTTTTTTTTGTCAGGAATCGATTCGAGTAAAATTATTCAATGTTTGAATGAGTTATTCTGTAGAGAAGGTCTTCCGGCAACCATTTTGTCAGATAATGGTGTTCAATTCGTTTCCAAAGAAATGGAACATTACTTATCTTCTAGGGGTATTACACACAAGACCTGTTCTCTTTACCACCCCGAGGCCAACGGTATGGTTGAGAGATTTAATAAAGTAATCAAGGACACTATTAGTTTAGCCAAAAACTTGTCAACTGACTGGAAGAAATGTGTTTTGGAGAAAATAGAGGAATACCGTTATACTCCTCATGCCACAACTGGTAAAACTCCATTTTTGTTGTTTCGTGGGAGAATTCCGAACACGCAGGTTGAACCCTTCTGGGTTAATAAGTATGAAGTGTCCAAGGGTAAAGAATGTGTGTGCAACAATGATAAAATTCTTGAAAATGAGAAGGATAAGGCGGAACGTAGAAAAGCGTATTTTGATGTTAAAAAAAATGTCAAAAAAAACTGTTGTTTGTGTTGGAGATATGGTCATGGTGAGACGACCTGGCATGGTGGGTTCTTCTGAAACAAAGTTCATGAAGCCTATCAAAGTAATTAAAATTTTCAACAATGCAGTGCAAACGCAAGATCATCGCATTTGGAACCTAAGTAGAGTTGTTATTGTTAGAAGGAAATTGCAAGATGGACTGATTATTGATTCCAAGGAAAAGGATTTGGAGAAAAATGGAGCAAATGTTTCTGGTAATGGTAATGCTAGGTCTTCTACACGTGTGTCTAAAAGACCTAGTTATCTTACTGATTTTGTATGATATGTACATCTTGTTAATATTGTGTATTTAGTATATCTTATTTATTCATTTATTTTTCCATTCTGATTTGTTTTGAGGGAGGAGGATGTGTGATATTTAGCACTGCAGCTTTAATAGAATCTCAAGTACATCACTAGTCATGTCAGTGCACGTGTCATAGAAATGTTCTATTTGATGTCAGTTGATGTCTGCTGTCAATGTATGTGGATGGGATCTTTTATTCCTGGATTAAACTTCATTTTATGAATCATATTCTCTACTGGATTTATTGGGAATACTTCAGTAGGCTTGCCAGCATTACTTGTATGCAGTGGTCGAAGTAGGGGAAAAAAGTAGGGGGAACTCTGGGCAGAGAATGATAGGGTAGAAATACCCCGAGGATTGGGTCAATGGGAAGAGTCAGAGGTGTGGCTAGAAAAGAGCAAATAGTTCTAACTTTTAGTGTTTATTTGGCATTTCACTACCCAGTACCCAGTTACAGCTTATTACGTTATTTAATTCAACCAATGGATACACATTTATTTAAGGTTTAATATGAATTGTTGACATTAAAATACATTCCTAAAGTGGGATACCTTTCCAATCACAGAATGTCCCAAATACACTCAAAAGTGGAAGCACAAGCCGTTTGTCTCCAAGCCACGCAGTTTCTGTCATCAACACTTTTCCCTTTTTCCACAAGAGCAGTACAAACATGAACGGCAAAATATCCTAGTTTGCAAATGTTTTCTATATTATTATGGCTCTGCAATATTTGCCACATAATGCATCATCTGCTACATAATTTGACGATTTTAACTAATAAATTGTTTGTAGCTCAAACGGATCAATAGTTGGCGACGTGGCCTCGGGTCCAACATGGCAGACGCGCTCTAGGCGAGCTCCGGAGGCCCTGTTCAATATCCTGCAATATCCTGTCACATCAGTCTAAAAAGCACTTCCCTGGTTCCCCAGATTACGGCCTACATGCCGCCTGTTAGAACTGGCTATTTCTGGTAGGCTAAGGCTGACGCCAAAGCCAGGCAGAAACCACCAATCTAGTCAGGGCAAGGAAGTCACACGCCAAGATAACCCCTGCTCACCCCCTTGGTAGCTTGGCACGAGCAGTCTAGGCTAAACTCGGAGGCAATGTGTAAAGCATTTGCGTCAGCGCACAATAGCAACAACATACTAGGTACACCACAAAAGAGACTCCACACAAGGTTATTATAAAAATACCTTTTGTATTGTAAAAGCACATCAGATAAAATCACACATATACATGGTGCCAATTGGCACGGGCAATATTCACATGGGATTATTCACAAGACAGGGCCACATAGGCCACTGTCATATTCAACACTTTCCGAAATAGAAATACTTGTCAGAAATTAGAATAAGCATATAAAATCACTGTAGCACAAAGTAACAGTTATGAATCACATCCAGTAACTACTGGGAACAGGTAAGTCCACACTACGCAACCCTAAACACCTTAGGAGCATGTCACGCAGGTACCCAGGACCTCACTAGGACCACCTGTACTAGAAAGAACAACCCCCTAGGGATAAAATCCACTTAGGGGTATAAATCAGGACACACTACCCATGATGCATGAATATACATTCAGAGGAGTAGTAAAGAAAGAAAACACATGATGTATAGACCTACACATTCAGCGGTGTTCAGGACAGAGCACATGATGCAATCAAAATACATTCAGGGGTGCAGCGCAAGAAGACACATGATGACTAAACATTCAGAGGTGCAGCGCATGAAAAGAAAGACACATAATGCAGAAAACATTCAGAGGTGTCAAGAGTTATACCATAGCGCAAATATCACATGAGGCCTAAAAGCCTTCAGAGGTGCAGGAATAACACATGATGCAAAAGATCACATTCAGAGGTGCAATAACCATACCATTGCGCAAACTCCCATAAGCCACCACCTGTGGCAGTCCCTAGGCCAATGGCCTTGTTGGGGCTCAGACGCCCTAAGCCTCAGTGTCAGGGTTGCGCTGCCATGCAGCGCCAGTCTCAAAGTTCAAAAAGCCTAAACGTGGCAGGTGCCCACTAAGTGCTGGGCACCTGGAGAACAATAAAACTGCGCCAGGGCCCTCACTGGCCCTTAGGCGCCAACTGCGCCACTGCTGGAGCCACACAGGCTCTAGGCATAACACACATGCCCCAGACGTTGGAGCCACAGAGGCTCTTAAAACACTGGTGCCCCTGGAGTCTCACCGGACTCTAGCCCTCACACTCGGGGGCAGGAAGGGACGAGCACCAACAATATGCCCCGAAGTCCCCCCCTCTCGAATATGGCCCTCTCGGGAGCCAAACGGGCTCGTAAACATAATGCGGCCCCTCTG
Source organism: Lissotriton vulgaris (assembly GCF_964263255.1). Lineage (NCBI taxonomy): Eukaryota > Metazoa > Chordata > Amphibia > Caudata > Salamandridae > Lissotriton > Lissotriton vulgaris. The sequence goes on along the minus strand of NC_141696.1, from coordinate 1,187,673,198 downwards.
AGCCTCTCTAGGCTCATGCGCGTTGGGGCGACCCACTGCCAACTGGGGCCGCCCTTGAAGGCTTTGCAATGCGTTGGGGCGACCCACTGCCATTCGGGGCCGCCCTTACTTGGCGCCTTGACCGGCACCGCACGGAGCTTTCCCCCCCGCAGCCCTTCACTCACCGGCTCTGCTGCGGGGAGGCTCCATCATCGCGCCGCTCAGCTTCCTCACTCTGCCCAGCCCTCCGCCCAGACTCACCGGGTCTCCTGCGCAGCGGGGGCGGGGCTCGGCAGCAACGGAGGAGCTCCTGCTCCTCGCAGACTCTCCTCGCTTGGCCCGGTCCCCCGTCTCGGGACCGGGACGCAGAGTGGAGCCAGCCAGGCTCCCGGGCAGTCTCTTCTCCCGTTGCAGGGCTCCCTCGGCACACGGGAGCCCTGTTAACCGGCCGCCATGCGTCTCGGCGCCTTCTTCTTTCTTTTCCCGGCCTCAGGGGCGGCCCAGCCAATCGCGTCGCGGCTCCTGCGACGAGCCCCTCATGACGCGAGGCCGCCAACCAATGGCAGCGCGGCCACGCCGATCCACGGGCCAATCAGAGCACGGCTCTCCTCGGGTCTCGGCCAATCCGGTCGCGGCCCCTTCGTGGTTTGTTTTCACCACGGCAGAGCGAGGTGGGCACTCGTAGATCAGTAAATCAATGCAGGCAGGCGTCCTCAGCGCATCCAGCGCTATAAACAGGCAGGAAAAGCGCTAGACAGCAGGCAGAGCGCTAGAAAGTCCAGAGAAAGCGCTCTCAAGCGCTTGGGGGAAATGAAGCGCTCCAAAGCGCCAGACAGCAGGCAGAGTGCTCCCAGGTGCTCCAGGCGAAGCACAGCGCCTCCAGGCGCTAGGAACCAACTCCAGCGCTTTCCCCAGGAAAAGGCAGCTTCTCCATGCTGCCAAGGTCCCAGAGCTTCCCCGGGGGCAAAGCCAAGTCCCCCCTTCAGCCCAGGCAGGGCAGAAGGGTCCCCCAGGAGTCCAGGAATCCAGGCACCCAGGGGCTGGGCAGCGCCCACCCCTGGTAGATCCAAGTCAGCCACAAGAGCTAGAACAAGAACAAGTTGGAAGGAGACTCATCCCCTTCTTATACCCAGAAATGCCTTTGAAGTACTTCGTGCAAGGGACCCTGAGTGCTGGAATGTTTCTGGTTTTCGTCTTCCAGACAGCTTCAGGGCCAGAGGTGACAGTGGGCCGTCAGGATGGAGAGCTAGCAGGGTGGGCGACAGGCACGGCCCGGCACCACCAGACGCTCTTTCCTCCCATCCCTGACAGCAGAGGGGCCTTTCATCCACGGCTGACTCAGACCCCCCTCCTCTGGGGCCTTGCAGACCCTGCAGACCCTGTCCTACTCAAACCGGACAGTCCATCCACCAGCAGGTCCAGGCACTCCTGGGCAGACTCACCAGCCAATCACACGCTAGCACCAACTTACACAATTATGCCAACTTCCAAAAGTGGTACTTCTAGACTAGACACAGTCATGCTGCATACATCATTTTGCAGCATTCGTTCTCACGAGTTCACACATATCAAACTCGACCCCTGCACTCCCCACACAACAGGAACTACCATGGGCATACATATTCCCCATTCATTCCTATGGGAGGGCAGGTCACTCACTCTTCATACAGAGAGCTCAAGCACTTTACACTGTACCACAGTGAAAAAAGTGCGCAGTGGCCTAGGATCACCAACACCAGGTTCCAGAAACAGGCTAGGAAAAAGCAAAAAGTCTAGGGGTGAACCTGCCCAAAGGGCCGGGTCCAACACAGCCCCCTTCCAGCCAAAATGCAGGGTAGACCAATCACTCCACTGATGGGCTTCACTGCTTTGGGCGACAAAAACCACGGACACGGACCTGCCCGGCAGGGACAACCCTCTGGTTTTTCGCCACTCTGAACCTACCTGGTTACCTCTAAACAATAACTCTCTGACACAACTAGGACACCCCACTGGTACTCCCTAGTCATCCACAGCCAAGACCATCCAAATCACCGGTCCTAACCAATCCACAGAGCGGGGGGCAATAACCCCTGGCACACAATAGCCATTCTCCACTCTCTCTCTCAGTGTAGCTACATCTACCACCGATCCAACAACCTAGGGTCCACACCCCCAAGCTGACCAGAGGTCTCGGGTAAGAATGCCCCACCCTACCTCTACTTCTGGGTTTCCACACCCTCACAGAGAAGCATTCACCAGAACACAATTCTCCTACCAGATCAGGACCTCACTCCATCACTGGTCTACCACCTGGAAACTATTTCACTTCTGAGGTACAAAGCACAAAGCACAGTTCCTCTTCAAGCAGGTGGGGGGACACAGCACACCGCAAAGCCCCCTTTCCTCTACCTTAGTGGAAACAACAAACTGCAGGTGAGCCCCAGAACACACAGCAAGGGCAGCCCCCCCCGTCTCTTCAGCTGGTCCACTTGGGCAGCGATTCCTCTTGACCTAGAAGTTTCCTAATCTCCCAACCTAAGATCTAAACCCTCAGGTTGCACCGGGGTCAGAAGTAAGGACACTATCCCTCTGCACCCCCTTCCAGTTCCATGACTACAGGCCCAGTATGTCTCAGGCTAGCCAGAGCACACGCCAGCGGCGTATCAGCGACACACTCTCCTCCAGTACTCCCTATCACAGGGTAATTCTCAGTATGTCCCAGGCTAGACAGAGCACACGCCAGCGGCGTATCAGTGACACACTTTCCTCCAGTACTCCCTACCACAGGGTAATTCTCAGTATGTCCCAGGCTAGACAGAGCACACGCCAGCGGCGTATCAGTGACACACTTTCCTTCAGTACTGCTTATCACAGGGTGATTCTCAGTATGTCCAAGGCTAGACAGAGCACACGCCAGCGGCGTATCAGTGACACACTTTCCTCCAGTACTCCTCCCAGGTCAGGCCACAACCCCAACCCGGCTTTCCCCCCTCCTCGGGGAACAACCTCCAGAGGCCCCACCAATGGTCAAGCACTCTAGACGGTCAAATGCTCAGTGAGCCAGGACTTCTGCACCCTCCACTTAGGAGCGGTACTGCCCCACACTAGGACCGCCGGAGTTCTGGTTACAGACACTCCCCGTCCTCTAGACACAGGAAGATCCTCCTCAAATGACCTGTATGTACAGCCTAGGCCCCTGACCTGGCGCTCCCTTAGGGAACCCTCCGGGCCCTGAGATAGGGTTTCAGGCCAACGTGGGACACACCGTCCCACACTCACTCCGCCTCCACTGAGACAGGGCGTGAGCCCCTACACCCCTCCCATCCTACTGGGATCTAGCTGGGCTACACATGAACCTCTTCACCTACACAGGATCAACAGATACACAAGCCACTGCTTTTAGAATCACTCCCTAATGCCACTGCAAGACATCTAGCACACCGCCGGACATCCACCTTCTTGTCCAGTTCCTCTGCAGGACCTCCTGCACACCACCAGAGGTACACCTCGCATGCAAGCTCTTTAACCAAAAGAAAACTCACACCAACTCCTCCAGTTCAGCACATAACTCCTGCGCACACTCCCCCCCCTCGGATTGGTAAGGCAGTTTTTACCACCCCTGATCACTCAACCTGACCACACGTGACACAGGTACCAAACTCTGGGAGCGGGGAATGGGAATTAACACACTGGACACATTTAAAGCTGCCACCACTGGATCCTACCACACTGGGGAATCCAGACACACACACTACACCCAGGGAACAACTACCCCCCTGAGCTAGTCTTTTCTCCTCACACTCCCTCTCTCTCCTACCTACCCACACACACACATGGGGATAGGATTTGGGATTGGACACTGGACCCAGCAAGGGATTCCTAATCTATGGGAACCTCCCCCTCTACTGGCGTCCCGCCCTGTCACTTTCTCTCATCTGCCGCTAAACATAAAGCGCAGAAACACATTTGAAAATGACACTCTTGAGGAAAAAAAATCAAAATCAATAATCCCAAACATGTGACTATCTGAAAAAACAATTGCAGAGTTTTGTAATGTAGCCAGTTGTCGCTATGGCACTTCGCAAACACCAGTCCAAATCCGCACCGCTGACCCACCAATGTTAGAACTGGCTATTTCTGGTAGGCTAAGGCTGACGCCAAAGCCAGGCAGAAACCACCAATCTAGTCAGGGCAAGGAAGTCACACGCCAAGATAACCCCTGCTCACCCCCTTGGTAGCTTGGCACGAGCAGTCTAGGCTAAACTCGGAGGCAATGTGTAAAGCATTTGCGTCAGCGCACAATAGCAACAACATACTAGGTACACCACAAAAGAGACTCCACACAAGGTTATTATAAAAATACCTTTTGTATTGTAAAAGCACATCAGATAAAATCACACATATACATGGTGCCAATTGGCACGGGCAATATTCACATGGGATTATTCACAAGACAGGGCCACATAGGCCACTGTCATATTCAACACTTTCCGAAATAGAAATACTTGTCAGAAATTAGAATAAGCATATAAAATCACTGTAGCACAAAGTAACAGTTATGAATCACATCCAGTAACTACTGGGAACAGGTAAGTCCACACTACGCAACCCTAAACACCTTAGGAGCATGTCACGCAGGTACCCAGGACCTCACTAGGACCACCTGTACTAGAAAGAACAACCCCCTAGGGATAAAATCCACTTAGGGGTATAAATCAGGACACACTACCCATGATGCATGAATATACATTCAGAGGAGTAGTAAAGAAAGAAAACACATGATGTATAGACCTACACATTCAGCGGTGTTCAGGACAGAGCACATGATGCAATCAAAATACATTCAGGGGTGCAGCGCAAGAAGACACATGATGACTAAACATTCAGAGGTGCAGCGCATGAAAAGAAAGACACATAATGCAGAAAACATTCAGAGGTGTCAAGAGTTATACCATAGCGCAAATATCACATGAGGCCTAAAAGCCTTCAGAGGTGCAGGAATAACACATGATGCAAAAGATCACATTCAGAGGTGCAATAACCATACCATTGCGCAAACTCCCATAAGCCACCACCTGTGGCAGTCCCTAGGCCAATGGCCTTGTTGGGGCTCAGACGCCCTAAGCCTCAGTGTCAGGGTTGCGCTGCCATGCAGCGCCAGTCTCAAAGTTCAAAAAGCCTAAACGTGGCAGGTGCCCACTAAGTGCTGGGCACCTGGAGAACAATAAAACTGCGCCAGGGCCCTCACTGGCCCTTAGGCGCCAACTGCGCCACTGCTGGAGCCACACAGGCTCTAGGCATAACACACATGCCCCAGACGTTGGAGCCACAGAGGCTCTTAAAACACTGGTGCCCCTGGAGTCTCACCGGACTCTAGCCCTCACACTCGGGGGCAGGAAGGGACGAGCACCGACAATATGCCCCGAAGTCCCCCCCTCTCGAATGTGGCCCTCTCGGGAGCCAAACAGGCTCGTAAACATAATGCGGCCCCTCTGAGCCTCTCTAGGCTCATGCGCGTTGGGGCGACCCACTGCCAACTGGGGCCGCCCTTGAAGGCTTTGCAATGCGTTGGGGCGACCCACTGCCATTCGGGGCCGCCCTTACTCGGCGCCTTGACCGGCACCGCACGGAGCTTTCCCCCCCCGCAGCCCTTCACTCACCGGCTCTGCTGCGGGGAGGCTCCATCATCGCGCCGCTCAGCTTCCTCACTCTGCCCAGCCCTCCGCCCAGACTCACCGGGTCTCCTGCGCGGCGGGGGCGGGGCTCGGCGGCAACGGAGGAGCTCCTGCTCCTCGCAGACTCTCCTCGCTTGGCCCGGTCCCCCGTCTCGGGACCGGGACGCAGAGTGGAGCCAGCCAGGCTCCCGGGCAGTCTCTTCTCCCGTTGCAGGGCTCCCTCGGCACACGGGAGCCCTGTTAACCGGCCGCCATGCGTCTCGGCGCCTTCTTCTTTCTTTTCCCGGCCTCAGGGGCGGCCCAGCCAATCGCGTCGCGGCTCCTGCGACGAGCCCCTCATGACGCGAGGCCGCCAACCAATGGCAGCGCGGCCTCGCCGATCCACGGGCCAATCAGAGCACGGCTCTCCTCGGGTCTCGGCCAATCCGGTCACGGCCCCTTCGTGGTTTGTTTTCACCACGGCAGAGCGAGGTGGGCACTCGTAGATCAGTAAATCAATGCAGGCAGGCGTCCTCAGCGCATCCAGCGTTATAAACAGGCAGGAAAAGCGCTAGACAGCAGGCAGAGCGCTAGAAAGTCCAGAGAAAGCGCTCTCAAGCGCTTGGGGGAAATGAAGCGCTCCAAAGCGCCAGACAGCAGGCAGAGCGCTCCCAGGTGCTCCAGGCGAAGCACAGCGCCTCCAGGCGCTAGGAACCAACTCCAGCGCTTTCCCCAGGAAAAGGCAGCTTCTCCATGCTGCCAAGGTCCCAGAGCTTCCCCAGGGGCAAAGCCAAGTCCCCCCTTCAGCCCAGGCAGGGCAGAAGGGTCCCCCAGGAGTCCAGGAATCCAGGCACCCAGGGGCTGGGCAGCGCCCACCCCTGGTAGATCCAAGTCAGCCACAAGAGCTAGAACAAGAACAAGTTGGAAGGAGACTCATCCCCTTCTTATACCCAGAAATGCCTTTGGAGTACTTCGTGCAAGGGACCCTGAGTGCTGGAATGTTTCTGGTTTTCGTCTTCCAGACAGCTTCAGGGCCAGAGGTGACAGTGGGCCGTCAGGATGGAGAGCTAGCAGGGTGGGCGACAGGCACGGCCCGGCACCACCAGACGCTCTTTCCTCCCATCCCTGACAGCAGAGGGGCCTTTCATCCACGGCTGACTCAGACCCCCCTCCTCTGGGGCCTTGCAGACCCTGCAGACCCTGTCCTACTCAAACCGGACAGTCCATCCACCAGCAGGTCCAGGCACTCCTGGGCAGACTCACCAGCCAATCACACGCTAGCACCAACTTACACAATTATGCCAACTTCCAAAAGTGGTACTTCTAGACTAGACACAGTCATGCTGCATACATCATTTTGCAGCATTCGTTCTCACGAGTTCACACATATCAAACTCGACCCCTGCACTCCCCACACAACAGGAACTACCATGGGCATACATATTCCCCATTCATTCCTATGGGAGGGCAGGTCACTCACTCTTCATACAGAGAGCTCAAGCACTTTACACTGTACCACAGTGAAAAAAGTGCGCAGTGGCCTAGGATCACCAACACCAGGTTCCAGAAACAGGCTAGGAAAAAGCAAAAAGTCTAGGGGTGAACCTGCCCAAAGGGCCGGGTCCAACACCGCCAATGTCAACCACGGTGGAGGAAGCACAAGATCGGGCTGACGCTGCTGAGCGGGGATGTTGCCTGGGGGCCTGAGTGTGGAAGTCTAGGTCCACGCTGAGCTGTAGCGACCTCTGCCTCTACCGGACAAGTGAGTGCCAGATTGTTGTAGGCTGAGGCTTTCCACACTCCGCGTTGGCAGAGCTTGCGGAGTTCCGAAAAACTCCGATTCGCGGAGTGGAGTTTTTTTCCTCGCTCGCGTTCACCAACGTTAAGTTGAAGAGCGCTAGCGTGGAAAGTCCACCTCCCGGCGAGGTTTTTCCTCGTTTGCGATCATCAACATCAAGTTGGCGAGCGCGAGCATGGAAAATAAACCTAACGGCAAGCTTTCTCAACCCGGGGGTCTGGTTTCTCATTGCGAGTGGTCGCGTATGCTGGCGACCGCTCTCGTTGAGAAACTGCCCGCTCGTGTTGAGAAAGCTGCCGCTCGAGTAAAAATCTACTCGAGCGGCAGAAAAGGAAAGAAGGGACCGCTTGCGCTGTGCAAGGTACAGTTTGCAATGATTGCATAGTGCGGACAAGCATCTGGCACTGAACAATCACCGCAAACTGCATTTTTCTATGGAACTCAACCGCTTCTGGAGCTCCGCGTAGTGCAACTCCGCAAACTCCGCCCAGGGTTACTTTTAAAGTGCACAGTCTTTCAGCCGAAGTGATCCACCAGGTTATCCCTCAAATGATATTCAGTGTGAATGCTCCAACTCTCCTGGGTCAATATGCCTGGTGACTCTAGGTCTAGGATGAGTGGTGATGACGGGCTGGTAGTTCTGTCATGGTGACTTGGTGCAGATTGTCCTTGCTGCGGTGTCGGTGATGCTGTCCCCTCGCTGTTGCCATTCTGTTGCCATTCTGCATTGTCTGAGCACTGGTAAAATAGGTCAATATGGTGTCCGCTGGCAACACATCTTTCGTTGCCTGAAAGGCCTTGACTTGGTCATCACCCTATGCCCACATGGTCGTGCCTTTAGTAAGTTCTCTTCAGAGCAAATATCCTAGTTTGCAAATGTTTTCTATATAACTATGGCTCTGCAATATTTGCCACATAATGCATCATCTGCTACATAGTTTGACGATTTTAACTAATAAATTGTTTGTAGCTCAAACTGATCAATAGTTGGCGGCTTGGCCTCGCGGTCCAACATGGCAGATGCGCTCTAGGTGAGCTCCGGAGGCCCTGATCAATATCCTGTCACATCAGTCTAAAAAGCACTTCCCTGGTTCCCCAGACTACGGCCTACATGCCGCCAACGTCAACCACGGTGGAGGAAGCACAAGAATGGGCTGACGCAGCTGAGCGGGGATGTTGCCTGGGGGCCTGAGTGTGGAAGTCTAGGCCCACTCTGCGCTGTAGCGACCTCTGCCCCTACCGAACAATTGAGTGCCAGATTATTGTAGACTGGGGCTCTGCTCACTGTGGGAGGTGCATGGACCAGCAGTATCCAGAGTTGCACTGCAGAATTCTGGCCTAGGTCGCACAGGGCAGATGCAGGGGCCTGCCGACGAGGTGTTGGGGCCCGGCACGGGAGGCATCCTGACCCCCTGTGCGCAGAAGATGTTGCAGAGAGGCCTGGGCGGTGGCATCTGGACCTTTATACTAGCGGAACTACTAATATTGCTGTGTTGGCAAGCTTGGAGAAATTGTGAAGGAATATCTGTGGACTCAGGATAGCGATTGGTAAGACAAATAGTTATTTTGTCATGTGGGGATTGGGAGATAGACACCAGGCTAAGGTTGGGGAATGGACGATTTAAAAATATGCATAATATGGTTTTCACAGTTTCGAATTGGTACTGAAGGGCACGGAACAGGAGTCTATGAAGTTCTCAAAATATAAAACCTGAGTTCTGGTATACATGAAATTTGTCTTGATTATGGTGACACCAATATTTATGAAGGTGAGCTCAGGATGCAGCCACAGTCTAACGATATAATAGTGGGTTCAAATACTCCTTGTGTAAACATAAGGGCTACAGGTTGATAGGATTATGTGGATGATAGGGCTAACAGAAATTAGAATATCACATCAAGTTTTGCAAAACGTATAGCAGTTTTATGTATTTTTGAATAAGCATTTCATCATTTTATAAATACAAAAAAATAATAATAATCATAACACTCCATAGTTTAATAAGACGAAAATCCATAGATCAAGTCCCACACTCCTGCTTCATATGTCACAATCACACCAGGATTCCTCATCATGACTCACACATCACTCACACACTTTCACGGAGCAGATAATATTAAAAACTGTGCATAACAGCCACAAGATGGTCAAACGACAGAGTGGAAAAAGTCATCAGGGGGGAGGGGTGGATACAATCCAGCTACCCCCACACGAACAACGCCAACGCGCATTTCGGTGGGTTGCCCCAGCTGGGGCTATACCTTCATCAGGGCGGAGATGAACATTAGGAAGTGGGACAAAACACCCATTATTGACAAAGAGCAAAGCGCTTTCAAGAGTTTCTGATCTGCAGGCGACGTAGGGAAAACATCCCTATAGAGGAAAAGGCTTCTCCACATGATTCAGGTGAAATAGGCAGGAGTTCTATAATCCAGGATTGACGAAATTTGTTTCTCTTATGGCCAAACCAGATGGGGAGATTCCAGAGGAGTCACAGGTCCAAATGTTTCAGATACTAGGATTATTCATACACTTGGACAAATCAGCAAAGGTTCGTCTTTTGCAATATACCGGGGGTTCAGCAGCACGCCTCTCCGCTCGCCGCACAATCAACAGGACAGCGTCTGCCGGTCCCCCTGAATATTGCAACCATGAGGGCGGTTGGTGCTGATGAGGTCTGCAGCCCGCGTTGGGCCTAAATACCCCTGAGAGCTGCCTGTCTGTCTGCAGTGGAAGAAATGGTGGCTGAAGCAGTGTCAGTGGCTGGAGGATTGCAGTGACTGCGTGGACCAGGAATGGGAACAATGTACCATTGCGGGCCTCCATGGACAGTGTGGCAGCCGCATTTCAACAGCATAATACCCGGGAAAAGCAGGAACATCCAGAGATTGCAGGTACAAAAGTCTGTGACCAGTCAGGGGCTCACAATAAGGGGGTTGGGAGGTGCAAGGTCATGGAAGTGGCCAAGCCAGGTCTTGGTGCGGCTTGAGTGCGTGTTGCCTTCTTGCTGGCCTCGAAGCAGAGCCGTACTCAAGACAGGACGGACTGAAGGCCCCCCTCGAATACTAACGCAGCTGTGGCCTGTTCTAGATCGTGCTGCTTGTTGGACTGGTGGCCCTCCTGGTAAATACTACCAGAGAGGTGCGTGGCCCAAATGACACCCTTACGCCCACTGAAGATGACACAAGATTAGCCGCAGGGCACCAAACAAAGCACAATGGTTCAGCACACAGATCCAGGCGGCGGATCTGACACGCCAGGCCTCTGCCATCCCAGATAACTCTGCGCTGATGTCGACAAATCACAATCTAGAGACACACTGGAGGCCAAGATAGGTGCGGTGGGGTCAGATGTCATGCTGATTCGTCAGGACCTGCTTAAAGCGGTTGCCAGAATAACTGATTCAGAAAAGGGGGTGGTGATGAACAGAGTGTCTGAATTAAGCAGACCACTCTTACCCAGTCCAAAGATCAGGGCTATATCCATCACCGTTTTTTAGCTCACTGCACCATCCCAGCTCAGAACTTGGCTATATGCAAATTAGTCTGACCCTGGCCCAGTGCATCATGGGAACAGGGCAGACCAAACTACCAAGCCAATTCTTATACTGGCAAGGAAACAAGCTACCGGGGACCGGTTTCTGGCATTTCAGCCGTCTTCGGCCCGGCTTGCTTGAATCCTGATGGTGCAATGAGCTAGGGACTCACATCTGAGTATACCCTTCCACTCTTACCCAGTCCAAAGATCAGGGCAGACCAAACTACCAAGCCAATTCTTATACTGGGAAGGAAACAAGCTACCGGGGACCGGTTTCTGGCATTTCAGCCATGTTCCCATGATGCACTGGGCCAGGGACAGACTGATTTGCATATAGCCAGGTTCTGAGCTGGGATGGTGCAGTGAGATAAATAACGGTGATGGATCAAGCCCTGATCTTTGGACTGGGTAAGAGTGGTCTGCTTAATTCAGACACTCTGTTCATCACCACCCCCTTTTCTGAATCGTTTTTGGCCACTATAGGTGTGGCAGGGTATACTCAGACATGAGTCCCTTTCTCACTGCACCATCAGGATTCAAGCAAGCCGGGCCGAAGAAGGCTGAAATGCCAGAAACCGGTCCCCGGTAGCTTGTCTCCTTTCTGGTGAAGAATTGGCTTGGTAGTTTAGTCTGCCCTGTTCCCATGATGCACTGGGCCAGGGACAGACTGATTTGCATATAGCCAGGTTCTGAGCTGGGATGGTGCAGTGAGATAAATAACGGTGATGGATCAAGCCCTGATCTTTGGACTGGGTAAGAGTGGTCTGCTTAATTCAGACACTCTGTTCATCACCACCCCCTTTTCTGAATCGTTTTTGGCCACTATAGGTGTGGCAGGGTATACTCAGACATGAGTCCCTTTCTACCTGCACCATCAGGATTCAAGCAAGCCGGGCCGAAGAAGGCTGAACTGCCAGAAACCGGTCCCCGGTAGCTTGTCTCCTTTCTGGTGAAGAATTGGCTTGGTAGTTTAGTCTGCCCTGTTCTCATGATGCACTGGGCCAGGGACAGACTGATTTGCATATAGCCAGGTTCTGAGCTGGGATGGTGCAGTGAGATAAATAACGGTGATGGATCAAGCCCTGATCTTTGTACTGGGTAAGAGTGGTCTGCTTAATTCAGACACTCTGTTCATCACCACCCCCTTTTCTGAATCGTTTTTGGCCACTATAGGTGTGGCAGGGTATACTCAGACATGAGTCCCTTTCTCACTGCACCATCAGGATTCAAGCAAGCCGGGCCGAAGAAGGCTGAAATGCCAGAAACCGGTCCCCGGTAGCTTGTCTCCTTTCTGGTGAAGAATTGGCTTGGTAGTTTAGTCTGCCCTGTTCCCATGATGCACTGGGCCAGGGACAGACTGATTTGCATATAGCCAGGTTCTGAGCTGGGATGGTGCAGTGAGATAAATAACGGTGATGGATCAAGCCCTGATCTTTGGACTGGGTAAGAGTGGTCTGCTTAATTCAGACACTCTGTTCATCACCACCCCCTTTTCTGAATCGTTTTTGGCCACTATAGGTGTGGCAGGGTATACTCAGACATGAGTCCCTTTCTCACTGCACCATCAGGATTCAAGCAAGCCGGGCCGAAGAAGGCTGAAATGCCAGAAACCGGTCCCCGGTAGCTTATCTCCTTTCTGGTGAAGAATTGGCTTGGTAGTTTAGTCTGCCCTGTTCCCATGATGCACTGGGCCAGGGACAGACTGATTTGCATATAGCCAGGTTCTGAGCTGGGATGGTGCAGTGAGATAAATAACGGTGATGGATCAAGCTCTGATCTTTGTACTGGGTAAGAGTGGTCTGCTTAATTCAGACACTCTGTTCATCACCACTCCCTTTTCTGAATCGTTTTTGGCCACTATAGGTGTGGCAGGGTATACTCAGACATGAGTCCCTTTCTCACTGCACCATCAGGATTCAAGCAAGCCGGGCCGAAGAAGGCTGAAATGCCAGAAACCGGTCCCCTGTAGCTTGTCTCCTTTCTGGTGAAGAATTGGCTTGGTAGTTTAGTCTGCCCTGTTCCCATGATGCACTGGGCAAGGGACAGACTGATTTGCATATAGCCAGGTTCTGAGCTGGGATGGTGCAGTGAGATAAATAACGGTGATGGATCAAGCCCTGATCTTTAGACTGGGTAAGAGTGGTCTGCTTAATTCAGACACTCTATTCATCACCACCCCCTTTTCTGAATCGTTTTTGGCCACTATAGGTGTGGCAGGGTATACTCAGACATGAGTCCCTTTCTCACTGCACCATCAGGATTCAAGCAAGCCGGGCCGAAGAAGGCTGAAATGCCAGAAACCGGTCCCCGGTAGCTTGTCTCCTTTCTGGTGAAGAATTGGCTTGGTAGTTTAGTCTGCCCTGTTCCCATGATGCACTGGGCCAGGGACAGACTGATTTGCATATAGCCAGGTTCTGAGCTGGGATGGCGCAGTGAGATAAATAATGGTGATGGATCAAGCCCTGATCTTTGGACTGGGTAAGAGTGGTCTGCTTAATTCAGACACTCTGTTCATCACCACCCCCTTTTCTGAATCGTTTTTGGCCACTATAGGTGTGGCAGGGTATACTCAGACATGAGTCCCTTTCTCACTGCACCATCAGGATTCAAGCAAGCCGGGCCGAAGAAGGCTGAAATGCCAGAAACCGGTCCCCAGTAGCTTGTCTCCTTTCTGGTGAAGAATTGGCTTGGTAGTTTAGTCTGCCCTGTTCCCATGATGCACTGGGCCAGGGACAGACTGATTTGCATATAGCCAGGTTCTGAGCTGGGATGGTGCAGTGAGATAAATAACGGTGATGGATCAAGCCCTCATCTTTGGACTGGGTAAGAGTGGTCTGCTTAATTTAGACACTCTTATCATCACCACCCCCTTTTCTGAATCGTTTTTGGCCACTATAGGTGTGGCAGGGTATACTCAGACATGAGTCCCTTTCTCACTGCACCATCAGGATTCAAGCAAGCCGGGCCGAAGAAGGCTGAAATGCCAGAAACCGGTCCCCGGTAGCTTGTCTCCTTTCTGGTGAAGAATTGGCTTGGTAGTTTAGTCTGCCCTGTTCCCATGATGCACTGGGCCAGGGACAGACTGATTTGCATATAGCCAGGTTCTGAGCTGGGATGGTGCAGTGAGATAAATAACGGTGATGGATCAAGCCCTGATCTTTGGACTGGGTAAGAGTGGTCTGCTTAATTCAGACACTCTGTTCATCACCACCCCCTTTTCTGAATCGCCAGAATAACTGAAGCAGAAACCAGAATCTCGACTGTGGAGGACACCGTCACCTCCCTTCAAAACAAGTATTTACTTTGGAGTCTATCACAAAAGGCCTTGCGACCTGAGTAGAAGATGCTGAAGGGAGGGTTCGCAGAAATAACCTTCGATTTATGGGTTTCCCAGAGGGCTACGAGGGCAGTAATATGCAGCAGTTCCTGACAACAAGGTTGACGGGTTGGCTTCCTCCAAATTCCCTGTCTCAATGTTTTATCATAGAACATACACATCGTGCTCTGATGCAGAAACCCCCGCCGGGGGCCAGGCAGCGCCCGAAATTCACCAGGCTTTTCCAATTTCATGACCGGGATAGCATCTTAAAGCAAGCCAGAATAAAAGACAAGCTACAGTACGACTCACGTCATATTTTAATTTTCCCGGATTATACCAAACTAGTACAGCAGCACCGACAATCCTTTGTGGCTGCTAAGGCTTGCTTACGGGATCTGAAAATCTCATATACTTTACAGTACCCAGCCCAAGTAAGGGTCTAATACCAGTTGCGCTTGTTTTTCTCAGGCCAAACGTTACACAGCAGATGTCCTTCTACTGCATGAGACCCACCTCCTCGGTACTAAAGCGCCATGCCTTTCACGTTTCGCTTACATACAGGTCTTACATACAGGTTTCACCAGATGCTCATGAGGGGTGGCACTCCTGATTAACCGCAGGGTCCCATATATTCACATAAAATCCTGGTCTGACCCCCAAGGGAGATATATCATTATCACCGGCACAATATATGGAGAACAAATTGTACTGGGCAGCATTTATGTGCCCCCACCACTGACCGGGCCTGTCTAGCAGTAGATAAGGGTCTCCCTATAGTGGTGGGCAACTGGAATGATGTCCTAAGCCAGACCCAAGACAGATGGAGACCAAACAGTGGATTGGGGGTGGCGCGGGTAACGCAGCTCCAGGATTTTGTGGACGGTATGGGATGGATTGATGCAAGGACACATCTCCACCCAACCGTACAAAGCTAGACTTATTACTCTAGTGCCTACAACTCATTTTCCTGTTTGGATGACATCTTTGTACCCACCTGCCATTTCCATAGAATCGCGACAACTGATATACTGGCCAGGGGGTTATCAGATCACTTCCCAGTGGTGCTGGAGCTACGCCTGGATGTGGTTCGTCCCCCTTCCGCTGGCGCCAATCGACATGGCACCTACACGATCAGCAATATAGGACACATATACACCAGGCCATCACAGAATATTTCACAACCAATTTGGGGATGGTGGACTAAGCGGTGACTATATGGAAAGCTATGAAGCCAACCCTTAGGTGTGTAGATATATCTTTCTGTACCGCCCAGCATAAGAAACGTCGGGAGGCACTGCTCCAGACCGAGGCACAGCTAATAGATCTAGAGCAGCATAATAGAGGGGAGGAGGGGAATAAGGTACGCAGACGAATTGCTTCACACGCAACAAGCACATGCAGGTGCACTGTTGGATGAGGCTAAACAGACATGGTTGAGCTCCCGCAGTAGAATACATCAATGGGGGAAAAATCGAGCTTGCCTCTACATCGCCTGTGTCAACACGCACTCCACGCACCAGCTACACCAGGTATTCATGGCATGGGTAGCTGAACACTCAACGATCCAGTTCAAATTGCTTCCAGTTTTGCCACCTATTATGCGCAATTATATACTCCTAGAGAAGTCCTGCCAGAACCTACAACACAACGCTTCCTTAATGACTTTACGAAGGCTCTGACTGACTCGGCACCCGCAGAACTAGATGCTCCCATTATGACTGAAGAATTGGGTGTAGCCCTCGTGGACTAATGTAAAGGTAAAGCACCTGGCCCCAACGGCTTCCCATGTGAATTCTAAAACATTTTCCAGCCCCAGCTCGGTATCCGCTATCTGGCTGTATTAGATGCAGCCCTTAAGGAGGGAAGACTCCCACCAGACTAGCGGCACACGGAAATTACGGTGTTTCCCAAACCGGTTAGGCCTCCTGATCAACACACATCATACCACTGCATATCGCTGCTAAATGTAGAGTTATTGGCCAAAGCCATGGCAAATCGTATACTACTTTATATGGTAGACTTAGTACACACAGACCAAGCAGGATTTAAGCCGTGCCCACAATGCCATTGCAGGAATTGATCACTTAGAGTAGGGGTGGGCAGAAGTCGCGGAAGGGACTATTTCGGAGAGGCACGGAGATTGAAGCAATCTCCGTGCCTCTCCACAATATTTCCGTTTCCAAATGCCGCACACCGCACACCTGCCTCCCGCTTCCCACCCGCCTGCCGCCCGCCTCCCGCCCACCTGCATATGCGCATGCGCAGGCTCCCGCGCATGCGCAGTTTCCAAAGATGAAGCCCCGATTGGGAATATTGCGGCGCAGTAAGGTAAGTTTGCTTTTAAGATGTAATTAGCCTTTTAATTTGATGTAATTTGATGTAATAAGGCGGGCGGGAGGCAGGCTGGCGGGAGGCCAACTTCCATTCTGCCTGCTAATGGGCGGAAATTTGCCCTGTTTTTC
This sequence comes from Lissotriton vulgaris, assembly GCF_964263255.1. Taxonomy (NCBI): domain Eukaryota; kingdom Metazoa; phylum Chordata; class Amphibia; order Caudata; family Salamandridae; genus Lissotriton; species Lissotriton vulgaris. Next base: position 1,187,656,466 of record NC_141696.1, on the reverse strand, counting down.
CGCCTTCTTTGCGGAAGGCGGAAAGTGCAAATTTGCGCCCATTCCATGGGCGGAACGGAAATATCCGCCCACCCCTAACTTAGAGGGTCCGGCAGCGCTGTTATTGGTCAACATAGACAGGATTTTTGATTCACTGAGCTGGACATACTTATTTGCCCTCCTACAACATTAAATATTGGGCCCTGTATATTTTGTATATTTGCTTGTTATATACAGACCTTACTGCCTCTGTTCGCGTGGTCTCTGATACCTTCTTTATTGGGCACGATACCCGGCAGGGCTGCCCGCTGGCCCCATAATTTATTCACACTAGCCATGGAGCCACTGGCCTTGTGGGTCAGAATTGACACACAGGTCAGGGGGTTTGAGTGGTCCTGTGGGATATCCGATTGGATAGCCCTATACGTGGACGATGTCCTTTTCTTTCTTACAGAACCACACCGGACAGGGCCACGGCTGCTTCGTATTATGCAAATATTTGGAGAGACCTCAGGACTGTATATGAATGCTCGCAAGTCTGTACTTTGGCCACTTCGGGGTATGACTGACAGGGGTGCCTGGTCGAGGAAGGTAACAATAGCCACAACAGGGTTTAAATACATTGGGGTCTATTTGTCGACATCTCAACCTCTATCTGGGAGAAAAACATTACCCCCATTTGGACACAAACACAGGTCGAGATGAAGATGTGGACGTGCCTGCTTCTGTCTATTCTCTGGAGGTTTGCCATCTTCAAGACGGTTTCCCTGCTCCACCTCCTCTAACAGATACAAAATCATCCCTGCTCGGTTCCACGGTTTCATCAGGTTAATATGGGGTTGAGTTGCTTCCTCTGGGCTGATCGGACCGCTAGAGTTGCTCTGAAAATGTGTTTTCACTCAACCTACTACGGGGGGTTAGCAACCCCGGATATTCAATCATACTATGCAGCTTCCTAACTTTTGGTGCTGAATGAGTGGTGGTACAGGGATAGACGTGACCTGGTATATCGTTTGGAACAGTGTCTAATTTTTTTTTTTTTTATTAAGACCAACGGTCCCAAACTTTATTTAGTTTCACAGATAAGCCAGTAATTATTCATACAATGTCATAACAGTGAAGTATTACTACAAACGGTACTCAGCAAATAGCACATGTTGACATGTCAGTTATACAGGAGTGAAAGTAAACAGTAGCTAGTGGAGGTGCATTAGTCCATAAGTGACGGTGCCAGGAAATGTCTCAGGCTGCAGTGCTCGCTGTTCGTAGCACTGCAAAAGGACCAGCGTGGTCACGAAAGCCAACAGTTATTGTTTGAAGTTGAGTTCCCTGATTAGTACAGCAGCGGGTAGAGGCAGTATCATACCCTCCGTTGTCGTATGGTTGCTGGGTGCCCGCTTCCTGGTCATGGATGCATCCAGTCAGCATTATGTGAAACGTAAACGGGGAAGGGGGATCGAGCATCATCATGAGTACAGTATGAACAGTCTCTGTGTCAACCAAAAGGTATAACTGGGTAGTAAAATAAGAGGGGGAGGGAGAAATATTTCAATAACTGTTGGACTAGTGTTTGCGGTGGTAGTAGTGTATCTGGAACCCTAGCTGTGTGTGGTGCATCCTGTGTGGGTCGCGCAGGGGCGGGGGCAGTTGAGGATGCGGTGTCGCTGCGGCTGCGAGGCGGGGGGGAGTGGGGGGGGCAAAGGCGGAGGGGAGAGCGGTAGGGGACATCTCCGTTGTGTAAGGCCTCAGTTGTCGGGGGAAGAGGTGGGGGGGGAGGGGGAGGGGCGGGGCGGGTGGACGGGGGGGGCGGTGGAGCCTGTGCCAAGTATGAGCAGCAATCAACTGTGCCCCCTCTATTCCGTGTCGGGACGGTACTCTATGCCGGCCTGGGCGCACGCTCTTGGAACAGTGTCTAATGGGCGACATACTACCTCACTCACTCCTGCATAAAGGAAGGCAGCTTCGAATCCTGCCACCAGCTATGCAGGAGGTGATTGGGGTATGAAAACAATCATTGCACAGATTAGGATGATGGGGCTGGCGACGGGAGAAACACCCCTGTGGCAGAGTGGCCTTCTGCCCCAATTGTCCACATTGTCGGGTTTTCGAGGCTGGGATGCCATACGTATCTCTACACTGGGATTGTTATGCAGGGAACCAGGTTGAAAAGCTTTCAGGATCTTCTGAAGGAATTCGACATGCCACATTTGCAATTTTATAAATATTTTCAATTTTGCCACGCACTATCTCCTTGTATTACACATCTAGAATCCCTGCTCGAGTTTAACCCGATGGAGGCCAAGGTATTCATGGATGATTTGGGGGAACATAACATTTCACAGATATATCAGTCCCTGGTGACAAACCTTCCCACCACTGTCGACTCACTCTGAGATACATGGCAGATGGACCTAGGTCCCCTTGATAACAATGACTGAACGGAGGCACTAGAACCCAACAGGGAGCTGCAATAGTTTCTCGACTAAGGCTAATCCAGTTCAAGTGCCTGCACCACACTTATTTTACTAGGCATAGGTTATGGAGGGCGGGCTGATACCTTCCCCTACTTGCCTGTGCTGCGACAGTGTGGAGGGTACATTCATACACATGATCTGGCAATGCACTGCGCTTACAAAATTCTGGAGAGGGGCCACAACCTGCCTTTCGGAGGTGTTACGGTGGGACATAGCTATCCCGCCAAAGCTTGTCATATAGCATATCACAGAATAGATAGGCGGTAACCAATATAAATGCCATCTGTTGTTCCTCGGCTTCACCTTGGCAAAAAGGGGCATAGCTAAAGCATGAAGGACCCAGGACCCACCCAGGCTGGGAGTCTGGAAAGCAGGTCTTAATTTTTGTATGAACCAGGAGCAACCCATATTTAAGGCAAAGGGTTTCCCACAGAAACAATTTGAAAAAGTTGGGCAGATTATAGAGGTTTCTACCTGGAGCCCTTCCTCACGATTGGTGGATGCTGAGGTCTTGGAATGAACAGAATTCAGGGGATGGTAATTACACATTGGGCTTGGCTGCATACGAACTGTTGTGAGCCAGTTTATAGGCTCGCTGTGTTTACATTTGTTTTATTGTGAATTTTGTATCGATATAATGGATGGCAACAGACTAGATGTCACAATACTGAATATGTATTACTGAAAATATATTGTGAGTAATCTAGTGACTATCGCTGCTGACACAATTAAATTTGTTGTGAAAAAAAACGGATCAAAAGTTACTAAAAAATGTGACTTGTGTTTCTGCAAAGAAGACATCCCTTTGCAAAGGTTGACTGATTCCTTTCTCACCTCTGCATTTGAATGTTACACTGGTACTAATAAGGCAAAATCTTTGCAGAGAGTGTTGGCATGTGTGAAAATGTCAAAATAATAAAGAATCAGAAAATATAACGCATTACGCTGCAGCCATTTTTTGGCTGCATAATTTAGTCAACACTGAGGCATAAATTTGTCCTTTATTACTGCATAATTCCAGTGGCTCCAAAGTAGGCGGCACATGTTAAAAGTGCTTGTGCATGAGCAGAGAGACCGTGAAGTTTGTGAACTCAGTTTAGTGTTTGTGCAAATCCTGCAATGCCGACCCCTGGTGAGTTGCAGCTGCTACTGCTGAAACAAGGTCAATGGAGGTTCTGATGGGTGAGGTGGACTAACCTCAAGGGCAGAGCTGGCTTTAGTGGTGGTCACCGCGGCCCGTGCAGGTAAGAGCATTGGGCCCGCTTGGGGGTGTGGGGGAGATTTCGACAGACGACGACGAGGGAAAATTAATTACGTTGCTGGTGGAGCCCTGGGCAACAATGTTTGTTGGTGCCCCCCAATGACTCCCTCTGCCACGGATTCCCTCACTACCACCCTTTAACAGTGCCTCTCATGTCTCCATAATCACACTTTTGTTCAGATACATTGAATTTGATTTGCGGCGCCACTGATGCCAGTGTAGTGTCAGAGCACTTTACATCACACACAAACTTTGAATTTAGAACATAACACCATGGTTGGGGGTTCTCTTTAATAACCAGAATTGATTTCTATTCAAATGAACCCTTTTTGCAACATTAGGATACTCAAAGACGGGAGAAAACCCATAACACTCTAATTTATACCTTGCAGTTTGCATGCAGCTCTTGTATGACAGTTAATTGCTCACTGCTCTATATTAGGATTTTGACTTATAAACTGCAAGTAACTAAAGGATCTCACTGACAACAGTAACCCACTGACCTATTTACATTATGTGCACTTTGTGATCTGCATGGTACATGTTCTTTGCAGCATGCACATTAACCCTCTCTACTACCTTTCCACCAGTAAAAACTTCCACTTAACAAAACTCCATCTCTCTCTCTCTCTAGGAAGAACATTAATCACTGGAGCTTATTGTTGCCAAACATTGCTGGAGGCCAGGAACGAGGCAGCAAGTGCTTTTAGAAAGATAATATACTTGCAAACATGACGTCCCCGCCCGAAGTCAGCACCCTAGAGCCGCACTGCTCAAGTGTCCTATGACCTCAGTAACAGAGTCACTGTCGCTCTAGGGTGTGCTGCTTCATAGGCCTGCCCTCATGACTGGGGATAAACTTCAGCATGGATTGTGTGGACAGGCCTTCAAGGTTAACCCACACTTGCCACCGCTAGAGTCCACCTGCTGGTGCTAAGACACCAGGGCTTCTAAGGTCTTGCAGGACCTTCTAAGGTCTGGTACAGGAATGTGCTCCCTCAGGACAGTGTTCTGGTGGACTGGTCATGAAAGCTGAACCTGGTTCCTCTGTTCCAAATGCGGCAGCTCTGGCCATAGTGCCACACCCTCTCCGACACTGAACACCATACTGCCCCACTGACAGAAACTCGCACTACCTTTAGCCACATCCCAATTTTGCCATGCTATAAACACCTGGATGTGACTCAATTCAAATGACACTTTAGATAAGAGTAATATGCTGCTTAAATAAACAAACATTGTAAATGCAATTTGTCTTGCATTTGTTTGAGTTGGAGCTATTGGCATTGTAAATGGCAATGTATTTTACATATGTGTTATGGAGTGTATGTATGTGGTGTGTAGTGGAACTATGTGGATTGGATTGGATTAGTTAGTTGTGTAATTGTGTGGCGTCTAATTGTGTGGTGTCGAGTGGAGTGGATTTGTGTAGTGCCATTAGGTGGCATGGTTTGCTGTGGAAATATATGGTTAACAATTCTGTGGAATTCAGTGTAGTGACATTTTGGGGAGTGGGATTGTATGTTGTGGAGTGGTAAGTATTTCAGTTTAATTATGTGTTGTGCTGTTGAATATTGCGGCACAATGTGGAATTGTGTGGCGTGAATTGGATGTATGTGGTGTTGTGTAATTGTGTTGAGTTGTACTATGTGATTTAGTGTTAACTTATGTGTTGTGGATTGGAAATGTGTGGAGCTGAATTGTGTGGCCTGGAACTGTGTGTATAGCTTTGCGATTTTGGTGACAGAAAAGAAAAAATGGGTAGGAGGTAAGCATCAGATCTGTGTGTTTAAAAAAAAGGAAAACGTTGGAGCTATTGTCATTGTAAATTTCTCTTACCTATGTGTTATTGACTGGAGTGGATGTATGTGGAGTGTACCAATTATGTAGGTTGGATTGGATTTGTTAGTTGTGGTATTGTGTAATGGAAAACTGTGGTGTGGGTTTGTGTTTTTTTTTTTTTGTGAAATATATTTTTATTGCAGGAATCAGCAAACTGTTACATATATGACCAGCATCAGAAATCCACTGAAATCAATTAACTGCATCCCGTCCACCCCCCGCAGCACGTTTTCATACATAATCATTCAGCCCACAGTTCAAAGGTCGGGCGACAAAATCCAGTGGGGGCTCAGCAGGAGCGCAAGGCTGGTCCGGATAATCCACTGTCCGTCATCTGCTTTTTTAAACAAGCCCCAAAACCCAAAAGAAAGTCCCACCCACAAAACACTAACTTACAAAGAAATCCCTCCCCAACCTAACCCCGCCATCAGTGTATGGTAGCAGCCGCAATAGGATTCGTGAGAGGACCCAAGATGAGCGTATCAGAAACAGAAAACGCAATCGCCTATCGGGACTCAGGGCGCGCTGCAATCTCACTATCAGAGTCGCTGGGGGCGCAATAGTCTCTGAGGGCCTGCACTAGTGTCTCCCATTCCAGCGCTGCCTCCTGTGCTTTTTCGTTACGCTGTCTCCCAGCCAGTTGGTATCTCAGCGTGCTTTCCCCCACCGCCCACTTCAAGAGTTCGCTATGCCACCTGCTCCCAGTCGGACCAGCTCGTGCCTTCCAGTTCCTGGTCACCTCTCGTTTGGCCAAGAGAAGCCCTAAATCAATAAATTTACTGGAAATTTTGTTTTTGGGGGTATGTGGAAACCAATGCAAAAGACCCACCGCCGCATCGACCGATAGGGGTCTCCCCGTCACCTCCGTCAGGGTCTTCTCCACTTCCACCCAGTAGGAGGACAAACCCGGGCAGGCCCACAACATATGGAGGAGGTCCGCCTCCGGCGCCGGGCATCTGGGGCAGGTTGCCGAGCCCGTGGCGAAGTACTGTTGGATTTTCGCCGGGGTCAGGTATGCCCGATGGAGTACATAATAGTGGACCAACTGAAAACGGGCGTGGCGCGTCCCCTTCCAAGCTCGCCGCACGAGCTGAGACCAGGTCGCTTCCGGGATTTCCTTGCCTATGTCTGCCTCCCAACGGGCCTTCAGGGTCGTAAGGGGGGTCAGCCCTTCATTGATCAATCTACTGTAGAGGCAGGTGACCGCCTTCACCGTGCCCGCAGACATCATGACGTATTGGCACACCGGAGACGTAGGAGGTTCCTCCTGTCCGCCTTTCCAATGCGCCTGGATCGCACGGACCAGGGCCGAATGCAACAGGAAGTCTCCGCGGGGAATCTCGAAGCGGTCAATGAGCTCCTGAAAGGGCAAGAGTACCCCAGCCTCATAAAGATCCCCCACCAACTGCAACCCCGCGTCCTCCCAGTCCGCCAATCGTGACCAATCACCGCCATGGGGCAAGGCCGTCAACATCCCCAATGGTATTTCAGGCGCATATGGTATCCGCAATTGGCCCCGGGCGTGAGCCCGGTTCCAACACAGGCGAATGGTCTTTTCCTCCAGCGTCAGGTCCTGCAAGGTCAAACGTTGGCGTAGAGCTATGAAGGATAGGACAAGCCTGGCCATCCCTGTACCTCTCCTGTCCTCCGGGCCTCGGAATTCCCTGGCAATCTCCTGGGTGAGGGTCTGGAGCTGCGCTGCCAGATAGTATTTCTCAAAATCCGGCACCGCGAGTCCACCCTCGGCTTTCGGCCTCATCAGGGTCTTAAGGGCCACTCTACGGCGGCCCGAGCCCCAGAGGAATCCGACTATCATCGACCGTAGGAGCCTAAATGTGGCTGGCGGGATCCAAACTGGTAGCGCCCGGAAATAGTACAACAGCCGGGGAAGAGCCACCATTTTGAGGAGAGCGACCCGCCCCGCCAACGAAAGCGGTAGCGTAGCCCAGAAGTCCATGTTCCCCCGTAGAGCTCGACTGCATCTGGTAATGTTTCCGTCCAGGAGGTCAGATGGATCATGATAGATGTACACTCCCAGGTACCTGAAGCAGTCAGGTTCCCATCTAAGCTCTCTATTGAGGACTGGACTAGGGGTGCCTCTGCGAACCGGGAAAAGGCATGTCTTGGCCCAATTCACTCGTAGGCCCGAGACCTCCCCAAACGCCGTGAGCGCCGTCTCAGCTCCATGTAGAGCCTCGACTGGGTCCTCAAGGAAGAGCAACAGGTCGTCGGCATATAACGAAACGTGGTGCGGGCCCGAAGGTGTCCAGAAACCATTGTAATGCGCCCCCGATCGGAGTAGCAATGCGAGGGGCTCCACCGCCAGCGCGAAGAGAAGTGGGGATAACGAACAGCCCTGTCTCGTGCCTCTTTCTACCGGGTACTGCGAGGAAATTAATGGACCCGCCCGAACCCTGGCCGACACGGAGGTATATAAGACCGCGGTCCACCTGATGAAGCCCTCTCCGAGTCCGAACCGCCGCAACACCGTGTGTAGGTAGTCCCATTCCAGGCTATCAAACGCCTTCTCTAAGTCCACCGATAGGACCACCGGGCACGGAGCATCCATTAGCGGTTCACCCAGCAAGCGGAACAACCTACGGATGTTCATTGTCGTATTGCGCTTGGGGATGAACCCAGCCTGGTCCTCATGCACCAGGGAGGCAATGTGGCCCAGCAGTCTCGAGGCCAAGATGCTGCTCAGAATCTTATAATCGACCGTCAGCATCGATAAGGGACGGTAGGACGCCGGATCGGTTGAGTCCCGCCCCGGCTTGAGGAGGGGAACCACCAGGGCCTCGCGCATCGAGCCAGGCAGTCGGCCAAGCCTCCTCGCCTCTCTATAAATAATCACCAGTCTCGGAGCCAGGAGGTCGGCATAGGCCGCGTAAAATTCCACAGGAAGACCGTCTAGCCCTGGGGTCTTATTCCGCGCCATCTTTTTAATGGCGCTGCGGATCTCCCCCAGTTCAATATCGGACCCCAGGGCCTTCGCCACGTCAGGCTCCACCACTGGGAGCTCCAGGGGCCTCAGATAGTCCTCGAGAAGGTTAGGGTCTTTGGCAGCACGACTGCGATATAACTGGTCATAGTAGTGCCGGTAGCAGCCTAAAATCTCCGGTTGAGTGTGCACCATGGTCCCGTTCGCCATGCGCATGGACGTCGTCAGTGAGGTCTGGCGCGTAGGGTTAGCCAGCCATGCCAGCAATGTGCTCGATTTATCCCCTTCTGCAAGGGACCGAACCGTATAGGCCTTGTAGTCGAAGCAGCGCAGCCGCTCGACCTCAGCCGCCACCGCCTCCTTCGCCTCCGCCTCGCGTCCCTGGAGTTCAGGGTGCCCGGGGCGGCGGAGTTCCAACTCACGAAGCCTCCGATCGGCCACGTCCAAGTCATCGAGGATAACCCGCCTCATACCTACCTTCTTGGTGATGCAATAACCCCTCACCACCACCTTAAAAGCGTCCCATTCCAGTGCTCTCGAGCTCGCAGAGCCCCCGTTGGACGCGAAATACTCCTCGATCTTATCACCTAAGTCCGCTCTGAATACAGTGTCCTCGAGGATCTCAGGGCGTAACTTCCAGGTGGGCACCGCCGGCGCCCCCGGAAACCAGCGAAGGGCCAGCAGGAGGGGGTTATGGTCCGAAATGGTCCTAGTCAAGTATTCGGAACGGATGGCTGCTGAAACCAGTTCAGTCGAGCCAAGAAACCCGTCCAGCCGAACGTGCAACTCGTGAAGGCCCGAAAAGTAGGAGTAATCTCTAGCGTCGGGGTGTTGCGCTCTCCAAATATCCGTCAGACCCCACCGTGTCTGCCAGTCCCTACGGCCTTTGGCCACACGGCGGACCGGAGAATCAGGGAGGGGCGGGTGCGAGCGATCGGTCTCCACATCCACTACTGAATTGAAATCCCCACCGAGCAGGAGGGGCCCCGTGAAAAAGTGGGCCAGCGAGCCCGATAACCTAGAAAGGAAGGCAATCTGGTCCATGTTAGGTGCGTAAACACAGCAAACGTTCAGGTCCCTCCCCCCCAGAGTACCCGAGATGGCCACGTAGCGCCCCTCTGGATCTACCACTGAGTTTGTGACCTGGAAGGGAACCCCAGCCCTAATCCAGATTAGCGCCCCCCTGGCATACGCTGAGTACGACGTGTAGAAGACCTGCCCCCTCCATCTACGCTGTAGCGCCGCCCCCTCCGCCTTGTTTAGATGGGTCTCCTGCAGCAGCGCCATTTGTATTCCCCTACGCACTAAATAAGCGTGGACTTTGTGCCGCCTAGACATGGTATGAAGCCCCCGCACGTTCCAAGTAATACACTTCACATTAGCAACGTCAGCCATTGTCCCAAACTGTCCGTGCAAAGTCTCCCCATCTGGGTCTCAACAAAAAGCGAACAACAATCCCCCCAGCACTGATGGCGGCCATTTCCCCCAACCAAAACTTAACAACTCTTACGTTAACCAAACCCCTGCCCACCCTCCCCAGAACAGGACCCAAATAACTCCATCTAGTTCCCATCCAAACCATGCCCTCAGAAAACCCCTTCGTCCCAAACTAATCCTACGGTCGCCACCGTAGGAAGGCCTTAAGGGCCAGGTGCGGGCTGGGTGGTGGCAGTGGGCCCTCGATGCCCTGGCTACCAGGACTAAAGCAAGCCCCAAACAGTAACGGAAACCCTCGGGGCAAAGGCAAGGCACCCCACCCCCCGCTTCTCCGGAGATCATGCTGAACCATCGGCTCCCGCCACCCCCACTACGGGCCCCCACCCAAAAGGATGCAGCTCACCCCGTCAACCCTGTCCATCAAGAAGGTCCTCAACCGATTTTGGCGTGATCACCGGTGTGCCGGTGCTATCTGTCACCGAGTTCTCCGAGTCCGTCGATGCCCCCTCGTCACCAGGGTTCTCTTCTTCCGCGATGGTATCATCTCGTGAACCAGATAGTGCAGACAACACCTCCAGTACTCCTTTCCGCTCCGTCGATGTCTCTGCAGTAGAAGGGCCGCCCGACCGGCCCCGGCGACTCCGCACCCTCGTGGATCGCCGTCGCTGTCCCGGCTCCGCCGTTGGCTGAGATGCGGAGGCGAAGCCATCTTTCCCAGCTCTATAAAGTTCAAGCCAGTTACAGGCATCCGCCGGGGTATCAAAAAATGGAGTCTTGTCATCGACAATGACGCGGAGCCTTGCAGGAAATAGGAGCGAGTATTGGATGCCCTCGCTCCGGAGCTCGCGCTTGACCGCCAAGAATGAAAACCGCCTGCGTTGGGTTTCATAGGTGTAGTCCGGGAAGATGTTCACCTGGCTGTTCTCCACCTTGAAGGGGCCATTATGTCTAGCGGCATTGAGGATGAGGTCCCTGTCGCGAAAATGTAGGAGGCGCGCCACCACCGGACGCGGCGCACGGCCCTGTTGCGGTGGCCTTGCTGGGACTCTATGAGCTCGTTCAAGGGTGTAGAAAGAGGATAGGCCCTCCGGGGCCACCGTGTCTCGGAGCCAGGCCTCCAAGTAGGCCACCATGTCGCCATCCTCGATCTTCTCCGGCAGGCCTACCACTCGGATGTTGTTGCGCCTGTTACGGCCTTCCGCATCCTCCGCTCGCTGCTCCAGGGCAGAAATCCGGGTTAGGGCATCTTTCATTGCCGCGGCCAAGGTTCGCTGCGCCGGCTCCAAGGTTTTCACCGAGCCTTCCACTTCTTTGACCCTGTCCGACAGCTTGCCATGATCCGGCCTGAGGAGGCCCAGGCTCGTCGCCACCTGGGCAATGTCCTGCTGAAGGGCCGAGCGTGTGGTCGCAATCGCCTCCAGGACGCGATCAAACTGTTGCTGCAGCGGCGCGCCGCCAGCACTCCCCGGGTTTCCATGGCCTTCCTTGTCCGGGGTGTCCGAGTCAGAGGCGGCCGGGGTAGTCCCCTTGGCCCCTCTCGGCTTCCCCATGTCGCGGGAAGCGCACAGTGTGGACTCAGATGAAGGTGCCACCGAGTGCGGGCGCCGACTATAACTCTCCCGAATGGAGGCCCTCGGGGTGAGGGCCGGTGATCCTCTTCTCCAGGGCCAGGTGGATCTCCACAGTTTCGGCTCGCGCCACCACCGTGTCGTCTGAGAGCGCTGAGGAGGAGGCGGAGACACTCGGCGCCAGGCCGGGCAGGCCCGTCTGGTTGACGAGGATCCGGAGCGAGGGCCACCCACACCACCAGAGACTTTGTGGCGCCAGGGGGTTGTGCTTCCCATGGAATCGGGTCGATCGGGGGATGCAGCCAAGCGCCGCGTCGGGGGTCGGCACCACCGTCAGGACCTCCAGGCGTCCGTGTGCCGGGGTTCACTATGGTAGGGGCTTCCGACCGTCCGGGCGCATTCACCAATATCAGAGTCTCAACAGGGCAAAGTCCAGCTCCTCACTCTCCAGGAAAACACAAGAGCGGAGGGCACGCTATGACCAGCGACGTTCTTCCAGGCTAATGGTCCCGTCCAAGGGGACAAAGGGGTCCGGGCGCCATATTGGGTCGCTCTCCTCGGGACCACAGACTTCGAGTTTCGGGCGGATCACCACCCGTCCAGGCTGTGCCAGGCGTCTCAGTAGGGTCCAGTTGGGCCAAACGACGATTTGCGGGGGCTAGGGTGCCCCGCGGCCTCCGATTAACAGGATAATCCCGGGCTCAGTCCCGGAGCCGAGCTCTCAGGCGACCATCGCCATCGGCGCCCAAGCCACGCCCCCTTGGTGTGGGTTTGTGTTGTAGAAGTATGTGGTATAGTGCGCAGTTGTATTATGTGGATAGTAATTATGTGTTTTTGAGTGTATTGGAATTATGTGGAGTGGGGCTGTGTATAATAGAGTGTAAGTATGTGGAATCATATTTTGTGTTATAGAGTGTTATGTAGTGGAGATTAAAGAATACATTATGTACAATTGAATGACTTTAAAAAAAAGGAATTAACCAAAAATGTCTTCTAGTTTTCTGTTCCGTGCAATGCTGGCAACCTCTTCCCGCTTGTTGTAATGCTTGTTTGTTATAGTTTGTTTTGTTATTAATGGTGGGATATAAACAATAGGAGGGTGGAGATTGAGAAATAGTGCCTGAATTACAACTCAAGCAGCTGACAGACACTAGGAGAGAATCAACAGATGCCAAATCCTGAGGGCACACTGAGGTGGTGCCCAGTAATGCTGAAGTGGTGCTGAGGTGGTGATGTGCTGGTGCAGATGTGATGCTCTGGTGATACTGAATGATACTCAGGTGGTGCTGAGTGATGCTGAGGTAGTGGTGTGCTGGTGATTCTGAGTGTTACTGAGGTGGTGCTGAGTGACACTGTGGCACTGAGTCATGCTGAGGTGGTGGTGCTGCTCTGGTGCTGAGGTGATGCTCTGATGATGCTGAGGTGGTGCCATATGGGTACTGAGTTGCTGCTGAGGTGGGGCTGCATTGGTCGTGGTGCACTGATGCAAAAATGGTGCTGTGCTGATGTTTATGTTGTGCTGCGCTGGTGCTGAGGTGGTGCTGCGCTGATGCTGAGGTGGTGAACTGATGAGGAGGTGATGTTGAGGTGCTGCTGAGTGATGCTGATGTGGTGCTGAGTGATGCTGAGGTGGTGGTGCTGCACTGGTGCTCAGGTGGTGCTGAGTGATGTTGAGTGGTGTGTTCTGAGGTGATTGTGTGCTGATGCAGAAGTGGTGCTGCCCTGGTTCTGAGTTGCTGATGAGGTGGGGCTGCGTTGGTGGTGGTGCACTGATGCTGAAGTGGTGCTGCGTTGGTGCTGAGTTGCCCTTGAAGTGGGGCTGCTTTGGTGGTAATGCACTGATTCTGAGATAGTGCTGTGTAGGGCTGATATTAAGGTGGTGCTGCGCTGATGCTGAGTTGGTGCTGTGCTGATGCTGAGTTGGTGCTGCACTGATGGTGGTGCACTGATGAGGAGGTGGTGCTGTGCTGATGCTGAGGCGTTGCTGAGGTGATGTTGAGTGAGGCTGAGTGATGCAGATTCCCTCACCACCAGCACCCTTTAATAGTGTCCCTTAAGGCTCCATAACCACTAACGTTCAAACGCATTTAATTAGTTATACAGTGCCACTCATAGCAGTGTAGAGTGTCAGAGCACTTTGCATCACATACAAATTACACAGAGGTGATTAATTATATGTATATACATTAGTTTAAAGGAAATGTTACATAAGACTGGACTACAGGGTTTAGGAGTCATAATCTGAAACACAAATCCAAAAGACCAGAAGGTCTCGGGGTGGGTAGAGAGGTCCTCAGACAAGAGGATAGAAAGGACATGTCCTCCCTATTTTATACACTTTTCACAAACAGAATGTCCTTTCCGTGATTAAGTTGTTACTTTCTCTAGAGCTAGGGAACAGCAACAAAAGAGGCGATCAATAGTGGGTGGGGGGTTCCTAGGTGTGTGATGGTAATACTCTCAAGAACAAAATTCTCAAGAGGATTATAAGTATAACTAACCCGTTGTTACGGGTGGGAAGGGAAAAAGACCCTTTTCTTTCTATAGCCCTCACTCACTCACTTCATCATAGGGCTCACCCCAACTCCTAAAGGTCGGGGGTGGGCTAAACCATGTTTCAGGGTGCACTTAAAGATATTGTGTATGGGGCGTACCATTAAAGATAAAATTCCTTACCCACACCTAAAGAAATCTTTAATAATGGAGTGGGAGGGAAGGTAAAAATATTAAAGTATCAGTTGAAGTGTTGATTTAATGGAACTGAAACAATGCGCTGCGTTTAGGTAGTGGTTTAACTTTTTACATGATTTAGAGCTGCAATAGCTAGAAGGCATGGCTGGCTGCGGCTGGCTTCGGACAGGAAGGACAAGACAAGAACCAGGGAAGTTTCAAGCGACTTTTTAAAGAGGCAATTGGTGCCAGTTATAGCCTTGTGGGCCCCAGAGTTGCTGTAGAGGTGTTTTTGTGCCTGTTTCTGGAGGAAATTAAAGGAGGCAAACTTAAAACCATTATAATTAATTGCTTGCATACCAAGCCATCCTGGGAGCTGCCTATGGGAAGAATACAAAAGAATGCCAGTCACATGGAAGGGACTGGGAAGGTGAATGCTGCAATACAATGTAAGCAGCTACGAGGTTGAAAACATAATAAAACAGTCCCCCCACAAGCAGATCAACAGAACAAAGTGTAATGATATTGTACTTAGTCCTGCTCCTCGGAGGAAAAAGGAGGGACACAGAGGCAGGACTGGCCACTAGTAAGCAAGGAATATTAAAGGACATTGAAACAAACAAATGAAAAGCAAGGAATGACATTTGGCCCACAGAGATATATGTATACTAAAGTATGCAAGCGGACGTATGCTTACGCTCGACCTAAAAAGTAACAATATCCTGGGAAAAGCAAACCCTCAAGGGAATGCAAGATTAAGTAAAGCACATGAAATGTAATCAGATCATGGTTACCTTAACACTATTATACTCATTAAGGAATCAGTGAGTGCTTTTGCATGAGAAGTTAAGGGCATGACTACGGGGCCCAGAAGGGACTTGTTTCAATGTCCATTGCTTATATCCGTACAAAACATAAGAAGTATGGTTTAAAAAAACGACATCCCTGAAGACAGAGCCACAGTGCACAATTTGGTGTCCAATTCACCCCTCAAGCATGTATTGCAAAGTACCTCCAGGAATGGTGCTCTTCCCCACCTAGGGAAAACAATGTTGTTGAAAGAAAGAAGAGAAAACAAAAGTAGTGTTTCACTGGCAAACTCTGTAAAGTGGAGCTAGTATGTTCGGGTGTGAATAAAATAAATCTGGCCAATTTGTGACCACTCTATCTTGCTTTCTTTAGTTGGTTTTCACATTTTGAACCTTTTATTTCTCTACATCCTAAGGCAGCACTTTGGAATAGAAAAATGTCAGAAAAAGACGACATCTCCAGAAAAAGTGTTTTCCTTTTTTAGATCCATTTCACGGAGGAACAAATAAACAAAAGGAGAGGAAAGAGGGAGTAATAAATGTTTCCTGTAGTCAAGGTTTTCAGTAAGCGAGGAGGCGTGAGACAGAAAGAGAGGAGGAAGAGTAAGAAAGAGAGGGGGCGGAGGGAGGCATCTATCAGTGGCTGAGCAGAAGTGGTCACTGACCTTGTCTTCACTGGGCAAGAAGGAAAAGACAGAGTTATTTTCCTTCTCTGCCCAACCGCCCGTCCCTGAAAGACCAAGAATGCTGAGCCTTATCTCTAGGCTTTGGCTATTTATGCCATCCTGGGATGCATGTTTAAAATAAAAAAAAGTAGGGGAACGGAATCTATAAAATGTAAGAAGTAGGGGCACGCCATGCCCTGCTGATCCCGCCTATTTCTACCACTGCTTGTATGGGATTTTTAAAGACTTGTGCAGCACTAGAAAGCCCAAAGTGTAAGCGTGGTGGCGTCAGAGCCCCATGTGTGTCGAAAAGGTTGTTATGCACCTCGTGTCTGGGTGCAGGGTAAGTTGGTAAAACCCTGACCAGACATCAATCTTGTCGAATGAGCTTGCGCCACTCAGCTCCCCGATTAGGCCGCCAATGGTGCGGGTGAAGTGGCATTCACGAAGAATTGCAACGTTGGGTAGCCTCATGCTGCCACACTGATGCGGACCTCTCCTGGCTGTTTTGGCTTCATCATCACGTCAATAGGGGCTACCCATGGGGTAGGACTGGTGACTTTCTTGATACCTGCCTTTTCAAACATGTCCAGCTCATCTTCTACTTTGGATCGTTGGTGAAACGCTATTCTGTGATGGTGCAGAGCCACTGGTTGTATGGACTTGTCAATGTGTAGCTTGACTACTTTTTTTTTCATGCACCCGATCCCTTCATACAGGCTTGCAAACTCGGCTGGGAGGTGGGATAGTTCTTCTATGTGCATTCCGAATGTAAACTTGACCAGTTCTAAAGCCTCAACTGTGTTGCTGTTCAGGAGCACGTCCTTCCCCATTTTACAGACATAGACAGTAGAATCCACCCAGGCATTTCCTGGTGAGATCTGGGTCTTGAATATTCTTAGCATGGGTAGAGGTCTGTTTACCCATATGCGAAGACCCTGATCATGGCCTGAGTCAGTGGAGGTGGGGTGGGCAGGGTTGGCAGGGTGTTTTACTGGTCTGCGTACATTACGTTAATGGAGGGGCGTGTGTCAATGGTGGCTGTACCAGGGTTGGTTCTTGAGGCGACATAGAGGCAGTGGTCAGTGGAAGGCAGTGGTGTTGCCGATTGTGAACTCAAAGTGTAATGGGGGATCCATGGTGTAATTCCCCATGTCTTCCCTATCCTCCTCTCCTTCTGAGATAGTGTTTACGGTCTCTTTTTCCTTTTTTCTTTTGATCACCAGCATACTTTGGCAAAGTGGTTGTATTTCCTGAATGTGGTGCGCGTCTTTCCCCTCACTGGGCAGTCTGTTGGCCTGTGGCTGTGCCTTCTGCAGTGTCCACACATTCAGGGTGCTTCTGCTGCCCTCTCTGGGCTTCTCCAGTGATTTCTTTGGTAGAACCACGTTCGCAGGTTTATGTTTTAATTGTCCTGTGCAGTGCAGCCTCCATGTGCAAATCCCTGGAGAAATTTCGAGAGTTTGTTTGCCCTTCCCATCCTGAGAATGCCCTGCATGAACTTTCCGGATTCTTGTAGAATGTTCTCTCTGAGATTTGTCAAGGCACACTCTTGGATGATAGATTCCAGAATTTCTTCCTGTTCATCATGAATCCACAGGTACTGGCTACTTCTCTTAGCCTGCTGTAGAAGTTGTTGAGGGATTCATCTCTCTCTTGGTGAGCTTGTTGGAATATGAACCTTTCCCAGTCATGGTTGGCCATGGGCTTGAAGTGAGCATTGAGGGTTGTGACAAAGGTGTTGTATGTTTTAGGTGTTGCCTCTTTGAGTGCCCTCACAGTACAGTTCAAGGTACTCAACCCAGTCTCTCCATTGGGGTGCTTGCGTGGATGATGTCCCTTGATGACAAATGGTTCTATCGCTGGTACACCTGCCATAGTGGAGTGGTGGGCATCGCTCTGTTCCAAGGTCTCTGCCTTCCCTTTTCCTGTGAACGCGGGGATGCCCTAGCAATGTGCGTCTGCTTGCTCTCCTGTCTGAGGGGGACAGGGTTCAGGTGGGTGGGTGGGTTCATGTGAGTGCCATGCTGCTCACTGTGGGACTTGTGGTTGGGCTGTCCCAGTCACACGTGGCCAGGCACCTTTGCTTCAGTAGGGTTGGGCCTTGTGTGTTAAGCTTGCTGTGGCCTGCGTTTCGTGGCCGAGATGCAGGGGTGACAACAGTTTGCATCCAAGGTAGTGAACTGATCGTGCGGCTGCCACACCTGTGACTGATAAAATCACTAGGGGGCGTTGGCTTTCAATTTCGCAGCACAAGTACCGCCAGCTGCCTCCTGATGCCGGGCGGCTACCGCACTCGAAGTCAGCTGTGGGTGTCGTTGTGGTGTTTCCTTAGGGCTATTTTGACCTCTCCGGCCCCTCCGCGGAGCACGAGAACTGTTTTCTAAACTGGGTGGTCACCACACTCGGGGTAGTGGATTGACTGTGGATAGGTCGTGGTAGTTATGTAGGCTATTACTGTCTTGTTGCCAATGTATCGTCCCTGCGCCGGACTACCCTAAATCAGCTTGGCCACTGGAGCACATAAATGCTTGGCACTCAGAGACCGGGTGCTTTTCTCATCAACGTGTTCTCATACGCAAGAAACACTACCCTTCCTTTGTCATAACATTTCATAATAAACAGATCAGAGCTTTGTTGTCTGATGTAACTTTTCCAAAAGAATCAATCAAGTCTTTAAGATTGGTTTATCACCACAAACTGCTCAGACCTTCTGGATTATGCTTTATCCATCAACCACCATACCTACAATCCTAACATTACAAATTTGTACAAGTTTACTGGTGGGAAAACATTGTAGGCCACATGTATCAAACAATTTTGCATTCGCAAATTTTGCGAATCAGTAGTTTTGCAGTAATTTCGCCCATTTGCGAATGCAAAATAGCCTTTCAAGATATGTGAAAGACTTTATAGTCATGATTTTAGGTAATAGCAAAAATTGTGACTACTAATAAAGAATCGCAATTTGCAATTCCCTTAGCACACGTACCAAGCATTTTCTAAAGGCAAACTGTGCATTTATGAAATGCTATTACCATTGACTCCAAGTTGATGCTAACTGTGTGCAAATTTTGAAAAATGCATTTTTCAAAGTGCCACGTAGCGCATGTGTGCACTTTACATATGCACATTTTCTTTTGTGGTGCTTCAGGGGGCCTTAGGCCCCCGGGCACCCTCGGTATTGCATTACCTAAGTTCCAATTACCAATTAGGTCATCGCAAATTAGGCAATGCAAAACCTTTTGCACGTATGGGCCTTTAGGCTCATAGGAACGATTGGAGTACTATTACCCAATAGCGATTACCAAATTGCGATGGTGAATCTTTAGGAATCACTATTAGGTAATCACTATTTTTTTACATACTATTTTGCATTCCTTAAATAGTGATTACCAAAAATTCACTATTTAAGGAATGCAAAATGGATTTTTGATACATGCGGCCCTAACAATCAATCAATCAATCAATCAAACAGATTTGTATAGCGCACTACTCACCCGCTAGGGTCTCAAGGCGCTGGGAGGAGGGGGAGTCGCTACTGCTCGAACAGCCAGGTCTTGAGTGGTTTCCTGAAGGAGAGATGGTCCTGGGTCAGCCGTAGGTGGGTGGGGAGGGAGTTCCATGTCTTGGCCGCCACGTAGGAGAAGGATCTTCCTCCGGCGGTGGCTATGCGAATTCGTGGGACGGTGGCGAGGGAGAGGCTGGCGGATCGGAGCTGGCGGGTGGGTGTGTAGAATGTGAGGCGGCTGTTGAGGTATTTGGGGCCCATGTCGTGGAGTGCGTGGGTGAGGAGTCTGAACGTGATCCTCCTGCTGACGGGGAGCCAGCGCAGGTCTTTCAAATGGGCAGAGATGTGGCTGTGACGGGGGATGGCCAGGATGAGTCGTGCAGAAGCGTTCTGTATGTGCTGGAGTCTTTTCTGGAGTTTGGCTGTGGTTTCAGCGTAGAGGGTGTTCCCGTAGTCCAGTCGGCTGGTGATGAGGGCCTGGGTAACCGTCTTCCTGGTTTCGGTGGGGATCCACCGGAAGATCTTTCGGAGCATACGCAGGGTGTTGAAACAGGATGATGAGATGGTGCTGACTTGCTTGGTCATCGTGAGGGAGGAGTCCAGGATGAAGCCCAGGTCGCATGCATGGTCCGTTGGCTTGGGGGCAGTGCCCAGGGCAGGGGGCCACCAGGAGTCGTCCCAGGCAGAGGGGGATGGTCCCAGGATGAGGACTTCCTTCTTGTCTGAGTTCAGTTTCAGACGGCTGAGCTTCATCAGTTCCGCGATGTCTTTCATTGCCTCCTGGAGGCTGGCTCTGGCGGTGGCGGGGTCGTTGGTGAGGGAGAGGATCAGCTGGGTGTCATAAGCGTAGGAGATGATGTTTAGGTTGTGTTGGCATGCGATGGCTGCGAGGGAGCTCATGTAGACGTTGAAGAGGGTGGGGCTGAGCGAGGATCCTTGCGGAACGCCGCAGATGACTTCGGTGGCCGCGGATCGGAACGGAGGGAGGCGGACTCTCTGGGTTCTTCCGGCGAGGAATGAGATGATCCACTCCAAGGCCATTAAATGGATTCCGGTGTTGCTGAGGCGCTGTATCAGGGTGCGGTGGCATACGGTGTCG